>NC_091743.1:92625668-92942049 GCF_043380555.1 Nothobranchius furzeri | reverse complement strand
CACTAACCCTAACCCTAACCCTAACCTACCCTAACCCTAACCCTAACCCTAACCCTAACCCTAACCCTAACCCTAACCCTAACCCTAACCCTAACCCTAACCCTAACCCTAACCCTAACCCTAACCCTAACCCTAACCCTAACCCCAAACCCTAACCCTACCCCCTAACCCTAACCCTACCCTAACCCTAACCCTAACCCTAACCCTAACCCAAACCCTAACCCTAACCCTAACCCTAACCCTAACCCTAACCCTAACCCTAACCCTAACCCTAACCCTAACCCTAACCCTAACCCTAACCCTAACCCTAACCCTAACCCTAACCCTAACCCTAACCCTAACCCTAACCCTAACCCTAACCCTAACCCTAACCCTAACCCTAACCCTAACCCTAACCCTAACCCTAACCCTAACCCTAACCCTAACCCTAACCCTAACCCTAACCCTAACCCTAACCCTAACCCTAACCCTAACCCTAACCCTAACCCTAACCCTAACCCTAACCCTAACCCTAACCCTAACCCTAACCCTAACCCTAACCCTAACCCTAACCCTAACCCTAACCCTAACCCTAACCCTAACCCTAACCCTAACCCTAACCCTAACCCTAACCCTAACCCTAACCCTAACCCTAACCCTAACCCTAACCCTAACCCTAACCCTAACCCTAACCCTAACCCTAACCCTAACCCTAACCCTAACCCCTAACCCTAACCCTAACCCTAACCCTAACCCTAACCCTAACCCTAACCCTAACCCTAACCCTAACCCTAACCCTAACCCTAACCCTAACCCTAACCCTAACCCTAACCCTAACCCTAACCCTAACCCTAACCCTAACCCTAACCCTAACCCTAACCCTAACCCTAACCCTAACCCTAACCCTAACCCTAACCCTAACCCTAACCCTAACCCTAACCCTAACCCTAACCCTAACCCTAACCCTAACCCTAACCCTAACCCTAACCCTAACCCTAACCCTAACCCTAACCCTAACCCTAACCCTAACCCTAACCCTAACCCTAACCCTAACCCTAACCCTAACCCTAACCCTAACCCTAACCCTAACCCTAACCCTAACCCTAACCCTAACCCTAACCCTAACCCTAACCCTAACCCTAACCCTAACCCTAACCCTAACCCTAACCCTAACCCTAACCCTAACCCTAACCCTAACCCTAACCCTAACCCTAACCCTAACCCTAACCCTAACCCTAACCCTAACCCTAACCCTAACCCTAACCCTAACCCTAACCCTAACCCTAACCCTAACCCTAACCCTAACCCTAACCCTAACCCTAACCCTAACCCTAACCCTAACCCTAACCCTAACCCTAACCCTAACCCTAACCCTAACCCTAACCCTAACCCTAACCCTAACCCTAACCCTAACCCTAACCCTAACCCTAACCCTAACCCTAACCCTAACCCTAACCCTAACCCTAACCCTAACCCTAACCCTAACCCTAACCCTAACCCTAACCCTAACCCTAACCCTAACCCTAACCCTAACCCTAACCCTAACCCTAACCCTAACCCTAACCCTAACCCTAACCCTAACCCTAACCCTAACCCTAACCCTAACCCTAACCCTAACCCTAACCCTAACCCTAACCCTAACCCTAACCCTAACCCTAACCCTAACCCTAACCCTAACCCTAACCCTAACCCTAACCCTAACCCTAACCCTAACCCTAACCCTAACCCTAACCCTAACCCTAACCCTAACCCTAACCCTAACCCTAACCCTAACCCTAACCCTAACCCTAACCCTAACCCTAACCCTAACCCTAACCCTAACCCTAACCCTAACCCTAACCCTAACCCTAACCCTAACCCTAACCCTAACCCTAACCCTAACCCTAACCCTAACCCTAACCCTAACCCTAACCCTAACCCTAACCCTAACCCTAACCCTAACCCTAACCCTAACCCTAACCCTAACCCTAACCCTAACCCTAACCCTAACCCTAACCCTAACCCTAACCCTAACCCTAACCCTAACCCTAACCCTAACCCTAACCCTAACCCTAACCCTAACCCTAACCCTAACCCTAACCCTAACCCTAACCCTAACCCTAACCCTAACCCTAACCCTAACCCTAACCCTAACCCTAACCCTAACCCTAACCCTAACCCTAACCCTAACCCTAACCCTAACCCTAACCCTAACCCTAACCCTAACCCTAACCCTAACCCTAACCCTAACCCTAACCCTAACCCTAACCCTAACCCTAACCCTAACCCTAACCCTAACCCTAACCCTAACCCTAACCCTAACCCTAACCCTAACCCTAACCCTAACCCTAACCCTAACCCTAACCCTAACCCTAACCCTAACCCTAACCCTAACCCTAACCCTAACCCTAACCCTAACCCTAACCCTAACCCTAACCCTAACCCTAACCCTAACCCTAACCCTAACCCTAACCCTAACCCTAACCCTAACCCTAACCCTAACCCTAACCCTAACCCTAACCCTAACCCTAACCCTAACCCTAACCCTAACCCTAACCCTAACCCTAACCCTAACCCTAACCCTAACCCTAACCCTAACCCTAACCCTAACCCTAACCCTAACCCTAACCCTAACCCTAACCCTAACCCTAACCCTAACCCTAACCCTAACCCTAACCCTAACCCTAACCCTAACCCTAACCCTAACCCTAACCCTAACCCTAACCCTAACCCTAACCCTAACCCTAACCCTAACCCTAACCCTAACCCTAACCCTAACCCTAACCCTAACCCTAACCCTAACCCTAACCCTAACCCTAACCCTAACCCTAACCCTAACCCTAACCCTAACCCTAACCCTAACCCTAACCCTAACCCTAACCCTAACCCTAACCCTAACCCTAACCCTAACCCTAACCCTAACCCTAACCCTAACCCTAACCCTAACCCTAACCCTAACCCTAACCCTAACCCTAACCCTAACCCTAACCCTAACCCTAACCCTAACCCTAACCCTAACCCTAACCCTAACCCTAACCCTAACCCTAACCCTAACCCTAACCCTAACCCTAACCCTAACCCTAACCCTAACCCTAACCCTAACCCTAACCCTAACCCTAACCCTAACCCTAACCCTAACCCTAACCCTAACCCTAACCCTAACCCTAACCCTAACCCTAACCCTAACCCTAACCCTAACCCTAACCCTAACCCTAACCCTAACCCTAACCCTAACCCTAACCCTAACCCTAACCCTAACCCTAACCCTAACCCTAACCCTAACCCTAACCCTAACCCTAACCCTAACCCTAACCCTAACCCTAACCCTAACCCTAACCCTAACCCTAACCCTAACCCTAACCCTAACCCTAACCCTAACCCTAACCCTAACCCTAACCCTAACCCTAACCCTAACCCTAACCCTAACCCTAACCCTAACCCTAACCCTAACCCTAACCCTAACCCTAACCCTAACCCTAACCCTAACCCTAACCCTAACCCTAACCCTAACCCTAACCCTAACCCTAACCCTAACCCTAACCCTAACCCTAACCCTAACCCTAACCCTAACCCTAACCCTAACCCTAACCCTAACCCTAACCCTAACCCTAACCCTAACCCTAACCCTAACCCTAACCCTAACCCTAACCCTAACCCTAACCCTAACCCTAACCCTAACCCTAACCCTAACCCTAACCCTAACCCTAACCCTAACCCTAACCCTAACCCTAACCCTAACCCTAACCCTAACCCTAACCCTAACCCTAACCCTAACCCTAACCCTAACCCTAACCCTAACCCTAACCCTAACCCTAACCCTAACCCTAACCCTAACCCTAACCCTAACCCTAACCCTAACCCTAACCCTAACCCTAACCCTAACCCTAACCCTAACCCTAACCCTAACCCTAACCCTAACCCTAACCCTAACCCTAACCCTAACCCTAACCCTAACCCTAACCCTAACCCTAACCCTAACCCTAACCCTAACCCTAACCCTAACCCTAACCCTAACCCTAACCCTAACCCTAACCCTAACCCTAACCCTAACCCTAACCCTAACCCTAACCCTAACCCTAACCCTAACCCTAACCCTAACCCTAACCCTAACCCTAACCCTAACCCTAACCCTAACCCTAACCCTAACCCTAACCCTAACCCTAACCCTAACCCTAACCCTAACCCTAACCCTAACCCTAACCCTAACCCTAACCCTAACCCTAACCCTAACCCTAACCCTAACCCTAACCCTAACCCTAACCCTAACCCTAACCCTAACCCTAACCCTAACCCTAACCCTAACCCTAACCCTAACCCTAACCCTAACCCTAACCCTAACCCTAACCCTAACCCTAACCCTAACCCTAACCCTAACCCTAACCCTAACCCTAACCCTAACCCTAACCCTAACCCTAACCCTAACCCTAACCCTAACCCTAACCCTAACCCTAACCCTAACCCTAACCCTAACCCTAACCCTAACCCTAACCCTAACCCTAACCCTAACCCTAACCCTAACCCTAACCCTAACCCTAACCCTAACCCTAACCCTAACCCTAACCCTAACCCTAACCCTAACCCTAACCCTAACCCTAACCCTAACCCTAACCCTAACCCTAACCCTAACCCTAACCCTAACCCTAACCCTAACCCTAACCCTAACCCTAACCCTAACCCTAACCCTAACCCTAACCCTAACCCTAACCCTAACCCTAACCCTAACCCTAACCCTAACCCTAACCCTAACCCTAACCCTAACCCTAACCCTAACCCTAACCCTAACCCTAACCCTAACCCTAACCCTAACCCTAACCCTAACCCTAACCCTAACCCTAACCCTAACCCTAACCCTAACCCTAACCCTAACCCTAACCCTAACCCTAACCCTAACCCTAACCCTAACCCTAACCCTAACCCTAACCCTAACCCTAACCCTAACCCTAACCCTAACCCTAACCCTAACCCTAACCCTAACCCTAACCCTAACCCTAACCCTAACCCTAACCCTAACCCTAACCCTAACCCTAACCCTAACCCTAACCCTAACCCTAACCCTAACCCTAACCCTAACCCTAACCCTAACCCTAACCCTAACCCTAACCCTAACCCTAACCCTAACCCTAACCCTAACCCTAACCCTAACCCTAACCCTAACCCTAACCCTAACCCTAACCCTAACCCTAACCCTAACCCTAACCCTAACCCTAACCCTAACCCTAACCCTAACCCTAACCCTAACCCTAACCCTAACCCTAACCCTAACCCTAACCCTAACCCTAACCCTAACCCTAACCCTAACCCTAACCCTAACCCTAACCCTAACCCTAACCCTAACCCTAACCCTAACCCTAACCCTAACCCTAACCCTAACCCTAACCCTAACCCTAACCCTAACCCTAACCCTAACCCTAACCCTAACCCTAACCCTAACCCTAACCCTAACCCTAACCCTAACCCTAACACAATCATAACCCTAAAACTTAAATCCTAACCCTAAACACAATCATAACCCTAAAACTTAAATCCTAACCCTAAAACTTAAATCCTAACCCTAAAACTTAGCCCTAACCCTAAAACTTAGTCCTAACCCTAAAACTTAGTCCTAACCCTAAAAACTTAGCCCTAACCCTAAAAACTTAGCCCTAACCCTAAAAACTTAGCCCTAACCCTAAAACTTAGCCCTAACCCTAAAACTTAGCCCTAACCCTAAAACTTAGCCCTAACCCTAAAACTTAGCCCTAACCCTAAAACTTAGCCCTAACCCTAAAACTTAGCCCTAACCCTAAAACTTAGCCCTAACCCTAAAACTTAGCCCTAACCCTAGAACTTAGCCCTAACCCTAGAACTTAATCCTAACCCTAAACATAAACCCAAACCCTACCATCTAGGACAACAAACAAGCGCCTTATCATAACTCTGACCCTAAAGGATATTAACCCTACCCTATGCCTGAAGGGCACACAGGAACACCTGACTTGGCTCATTGACTTTTAAGGAGGATGAACCAACGCCAGTTAGGAACTCCTCAGGGGCATACGATAGCCCAAACATGGTGTCATGAAAAGATGAACAAAGCAGACCAACACTGGAACACGATCCTGTACGAGACTACAACAGAAATGGAGAAATAGAATGGCCAATAAGACCGATTTGGGTTGCAACTCTTGAAACAAGTTGGTAGTCAATAAGGAGACAAGAGCTGCGGATGACGTGCGTCGGCCAGTGCATTGCCTTTGGCTCCCTAGTTCAACTGCTGAGTCGTCGGATGAGGCAGGGGGAGTCGACGAGATAAATAATTTACACCTAACCCACTCACACATACACTTTCACTAACACTTACCCAAACACTTACGCTGACCCATACCCTTTGTGTTGGGGTGGTCCCTGGCCACACCCACTACTTATGACTTTTAGACAGTGAAAATGCTAAGTGTGGGGGAGTTAAAAGGGGCGTGTCTTGGGGGGTGGTGCCAATCGACTGGGCGGGGTCGATAATGGGGGGTAGGCGGAGTCTCCAGGCCACGCCCCCCTTCTACAGGAAGTTGACACAGCTCCGGCTAGGAAGGTCGTAGAGACTCGGGGGTGGTACCATTGGATCGGGCGTGGCCACAAATGGGGGGGTAGCCGCGGTCCCTAAGCTAAGAACCAACTTTTCCGGCCGTGAGAGATGTTTGATTGTTTTTACCCATAATGCTTTGCGCCAATCTTAGGTTCTTTGTTACCACAGCCTCCGGCCGGTCCCCCTGAGTGCTGCAAAAGTTGAATGGTGGCTCTAAGTGGTTCACAGCCAGAAAGAACCGCGATCATCAAGTGGTACTTACCCCTTATACCTAACCCTAACCCTAACCCTAACCCTAACCCTAACCCTAACCCTAACCTAGCCCTAACCCTAGAACTTAGCCCTAACCCTAAAACTTAGCCCTAACCCTAAAACTTAGCCCTAACCCTAAAACTTAGCCCTAACCCTAAAACTTAGCCCTAACCCTAAAACTTAGCCCTAACCCTAAAACTTAGCCCTAACCCTAGAACTTAGCCCTAACCCTAAAACTTAATCCTAACCCTAAACATAAACCCAAACCCTACCATCTAGGACAACAAACAAGCGCCTTATCATAACTCTGACCCTAAAGGATATTAACCCTACCCTATACCTGAAGGGCACACAGGAACACCTGACTTGGCTCATTGACTTTTAAGGAGGATGAACCAACGCCAGTTAGGAACTCCTCAGGGGCATACGATAGCCCAAACATGGTGTCATGAAAAGATGAACAAAGCAGACCAACACTGGAACACGATCCTGTACGATACTACAACAGAAATGGAGAAATAGAATGGCCAATAAGACCGATTTGGGTTGCAACTCTTGAAACAAGTTGGTAGTCAATAAGGAGACAAGAGCTGCGGATGACGTGCGTCGGCCAGTGCATTGCCTTTGGCTCCCTAGTTCAACTGCTGAGTCGTCGGATGAGGCAGGGGGAGTCGACGAGATAAATAATTTACACCTACCAATTCAGGGGGAACTCACTGAGATTTATCTACTCCATCTACTCCACCTAACTCCAGTCACCCACCTCCCATTCGTTTCAATGGGGCACCTTCAATGGTGGATTTCTCCGGCTAGGAAGGTCGTAGAGACTGGGGGTTTTCACCGTTGGATCCGGCGTGGTCTAGGCAGTGCACAGGTTTTGTCCCCTTGTTTCTGTGACGATCGGTTGATGAGATAAAGAAGGACGAATGTCCCACACTCGACCTTCTATATCTCCGGAACCAAAGGTCATAGAGACTCGGGGTTTTCACCGTTGGATCCGGCGAGGTCTAGGCAGGGCACAGGTTTTGTCCTCTTGTTTCTGTGACGATCGGTTGATGAGATAAAGTAGGACCAAGTTTGCCAAACTTTGACCTCTTATATCTCCAGAAGGGAAGGTCGTAGAGACTCCAAACCACCTTCCGCCTGCCCTAATTCGACCCTTCTGAATCCAACGGTGGTCTCCCCGAGTTTCTACGACCTTCCCTTCCGGAGATACAGAAAATACACTGTAAAAACGACATTATCTCACCACAGGTGGGGCGTAGAACGACGGGGTTTCCACCGTTGGAAAGCCAGACATCGACTTTGGGGGGGTAGGTGCCATCGGTTTTTTCCTACGACGTTCCTATCAAGAGATAAAGTCACTTGAAATTTTGAAATTTTAATAAAATTACATTAAATTACATTTAAATGCATTTAAAGGGACACAAACTGCCCTAGAACGCTCAGTCTGTCTCTGACAGACCTCGGGAGCACACCCCCTGTCCGGCTCCACGCAGAGGATCGTCACAAGGTAACGGACTCTTACACTTACACTATCACCTACCCTATCACTTACTCTTACCCTAACACATACAGACCTAGGGAGCACATCACCTTGTCCGTCTCCACTCAGAGGATCACAGGGCAACGGACTCTTACACTTACACTATCACCTACCCTATCACTTACTCTTACCCTAACACTCACACATCCAATTTCACCATCACTTACCCTATCACTTACACTTAACCTAAGTATGGGTTGGGAAAACTGGTCACTCAAGGTAGGTACCATTAGACTCCAAATGGTCTGAAACGTGCTCATTTGAGGTTTCTGGGGGAAGGATTTGGCCCCTGACACAAATTTTTCAGTCACCCGCCTCCCATTCGTTTCCATGGGACGACTTCAACGGCGGATATCTCCGGAACGGAAGGTCGTAGAGACTCGCAACCAAGCTCCGTCTGCCATAATTCGACCCTTCTGAGCATGCCAGCATTGTCCCTTAGTTACTGCGACCTTCCGTTCCGGAGATACAGGCAACTGGAAGTCAAAAAGTGGGCGTATCTCCGGACCGGAAGTTCGTAGAGCCAAACGGATGGCACCAATCGAAAGCCAGACCCGTTGGTAGGGGGGGTAGAACTGGTTTCAAGTCTCTATCACCTTCCTATCCGGAATTATTCGCCTTCAAAGTTTCATTTCGGGGGTACCGACGATCGTCAAAACCCCATATCCTAACCCTAACCCTAACCCTAACCCTAACCCTAACCCTAACCCTAACCCTAACCCTAACCCTAACTGCTAGCCCCTCGTTCCCTCAGAGCACGAGGAACCACAAAACCCCAGGGGAACCCGGAACTGCGGCGTAACCTGCTGTGGTGTCTGGGCGCACCCAGGGTTGTTCCTTAAGCCTCTGAGGAGTGACCTGACTTGCGATGGCTTCTAACTTAAACCGTTTTCTGTCTGCCCTAGGTAGCTTGACTAGAGTCCTGACGCAGGAGAATCCACAGGTACGAGGGTGACCATATCTTCAGCCTTGCCTGGGCAGGTCGGGGTAACCTTACGGTGTCAACAACCGACCTGTTTACCGAAGGGTTCTGGGTGGGGTGTAAGTATGCGGCCCCCCTTGAGTTCCGCCTCTAGGAACAATGCACACAGGGTGTGGCGGTCCAGGGCATCAGGACCTGAAACGTTGCCCAGTCTTCTATGAGGGATAGCCTCTCCACTGCACAGCACATTCTGCACAACACACGTTGAATCTGATCCAACCCTCAAACATTGCTAACAGGGCTCTGAACGAGTATTTGATGGGCCTTTGGGGCTAACTGACCTCATTGACCCTGACATGAATACTTTGGGCACGGGGAGCCGTAACGACCTAGGAACCTGGGAGGCAGCGTTTCACCGCGGCTGGCCCTGTTCCTGGGGGGGCTCCTCAATCCCCACTGCTGGATGCACGGTTAGCACCAATTGGGCTCCTTCAAATTGACACCACCCCTAAAACTACACATCCCCTAGCCCAGCTTAGGTGGCTAGGTCGTGGATGCAACGGGACCTAGGCTCCTGAATTTCCTCCCCTTAGTATCTTAGAGAACAACTTATGTTTAGAACCCAACCCGAACGTACCAGGTTTAAAGGAAATACTGGACAGAAGTTAATCAACAATCTCTCTTGGCAAATAAATGTAACCAACATAGTTCTACCGAACTTGGATAATTACTAAGTGACACATGTAAAGATTACTTAAATAAATATGATAAATTTAATTAACCTTAAAATCTAATCTACCTAAATTGCCGCAGACTCAAAAGTAAAAAAAAGTTGATAAATAGTAGACTGAATGAATGGATGGATGAATGAATGGACAGGTTATACAAATAAACAATCAACCTAGCTTGCTTAAATCAGGGCTTTACCCAACAATGGCTTTTTGAAAACAAATTAACTAATATATAAAAATATTATTTAATTATCATAGAAATAAAATTTAAATAAAGAAATCATAGACATTGCTCTCGAAACTGACAAAAAATCCCTCGAAACTGACCAAAAATCCCATTTGGCTGCTCACTAAAAACCTGATTGGATTAGATGACACACACCAGGCCTTGATCACACCTGGTGGGCCTCCCTTGGGTGAAGGTGTATAGTGATAATGGCCGAAACACCTCATGATCCCAAGGTCCACTACTGATGATGTGTCAAATTCTCCAAATATACTTAACCCAAATTTACCCCACCCCTCATACTTACTCTAAACATAACCATAGACCAGAATAGCTCTAAGCCTAAAATTAACTCTAATCTTACCATAACTAACCCTACCCACTAACCCTAAACACAATCATAACCCTAAAACTTAAATCCTAACCCTAAACACAATCATAACCCTAAAACTTAAATCCTAACCCTAAAACTTAAATCCTAACCCTAAAACTTAGCCCTAACCCTAAAACTTAGTCCTAACCCTAAAACTTAGTCCTAACCCTAAAAACTTAGCCCTAACCCTAAAAACTTAGCCCTAACCCTAAAAACTTAGCCCTAACCCTAAAACTTAGCCCTAACCCTAAAACTTAGCCCTAACCCTAAAACTTAGCCCTAACCCTAAAACTTAGCCCTAACCCTAAAACTTAGCCCTAACCCTAAAACTTAGCCCTAACCCTAAAACTTAGCCCTAACCCTAAAACTTAGCCCTAACCCTAGAACTTAGCCCTAACCCTAGAACTTAATCCTAACCCTAAACATAAACCCAAACCCTACCATCTAGGACAACAAACAAGCGCCTTATCATAACTCTGACCCTAAAGGATATTAACCCTACCCTATGCCTGAAGGGCACACAGGAACACCTGACTTGGCTCATTGACTTTTAAGGAGGATGAACCAACGCCAGTTAGGAACTCCTCAGGGGCATACGATAGCCCAAACATGGTGTCATGAAAAGATGAACAAAGCAGACCAACACTGGAACACGATCCTGTACGAGACTACAACAGAAATGGAGAAATAGAATGGCCAATAAGACCGATTTGGGTTGCAACTCTTGAAACAAGTTGGTAGTCAATAAGGAGACAAGAGCTGCGGATGACGTGCGTCGGCCAGTGCATTGCCTTTGGCTCCCTAGTTCAACTGCTGAGTCGTCGGATGAGGCAGGGGGAGTCGACGAGATAAATAATTTACACCTAACCCACTCACACATACACTTTCACTAACACTTACCCAAACACTTACGCTGACCCATACCCTTTGTGTTGGGGTGGTCCCTGGCCACACCCACTACTTATGACTTTTAGACAGTGAAAATGCTAAGTGTGGGGGAGTTAAAAGGGGCGTGTCTTGGGGGGTGGTGCCAATCGACTGGGCGGGGTCGATAATGGGGGGTAGGCGGAGTCTCCAGGCCACGCCCCCCTTCTACAGGAAGTTGACACAGCTCCGGCTAGGAAGGTCGTAGAGACTCGGGGGTGGTACCATTGGATCGGGCGTGGCCACAAATGGGGGGGTAGCCGCGGTCCCTAAGCTAAGAACCAACTTTTCCGGCCGTGAGAGATGTTTGATTGTTTTTACCCATAATGCTTTGCGCCAATCTTAGGTTCTTTGTTACCACAGCCTCCGGCCGGTCCCCCTGAGTGCTGCAAAAGTTGAATGGTGGCTCTAAGTGGTTCACAGCCAGAAAGAACCGCGATCATCAAGTGGTACTTACCCCTTATACCTAACCCTAACCCTAACCCTAACCCTAACCCTAACCCTAACCCTAACCTAGCCCTAACCCTAGAACTTAGCCCTAACCCTAAAACTTAGCCCTAACCCTAAAACTTAGCCCTAACCCTAAAACTTAGCCCTAACCCTAAAACTTAGCCCTAACCCTAAAACTTATCCCTAACCCTAAAACTTAGCCCTAACCCTAGAACTTAGCCCTAACCCTAAAACTTAATCCTAACCCTAAACATAAACCCAAACCCTACCATCTAGGACAACAAACAAGCGCCTTATCATAACTCTGACCCTAAAGGATATTAACCCTACCCTATACCTGAAGGGCACACAGGAACACCTGACTTGGCTCATTGACTTTTAAGGAGGATGAACCAACGCCAGTTAGGAACTCCTCAGGGGCATACGATAGCCCAAACATGGTGTCATGAAAAGATGAACAAAGCAGACCAACACTGGAACACGATCCTGTACGATACTACAACAGAAATGGAGAAATAGAATGGCCAATAAGACCGATTTGGGTTGCAACTCTTGAAACAAGTTGGTAGTCAATAAGGAGACAAGAGCTGCGGATGACGTGCGTCGGCCAGTGCATTGCCTTTGGCTCCCTAGTTCAACTGCTGAGTCGTCGGATGAGGCAGGGGGAGTCGACGAGATAAATAATTTACACCTACCAATTCAGGGGGAACTCACTGAGATTTATCTACTCCATCTACTCCACCTAACTCCAGTCACCCACCTCCCATTCGTTTCAATGGGGCACCTTCAATGGTGGATTTCTCCGGCTAGGAAGGTCGTAGAGACTGGGGGTTTTCACCGTTGGATCCGGCGTGGTCTAGGCAGTGCACAGGTTTTGTCCCCTTGTTTCTGTGACGATCGGTTGATGAGATAAAGAAGGACGAATGTCCCACACTCGACCTTCTATATCTCCGGAACCAAAGGTCATAGAGACTCGGGGTTTTCACCGTTGGATCCGGCGAGGTCTAGGCAGGGCACAGGTTTTGTCCTCTTGTTTCTGTGACGATCGGTTGATGAGATAAAGTAGGACCAAGTTTGCCAAACTTTGACCTCTTATATCTCCAGAAGGGAAGGTCGTAGAGACTCCAAACCACCTTCCGCCTGCCCTAATTCGACCCTTCTGAATCCAACGGTGGTCTCCCCGAGTTTCTACGACCTTCCCTTCCGGAGATACAGAAAATACACTGTAAAAACGACATTATCTCACCACAGGTGGGGCGTAGAACGACGGGGTTTCCACCGTTGGAAAGCCAGACATCGACTTTGGGGGGGTAGGTGCCATCGGTTTTTTCCTACGACGTTCCTATCAAGAGATAAAGTCACTTGAAATTTTGAAATTTTAATAAAATTACATTAAATTACATTTAAATGCATTTAAAGGGACACAAACTGCCCTAGAACGCTCAGTCTGTCTCTGACAGACCTCGGGAGCACACCCCCTGTCCGGCTCCACGCAGAGGATCGTCACAAGGTAACGGACTCTTACACTTACACTATCACCTACCCTATCACTTACTCTTACCCTAACACATACAGACCTAGGGAGCACATCACCTTGTCCGTCTCCACTCAGAGGATCACAGGGCAACGGACTCTTACACTTACACTATCACCTACCCTATCACTTACTCTTACCCTAACACTCACACATCCAATTTCACCATCACTTACCCTATCACTTACACTTAACCTAAGTATGGGTTGGGAAAACTGGTCACTCAAGGTAGGTACCATTAGACTCCAAATGGTCTGAAACGTGCTCATTTGAGGTTTCTGGGGGAAGGATTTGGCCCCTGACACAAATTTTTCAGTCACCCGCCTCCCATTCGTTTCCATGGGACGACTTCAACGGCGGATATCTCCGGAACGGAAGGTCGTAGAGACTCGCAACCAAGCTCCGTCTGCCATAATTCGACCCTTCTGAGCATGCCAGCATTGTCCCTTAGTTACTGCGACCTTCCGTTCCGGAGATACAGGCAACTGGAAGTCAAAAAGTGGGCGTATCTCCGGACCGGAAGTTCGTAGAGCCAAACGGATGGCACCAATCGAAAGCCAGACCCGTTGGTAGGGGGGGTAGAACTGGTTTCAAGTCTCTATCACCTTCCTATCCGGAATTATTCGCCTTCAAAGTTTCATTTCGGGGGTACCGACGATCGTCAAAACCCCATATCCTAACCCTAACCCTAACCCTAACCCTAACCCTAACCCTAACCCTAACCCTAACCCTAACTGCTAGCCCCTCGTTCCCTCAGAGCACGAGGAACCACAAAACCCCAGGGGAACCCGGAACTGCGGCGTAACCTGCTGTGGTGTCTGGGCGCACCCAGGGTTGTTCCTTAAGCCTCTGAGGAGTGACCTGACTTGCGATGGCTTCTAACTTAAACCGTTTTCTGTCTGCCCTAGGTAGCTTGACTAGAGTCCTGACGCAGGAGAATCCACAGGTACGAGGGTGACCATATCTTCAGCCTTGCCTGGGCAGGTCGGGGTAACCTTACGGTGTCAACAACCGACCTGTTTACCGAAGGGTTCTGGGTGGGGTGTAAGTATGCGGCCCCCCTTGAGTTCCGCCTCTAGGAACAATGCACACAGGGTGTGGCGGTCCAGGGCATCAGGACCTGAAACGTTGCCCAGTCTTCTATGAGGGATAGCCTCTCCACTGCACAGCACATTCTGCACAACACACGTTGAATCTGATCCAACCCTCAAACATTGCTAACAGGGCTCTGAACGAGTATTTGATGGGCCTTTGGGGCTAACTGACCTCATTGACCCTGACATGAATACTTTGGGCACGGGGAGCCGTAACGACCTAGGAACCTGGGAGGCAGCGTTTCACCGCGGCTGGCCCTGTTCCTGGGGGGGCTCCTCAATCCCCACTGCTGGATGCACGGTTAGCACCAATTGGGCTCCTTCAAATTGACACCACCCCTAAAACTACACATCCCCTAGCCCAGCTTAGGTGGCTAGGTCGTGGATGCAACGGGACCTAGGCTCCTGAATTTCCTCCCCTTAGTATCTTAGAGAACAACTTATGTTTAGAACCCAACCCGAACGTACCAGGTTTAAAGGAAATACTGGACAGAAGTTAATCAACAATCTCTCTTGGCAAATAAATGTAACCAACATAGTTCTACCGAACTTGGATAATTACTAAGTGACACATGTAAAGATTACTTAAATAAATATGATAAATTTAATTAACCTTAAAATCTAATCTACCTAAATTGCCGCAGACTCAAAAGTAAAAAAAAGTTGATAAATAGTAGACTGAATGAATGGATGGATGAATGAATGGACAGGTTATACAAATAAACAATCAACCTAGCTTGCTTAAATCAGGGCTTTACCCAACAATGGCTTTTTGAAAACAAATTAACTAATATATAAAAATATTATTTAATTATCATAGAAATAAAATTTAAATAAAGAAATCATAGACATTGCTCTCGAAACTGACAAAAAATCCCTCGAAACTGACCAAAAATCCCATTTGGCTGCTCACTAAAAACCTGATTGGATTAGATGACACACACCAGGCCTTGATCACACCTGGTGGGCCTCCCTTGGGTGAAGGTGTATAGTGATAATGGCCGAAACACCTCATGATCCCAAGGTCCACTACTGATGATGTGTCAAATTCTCCAAATATACTTAACCCAAATTTACCCCACCCCTCATACTTACTCTAAACATAACCATAGACCAGAATAGCTCTAAGCCTAAAATTAACTCTAATCTTACCATAACTAACCCTACCCACTAACCCTAAACACAATCATAACCCTAAAACTTAAATCCTAACCCTAAACACAATCATAACCCTAAAACTTAAATCCTAACCCTAAAACTTAAATCCTAACCCTAAAACTTAGCCCTAACCCTAAAACTTAGTCCTAACCCTAAAACTTAGTCCTAACCCTAAAAACTTAGCCCTAACCCTAAAAACTTAGCCCTAACCCTAAAAACTTAGCCCTAACCCTAAAACTTAGCCCTAACCCTAAAACTTAGCCCTAACCCTAAAACTTAGCCCTAACCCTAAAACTTAGCCCTAACCCTAAAACTTAGCCCTAACCCTAAAACTTAGCCCTAACCCTAAAACTTAGCCCTAACCCTAGAACTTAGCCCTAACCCTAGAACTTAATCCTAACCCTAAACATAAACCCAAACCCTACCATCTAGGACAACAAACAAGCACCTTATCATAACTCTGACCCTAAAGGATATTAACCCTACCCTATGCCTGAAGGGCACACAGGAACACCTGACTTGGCTCATTGACTTTTAAGGAGGATGAACCAACGCCAGTTAGGAACTCCTCAGGGGCATACGATAGCCCAAACATGGTGTCATGAAAAGATGAACAAAGCAGACCAACACTGGAACACGATCCTGTACGAGACTACAACAGAAATGGAGAAATAGAATGGCCAATAAGACCGATTTGGGTTGCAACTCTTGAAACAAGTTGGTAGTCAATAAGGAGACAAGAGCTGCGGATGACGTGCGTCGGCCAGTGCATTGCCTTTGGCTCCCTAGTTCAACTGCTGAGTCGTCGGATGAGGCAGGGGGAGTCGACGAGATAAATAATTTACACCTAACCCACTCACACATACACTTTCACTAACACTTACCCAAACACTTACGCTGACCCATACCCTTTGTGTTGGGGTGGTCCCTGGCCACACCCACTACTTATGACTTTTAGACAGTGAAAATGCTAAGTGTGGGGGAGTTAAAAGGGGCGTGTCTTGGGGGGTGGTGCCAATCGACTGGGCGGGGTCGATAATGGGGGGGTAGGCGGAGTCTCCAGGCCACGCCCCCCTTCTACAGGAAGTTGACACAGCTCCGGCTAGGAAGGTCGTAGAGACTCGGGGGTGGTACCATTGGATCGGGCGTGGCCACAAATGGGGGGGTAGCCGCGGTCCCTAAGCTAAGAACCAACTTTTCCGGCCGTGAGAGATGTTTGATTGTTTTTACCCATAATGCTTTGCGCCAATCTTAGGTTCTTTGTTACCACAGCCTCCGGCCGGTCCCCCTGAGTGCTGCAAAAGTTGAATGGTGGCTCTAAGTGGTTCACAGCCAGAAAGAACCGCGATCATCAAGTGGTACTTACCCCTTATACCTAACCCTAACCCTAACCCTAACCCTAACCCTAACCCTAACCCTAACCTAGCCCTAACCCTAGAACTTAGCCCTAACCCTAAAACTTAGCCCTAACCCTAAAACTTAGCCCTAACCCTAAAACTTAGCCCTAACCCTAAAACTTAGCCCTAACCCTAAAACTTAGCCCTAACCCTAAAACTTAGCCCTAACCCTAGAACTTAGCCCTAACCCTAAAACTTAATCCTAACCCTAAACATAAACCCAAACCCTACCATCTAGGACAACAAACAAGCGCCTTATCATAACTCTGACCCTAAAGGATATTAACCCTACCCTATACCTGAAGGGCACACAGGAACACCTGACTTGGCTCATTGACTTTTAAGGAGGATGAACCAACGCCAGTTAGGAACTCCTCAGGGGCATACGATAGCCCAAACATGGTGTCATGAAAAGATGAACAAAGCAGACCAACACTGGAACACGATCCTGTACGATACTACAACAGAAATGGAGAAATAGAATGGCCAATAAGACCGATTTGGGTTGCAACTCTTGAAACAAGTTGGTAGTCAATAAGGAGACAAGAGCTGCGGATGACGTGCGTCGGCCAGTGCATTGCCTTTGGCTCCCTAGTTCAACTGCTGAGTCGTCGGATGAGGCAGGGGGAGTCGACGAGATAAATAATTTACACCTACCAATTCAGGGGGAACTCACTGAGATTTATCTACTCCATCTACTCCACCTAACTCCAGTCACCCACCTCCCATTCGTTTCAATGGGGCACCTTCAATGGTGGATTTCTCCGGCTAGGAAGGTCGTAGAGACTGGGGGTTTTCACCGTTGGATCCGGCGTGGTCTAGGCAGTGCACAGGTTTTGTCCCCTTGTTTCTGTGACGATCGGTTGATGAGATAAAGAAGGACGAATGTCCCACACTCGACCTTCTATATCTCCGGAACCAAAGGTCATAGAGACTCGGGGTTTTCACCGTTGGATCCGGCGAGGTCTAGGCAGGGCACAGGTTTTGTCCTCTTGTTTCTGTGACGATCGGTTGATGAGATAAAGTAGGACCAAGTTTGCCAAACTTTGACCTCTTATATCTCCAGAAGGGAAGGTCGTAGAGACTCCAAACCACCTTCCGCCTGCCCTAATTCGACCCTTCTGAATCCAACGGTGGTCTCCCCGAGTTTCTACGACCTTCCCTTCCGGAGATACAGAAAATACACTGTAAAAACGACATTATCTCACCACAGGTGGGGCGTAGAACGACGGGGTTTCCACCGTTGGAAAGCCAGACATCGACTTTGGGGGGGTAGGTGCCATCGGTTTTTTCCTACGACGTTCCTATCAAGAGATAAAGTCACTTGAAATTTTGAAATTTTAATAAAATTACATTAAATTACATTTAAATGCATTTAAAGGGACACAAACTGCCCTAGAACGCTCAGTCTGTCTCTGACAGACCTCGGGAGCACACCCCCTGTCCGGCTCCACGCAGAGGATCGTCACAAGGTAACGGACTCTTACACTTACACTATCACCTACCCTATCACTTACTCTTACCCTAACACATACAGACCTAGGGAGCACATCACCTTGTCCGTCTCCACTCAGAGGATCACAGGGCAACGGACTCTTACACTTACACTATCACCTACCCTATCACTTACTCTTACCCTAACACTCACACATCCAATTTCACCATCACTTACCCTATCACTTACACTTAACCTAAGTATGGGTTGGGAAAACTGGTCACTCAAGGTAGGTACCATTAGACTCCAAATGGTCTGAAACGTGCTCATTTGAGGTTTCTGGGGGAAGGATTTGGCCCCTGACACAAATTTTTCAGTCACCCGCCTCCCATTCGTTTCCATGGGACGACTTCAACGGCGGATATCTCCGGAACGGAAGGTCGTAGAGACTCGCAACCAAGCTCCGTCTGCCATAATTCGACCCTTCTGAGCATGCCAGCATTGTCCCTTAGTTACTGCGACCTTCCGTTCCGGAGATACAGGCAACTGGAAGTCAAAAAGTGGGCGTATCTCCGGACCGGAAGTTCGTAGAGCCAAACGGATGGCACCAATCGAAAGCCAGACCCGTTGGTAGGGGGGGTAGAACTGGTTTCAAGTCTCTATCACCTTCCTATCCGGAATTATTCGCCTTCAAAGTTTCATTTCGGGGGTACCGACGATCGTCAAAACCCCATATCCTAACCCTAACCCTAACCCTAACCCACTCACACATACACTTTCACTAACACTTACCCAAACACTTACGCTGACCCATACCCTTTGTGTTGGGGTGGTCCCTGGCCACACCCACTACTTATGACTTTTAGACAGTGAAAATGCTAAGTGTGGGGGAGTTAAAAGGGGCGTGTCTTGGGGGGTGGTGCCAATCGACTGGGCGGGGTCGATAATGGGGGGGTAGGCGGAGTCTCCAGGCCACGCCCCCCTTCTACAGGAAGTTGACACAGCTCCGGCTAGGAAGGTCGTAGAGACTCGGGGGTGGTACCATTGGATCGGGCGTGGCCACAAATGGGGGGGTAGCCGCGGTCCCTAAGCTAAGAACCAACTTTTCCGGCCGTGAGAGATGTTTGATTGTTTTTACCCATAATGCTTTGCGCCAATCTTAGGTTCTTTGTTACCACAGCCTCCGGCCGGTCCCCCTGAGTGCTGCAAAAGTTGAATGGTGGCTCTAAGTGGTTCACAGCCAGAAAGAACCGCGATCATCAAGTGGTACTTACCCCTTATACCTAACCCTAACCCTAACCCTAACCCTAACCCTAACCCTAACCTAGCCCTAACCCTAGAACTTAGCCCTAACCCTAAAACTTAGCCCTAACCCTAAAACTTAGCCCTAACCCTAAAACTTAGCCCTAACCCTAAAACTTAGCCCTAACCCTAAAACTTAGCCCTAACCCTAAAACTTAGCCCTAACCCTAGAACTTAGCCCTAACCCTAAAACTTAATCCTAACCCTAAACATAAACCCAAACCCTACCATCTAGGACAACAAACAAGCGCCTTATCATAACTCTGACCCTAAAGGATATTAACCCTACCCTATACCTGAAGGGCACACAGGAACACCTGACTTGGCTCATTGACTTTTAAGGAGGATGAACCAACGCCAGTTAGGAACTCCTCAGGGGCATACGATAGCCCAAACATGGTGTCATGAAAAGATGAACAAAGCAGACCAACACTGGAACACGATCCTGTACGATACTACAACAGAAATGGAGAAATAGAATGGCCAATAAGACCGATTTGGGTTGCAACTCTTGAAACAAGTTGGTAGTCAATAAGGAGACAAGAGCTGCGGATGACGTGCGTCGGCCAGTGCATTGCCTTTGGCTCCCTAGTTCAACTGCTGAGTCGTCGGATGAGGCAGGGGGAGTCGACGAGATAAATAATTTACACCTACCAATTCAGGGGGAACTCACTGAGATTTATCTACTCCATCTACTCCACCTAACTCCAGTCACCCACCTCCCATTCGTTTCAATGGGGCACCTTCAATGGTGGATTTCTCCGGCTAGGAAGGTCGTAGAGACTGGGGGTTTTCACCGTTGGATCCGGCGTGGTCTAGGCAGTGCACAGGTTTTGTCCCCTTGTTTCTGTGACGATCGGTTGATGAGATAAAGAAGGACGAATGTCCCACACTCGACCTTCTATATCTCCGGAACCAAAGGTCATAGAGACTCGGGGTTTTCACCGTTGGATCCGGCGAGGTCTAGGCAGGGCACAGGTTTTGTCCTCTTGTTTCTGTGACGATCGGTTGATGAGATAAAGTAGGACCAAGTTTGCCAAACTTTGACCTCTTATATCTCCAGAAGGGAAGGTCGTAGAGACTCCAAACCACCTTCCGCCTGCCCTAATTCGACCCTTCTGAATCCAACGGTGGTCTCCCCGAGTTTCTACGACCTTCCCTTCCGGAGATACAGAAAATACACTGTAAAAACGACATTATCTCACCACAGGTGGGGCGTAGAACGACGGGGTTTCCACCGTTGGAAAGCCAGACATCGACTTTGGGGGGGTAGGTGCCATCGGTTTTTTCCTACGACGTTCCTATCAAGAGATAAAGTCACTTGAAATTTTGAAATTTTAATAAAATTACATTAAATTACATTTAAATGCATTTAAAGGGACACAAACTGCCCTAGAACGCTCAGTCTGTCTCTGACAGACCTCGGGAGCACACCCCCTGTCCGGCTCCACGCAGAGGATCGTCACAAGGTAACGGACTCTTACACTTACACTATCACCTACCCTATCACTTACTCTTACCCTAACACATACAGACCTAGGGAGCACATCACCTTGTCCGTCTCCACTCAGAGGATCACAGGGCAACGGACTCTTACACTTACACTATCACCTACCCTATCACTTACTCTTACCCTAACACTCACACATCCAATTTCACCATCACTTACCCTATCACTTACACTTAACCTAAGTATGGGTTGGGAAAACTGGTCACTCAAGGTAGGTACCATTAGACTCCAAATGGTCTGAAACGTGCTCATTTGAGGTTTCTGGGGGAAGGATTTGGCCCCTGACACAAATTTTTCAGTCACCCGCCTCCCATTCGTTTCCATGGGACGACTTCAACGGCGGATATCTCCGGAACGGAAGGTCGTAGAGACTCGCAACCAAGCTCCGTCTGCCATAATTCGACCCTTCTGAGCATGCCAGCATTGTCCCTTAGTTACTGCGACCTTCCGTTCCGGAGATACAGGCAACTGGAAGTCAAAAAGTGGGCGTATCTCCGGACCGGAAGTTCGTAGAGCCAAACGGATGGCACCAATCGAAAGCCAGACCCGTTGGTAGGGGGGGTAGAACTGGTTTCAAGTCTCTATCACCTTCCTATCCGGAATTATTCGCCTTCAAAGTTTCATTTCGGGGGTACCGACGATCGTCAAAACCCCATATCCTAACCCTAACCCTAACCCTAACCCACTCACACATACACTTTCACTAACACTTACCCAAACACTTACGCTGACCCATACCCTTTGTGTTGGGGTGGTCCCTGGCCACACCCACTACTTATGACTTTTAGACAGTGAAAATGCTAAGTGTGGGGGAGTTAAAAGGGGCGTGTCTTGGGGGGTGGTGCCAATCGACTGGGCGGGGTCGATAATGGGGGGGTAGGCGGAGTCTCCAGGCCACGCCCCCCTTCTACAGGAAGTTGACACAGCTCCGGCTAGGAAGGTCGTAGAGACTCGGGGGTGGTACCATTGGATCGGGCGTGGCCACAAATGGGGGGGTAGCCGCGGTCCCTAAGCTAAGAACCAACTTTTCCGGCCGTGAGAGATGTTTGATTGTTTTTACCCATAATGCTTTGCGCCAATCTTAGGTTCTTTGTTACCACAGCCTCCGGCCGGTCCCCCTGAGTGCTGCAAAAGTTGAATGGTGGCTCTAAGTGGTTCACAGCCAGAAAGAACCGCGATCATCAAGTGGTACTTACCCCTTATACCTAACCCTAACCCTAACCCTAACCCTAACCCTAACCGGAGCTATCCTCAGACGGGCTTTGTAGTGCTGCGACCGCTGTTCTACCAGCTCCAGTACATCCGAGGGTCCCAGGACCTGGCATTTCCTGATCTACACGGGAGGCTCCACAGGGTACGTGGTTACGGCAAAATGGCGGCTCATATCATCAGCTTCTGAAGCCTCATGGTAGCCTAGTCATAACAACCAGATTCGCTACGTCAGCCTAGAGATTCTGAACAACACACACACACACACACACACACACACACACACACCAACACGAAACATCCAAATCCATATGCATCCATCATTGAGATAGTCCTGGTAGATTGTAAGAATTTATAATTATAGAAATTAAAGATTCTTAAACGATCCCAACTCTCTCTTTTCTTGTCTCTCAGTCAATACAAAGTGTTTAAGTAAACTCCCTGATGATAAAAACAACCACTTCTGATTATAATACTTAGATCTAATTACAGTGTATAAAAATACAACTACAGATCATTACATCAGCAACAACCTGACCACCGGGGCCTCCGAGACAACTCCGGATACCCCCAACGATGGCGCCCTGCTCAAAACCAGCCTCCAAGGTACCCCTCCTACGCTGATGCGGTCAGGTCCAGACCAACGGACGCATGGCGACCACCGCCTAATCAACACAACGACGGGTACAATCACCAGTTCCAACCCAGAGGACCGAACCGGAACGGAAGAGGCGCATGGGGTCGGGCACCATCTCGAGCCCGCAACGGCAATTATCAAAACCAAACACAAAGATCTGATGACCCGGACTTTGCTGCTAAAGTTAGAGTTCTGCAAAGACTACTCAAAGCCACACATCTGAAAAATGTATCAGACACTAACAGAAACCCGCCAGCAATTCAGCGCATAACGCACCTAGCAACGGTAATTAAACCCGTGGCCCCGAGCAGCAGAACTCTCACGCTGATCGACGGAAATGCCAGATCATGGGATTATAACACAGTAACCATCCTCAAACAACATTATGAGGATGAAGTGCGAACAGAGAGACACTCTGAGAGCTTATAGCGGGGACTTTTTAGCCCCGCTAGAAACAGCGACCAAGTGGATCAGACGGAACCTGGGTAATTGATTCCAAGCTGAAACGTTCCACGAGATCCAAACCTACCTGTGGTCGGCCCCAAGGGACGAACCTGCACCTCCACCCTGCAGACGGGAGGGCACGGAAGACCGCAGGAGGACCCCGGACACCTCTAACCCGCCCCACCGGCAGCCCAGGTGATGTCTGCCCAACGCACCATCCCTTCATCTCCGAACTGGATCACGACGGCCACCATGACGGAGCCGATCGCCACAGGAAGGTCGCCCGCAGCGTCAGAGACCAAACCATCTCCACAACCTCCAACATGGGTGACTTCCCCAACCACAACCGCCCCCCCACCCGCACCGGAACCCCTCCCACAGCGCAAGGAGACACAGAGAGCTACAAGGAAGGGGGACGCAACGCCGGAGACGTCATTGCGAGTCACCACTGTGGCACAGGTACACAGAGACCCGACAGATGCTGAAGCTGCAAATGACATCGATGACATCACAATCCTGTCTGATGGCGTCCAATCCGACGATCCAGCCCCCCCTCCTGAACCACAGCCACGCAGATCCGCAAGGAGGGTCTTCAGCTTGCTGCCACTCAACACCCCCAGACCACAGCGGGGAATCTCTCCCAGAAATGGCCACATCTTGGTGCCACCACCTACAACACTACAAAGCAAAATGGAGAGAAGCAGACAACGCCAACTGGCCTTCCCCTACAGCTTGCGGCAGCTGCCTAAACCCAGCCGCTCTACACACAGAATCTGCAGATAGATTCATTCCCAGGTGCTAGATGGAAGCATGTAGCTGACCTATTCCAGAAGGCTGTGGTTTTGGCAGATGTGAAACAGCTGATTCTATCTTTTGGTATCAATAACCATTGTGGCACAGACAAAAAAGGTCTGATCACTGAAATCAGGGCGGCTCTCCGCTGTGCTGCACAAAAATGTCCCAATGCGGAGATTTTGGTGCCTGCAATCAACTTCTCTACAGCCTTACCTCGCAGGGAACAGATGATGCTACTACCTCAGAACAGCTTCATCCTCAACCTTAGATATTGCATTCCTGCTTTTGAACGGAGCAAATTTAGGGTCAAAAAGGACAAGGTCCACTGGACCAAATTCACTGCAAACCATTTGTTTCTCCTTTGGAGGGAGTATTTAAAATAAAGGGCCCAGTGAGCCTGCTTCAGCAGGATGGGCTTCAAAGGATTGTAAATAACAATAACTGTAACCTGTCAAAATTGTTTTTACTTTCAGAGGCTCATTGTTCCCTTTTATCCAAAGGTTTAACCTTCATCCCATCCTGGAACAAATCCAGACAGGAGGAGACGAGACTCCAACTTAGGTATGAATTACAAAAATACCACAGGAGGATAAAACTGGCTGTTCATTTCAAAGATGACAACACCACCAAAACAAAGCAGAGCAAGCCGTTCACGTCTGAATCTCAGTGGACGCCCCCTGCTGGCTCTCTACCACCTGAGGTCAATAGGTTAATTGATAGAGACCTCAGTTATTTTAATGAACAATTTCACATTTTAAGATCAAAACCCAATTTAAGCAGGGAGGAGAACCAAGCATTGGACGAATTAACCAAAAACAGGAATATAATTATTAAACCTGCGGAAAAGGGCTGCTCCATTGTAATGTTAGACAGAGAGCAGTATATTTGGAAGGGAAAAGACAATTACTAGACACCAACTATTATAAAAAATTAATCAAACCAATTTTCCCAGAAACAATTCCCCTGGTTTCCAAAATTATTACCAATTTATATGAAAAGAAATTCAGCGCTTCTCCACCTTGCCACATCCAGAACGGAAGGTCGTAGAGACTCCAAACTAAGCTCCGCCTGCCATAATTCCACCCTTCTGAATAAGCTAAGTTTGTCCGCGAGTTTCTATGACCTTTCGTTCCGGAGATACACGCAATTCAATTTTAAATGAAGAAATGAGTGCATCTCAGCACAAGAAATGCGTACAACAAAATGGATGCCACCGTTGGAAAGCCTGCTATCGACTTTTTTGGGTGGGGGGTGGGGGGTTGCTTCTACGAGCTTCCTATCCAGAGATAATGTTTAATGAATTTTTTTAAAATTATATTAAAATGCATTTAAATGATAGTATAAAAGGAAAAACACTGATAAAACAGTCATTTTGCTTCAGACAGTCGCCGGGATAGCAGCAAACGATCAGAGCTCCTTCTTTTCCACTTTTACTACCAAATACTCCTCTTTCAACACTACACACACACACACACACACACACACACACACACACACACACACACACACACACACACACACACACACACTACACTACAGACATTTCAACACTAACATTACATTACTCGCACAAAAGATGGAAGAGATTGCCAGTCTCCTTTCTCTGGGCGAGGATAATAACACTCACCTTTTTGAGCCCTTTGAGGCAATATTTGAAGTTATGGACTTCCTCTCTGACAAAGAGGTGAGGGTGCCTGTGTTCACCACCACTTACAAACACTGAAAGAGAGAGATCACCACTGGTTATGACCTTGATGGGGTGGTTGTGGAACTGAACAACACATGTTCCATCAACTCACAGATCACTTACCTTGCTCTTCCTTCATTCAACACCAAAATGATAATAAACCAGTACCATTACATAAAAAAACATGTTGCAATGCAGAGCTCCAGCAATGGTCAAAGGGTAGCGTGGAAACACACATATGGCCACTGCTTAGCCATGACAGAACATGGGGCATTTCTTTACATCTCTGTTGTACCACATTATGGAGAACACACTGCTCACAGCACAAGCTGGAGACCAAGGCACGATATGATGCATGTGCGCTGCTCAACAAGCTGAGGTCAGCATTCACAGACAAACTCAGGGATCTGAGCGTCACTGATATGTCAAGGGACACACTACAGAAAAATAGCCTGTCCAACCCCTCTAGGTTTAATGTCCTAGAACAGGATCAGGAGTTCATCCTAAGTGTTTTGGACAGAGCTATCACCCTGGCACATGACAGTTCCTCTGTAACAGTCCTACTGACTTTGTCCCTTTTTGGACAAAAGAGTGCAAGACCTCTTGTCCTGTCTGAGTGGGTAAGGTCTGCAGGGATTAAGCGTGTGTCCATCCACGCTGCTTGTAACCTGTTTCCCTGTGTCGACCCCAGGCTTAACATCCTTTGGGCAAGAGAGGGTCTACAGGAGGTGTGTGGAAACAGGGTTAGCATGTACCCGGCTCTCTCTATGTCCCAATGTTCCAATTTCCAATCAAATTTGGATGGAAGACATTTGGACATCAAGATGCCCTTGCTGCATGTACTGATGAGTGGACCAGAGATGCGTGGAAACCTGAATTATGTTCAGGTGTACACGGCATCCCCTCACACACACACATCAACAAATTTGCACAACATCCTGTGAGTGGCATCATCACTGTCTGTGACCTCCTTCATAAGAACGTGATGTCCTCCATGATGTCAAGTGCACATCAGTACATGTCACATTTCAAGGACATGGAGCTCAAAATGGTAAAACAACTCACCTGCAGGATCGAGCAGGTTCGCCTTCTTGAGGGTGACAACTGCCCCATGGTCCTCTCTGCAAACAACTTCTTCAGCTAGCCCAATCTCTGGAGCCTGCTGGAGTCCTTCCCTATGCTGGTTCCATTCACCAATAGGGAAGGTGACAGCCTTGGACTGATGAGTGCGATCAACAAACAACATCATGGCAGAGCTGAATGAAGTGCTGAATGAAGCTTTTCAGAGTGCTGCTGGTAAGGGCAGATTTGACCCAGCCTGGAAAGCATACCAGGTTGAGCTTGCCCTTGAAGAGATCACTTTTGGCCATCCGCTGTCACACCTAGATTATAAAATCACCAGTATTCTTGGGACCTCAGCAAGTGATTGCAAAAGCCTTACCAGAGCCAGGGGTTTCCTTGGTCTGAGTCCACACTCATCAGCCTCCCCTGATGTCTGCCCACCACCAGTGGCAAACTGGACCACCGACCCTACCCAGAGTGAGAGGGTGAAGCGGGTCTTTGCCCTGACCAAATCACTGCAGGCAGCTGATTCAGTGGTGGGGGTCAAGCTCTGGTTGTCATTTTTGGGTGACATCTACCACCACTTTGGACCTTCTCTGGCACAGCTAAAGGCCAAGGAGTGTCCAGACAAGGCGAAATGATGCATCTCGGCAGAGCACTTCATAGAAAAACTACTGAGAGCTGAAAAGCTACCCTTCCCAGTCACCTATATAAAATGTTGTAGACTTGTCACCCAGGCCAAGAAGGACCCCAAGGTATGTTTCCAGCTGGGGCTAGAGGAACTGAAGTTGCGTTGGGTCCCAGATGTTCGCTTCTTCGTTGGAAGGAATGAGCGTCTGTTCTGGGACCAACGCCACTATATCGAGCTTACTACACCAGGCATTCCTGCAACCAAAGAGGCCAATGTGGCACTCATAATCAATGGAATACTGGATGATGTTGAGCGCAGAGGACTCTGCTTTCCCAGTAAGCTGGAGAGGTTCCGGGAGCAGGGAATGCCCTGGCTGGAAACATGTTTCAACCGACTGCCAAAGACATTACTTGGAGACAACAGCAAAAAGACCCTTGTCTTCCTGTCCTGCATTGGCTTCATAGAGAACGGACTCCATGTGGACAACAATGCCCTCCAGGACCTGATTTCAGAGCTGCCCCTGACTCAAAGCAAACTGCAGGAGCTCAACATCCAGTCCCGCTTCAGCCTTCCACAAAGGTCTGGCTTTCTTGTTTGGCGCTTACATGAGGACATCAACTACAAGATGCCGGAAGCGCCAAAGAAGCCACCAGCAAAAAAGCCCAGAGTGGAAGAGGACAAGGTTGAAGAAGCTCCTCAGGAGCAACTAACAATGGTTGATCCTGAGGAGGGACCATCAGGGGTGATCACACAAACCATCAAGTACATGGCTGCCTCAAAAAACATACGCTGGTCTGCCAAAGAACTGTCACTCATCAATCTGGATCATCAGGTTACACACCAGCAGGCATACCAAACTTACTTGCGTGAATGCGAGAAAGAGTCCCTGCCTGTAAGGACATTGAAGGCCTTCACACACAAGAGGCAGCAGCTACAAGCAAACTAAGGACACAGTACCAACTTACCTTTTTCTATCTTTTTTGTTATGATTGTTACCTTTTATCCACCCTAAGTAGGTGCGCTTTTTGTTTATTAGCCAACTTATTGTTCGTTATGATTGTTACCTTTTATCCACCCTGAGTAGGTGCACTTTTTGTTTACTAACCAACTTACCTTTTACTAGCTTTTTGTTATTATTGTTACCTTTTATCCACCCTAAGTAGGTGCACTTTTTGTTTGAGTTTTTTCATTATTAATGTAGAAAAACAAGTTAAGAAAAAACAAAAAGATAAAAAAAAAACTAAAAACAACAAAATACCAACAACAAAACTCCCACAAGGACTCTGCCTTGACGTGGCGTGGGGGCTTAACTGCCCCAGTGGTCCTAGTACTAGTCAGAGATACTGTAACCAATGGTTGCAGTAACTCTGGGGCAGGACTAGAGTCCACCTGTTGAGAAAAGAACATTAGGTTTGTAAAATGTGTCATTCAAAGTAGGTACCAGGGGCGGATTTAGGACTGAAGAAGATCCGGGGCTTAACACACACGCGCGCACGCGCGCACACACGTGACACGCACTAGTCAACATCATATATATATATATATATATATATATATATATATATATATATATATATATATATATATATATATATATATATATATCTTGTACCACATAATGTTTAATCTGAAGCTACATATTAAGCATATTCAGGGCAGAGTATTGTTCCTGTTAGTGTTTAGTGTGAGATGATAGTAAATATTCCCTTTCTTTCTCCATCAACTTTACCTGATAGTAAGCTAACTTTAGGCAAACCAGCAGCACAACAAATATTTTCAAATAAGACTCACAAACCTGAGTCAACACCAGTCTCATCAGAGCTGGGGTTCTGTCGCCGTACTTTTGGTCTAAAAAATGTCCTTATGTCCATCTTCACTCATGCGTTTCAGGCAGAGACTGTAGAAGAAGCCGGCTGCTGAAGGGCTTCTTCTTCAGTGGTGGAGGCTCAGGCAGGCTGCATACCGACTGAGTGGCCTAGTGGTAGAGTGTCCACCCTGAGATCGGGAAATCAGGGGTTCGACTCCTGGTCGGGTTAAACCACCAAATAGTTCCCGAGCTATTTTGACCCAGGGGATGGGTCGAATGCGGAGAATAAATTTCACCACACACCTGTGTGTGTGACGACTAAATGGGACTTTACAAACTATTGCCAGCTGCGCTCTCTCTGTTGGACTTTGGTACTGCATGTTACTTCTGCGATTTAGATCCGGGGCTTATCATGAAAGATCCGGGGCTTCAGCCCAAGTAGCCGGGCCTAACGCCGCCCCTGGTAGGTACCATTCGACTCCAAATGCTCTGTAACATGCTCCGATGAGGTTTCTGGGTGAAGGATTTGGCCTCTGACACTTAGAAATTTTTCAGTCACCCGCCTCCCATTCGTTTCTATGGGAAAACTTTGACGGTGAATATCTCCGGAACGGAAGGTCGTAGTGTCACAGAGTGGTGATGTTGCACTAATGTTTTATTTTGTATTGCATGTTTTACTTGTTTTTATTCTGATGCGCACGTTTTTATTGGTTGTGTGTTTTGCTTATTCTGATGTGCATGTTTTTATTGATGGTGTGTTTTTAGTTGTTGGTGCAACATTGTGTGTTCATTCTGTAATCACCCTGATCATCTACACCTGTGGCAGAGTGTTTCCTGGACTGCCAATTAATGAACAGACGCAGGCAGGACAGATTTTTTAAAGGAAGGGACGTGTGCACCAGAAAAGAGACAGAGAGCCAGGATGACAGACAGGGCCAGCTAGAGACAGAGAGAGAGAGCCAGGATGGCAGACAGGGCCAGCTAGAGGCAGAGACGCACCCCGGACGGCGTCTTGAGGACGCATGTGCCTGAACCCCCCACCCCCACCCCACCCCCCCGCCGGAACAGAGGAGCACCCGGAGTACGGTCCTGGACGATGGACGGCGGCCGAGTGCAGAGGAGCATGGGTGTCCCTCCCTCCACACATGTGCGGCGCGCGTTCAGGTGCCACTGAGTCCGGTTGGGAACTTGGACCGAGGAGGGGGTTCACCAGCGGCACGGGCAGCAGCGGAGAGCAAGATCCGTGACCGGAGAGCCAGGCACGGAGCGCAACATGGCAGGCGGGCAGCGTTACTCTGCCCCTGCGAGTAAGTATTTGAGCAGTGCCTGGCAGTGGTTGGGAGTTGCTGTGGACCTTTGACTGCCGGAGGGTTTTGTGTGCCACAGGGACCGAGGAGGAGGATTGAATCCACCGGCCGTCCAGCCTGTGGATCCCCGCGGACGACGTTCACCGCAGGAGGGCGGGGTCGTGGAGGTTTCACCTGGCGAGGGCATGCGGGGGCGGACTGGACTGCCTTGTCCTCTGGAGGCCCAGTAGACTTTATTGTGGGGGTCATCTTGGGCATCATCATCTGAGCTTTTACAATAAATTTTTTTTTTTTTTGCTTTTGTGGTTGCGCTGCTTGCCTTGGTTTTAAAATCTGAACAGGAAGTAAAGGGAGGAGTTATCAGAGCAGATGTGTTTAACTCTTTATGCAGCAACATCTTCGTCTCTGCAGGTTGAGTGATGTCAGCACCTAAAATAAGTTTCTCCATAAAGTCAGATGTGCTTTATCAAACCTGAGCAGGTGCACATCTATTCTTAATTATGTCTACTTTAATATATTTAGTAAACATTTGAACACATCTATTATAAGATGTTCATTTTGTGAAGTTTTGTTACAAATAAATTACAAGCAGCACCTTTGTTTCTTTAACCTTGATGAAAGACTATTAATGATGTTTGCCTGGAAACTTAAAATGCTGTTTGAATTTTCAGTTATCAAATTAATCATAAAGTTTTAGCATTAATTGGCCGTTTGCCAATCATTATTTGAACTAGAAAATTCCTGAAGAAATTTTAAAAAGGGACCTGCCACCTGGCACACCACATTTTTTAATGGTAAATTAAAAAGTACCACATACTCAGAGTTTGAAAGGGTTGATCAATCTGCACAAAATTGAGAAATGTTTTGAGGTTTTTAGCTATTAATGTCGCCATGGTTAAGCAGATTGCTTAGAAAAGTATCAGCACACCTCCCACGGCCAAGATGCTTGTTTTAAGTATAATTTGTGGGGGTGCATGCAGCTGTTTGAGCTGCATTAAGGTTCGCGGAAGACAAAGAATAAAAACGATTAATGTAAACCCCCCCACCACCACCACCACCACCACCACCACGACAAGGGTTCTGCTAGCTGCAGCAGCAGGTACCTTATTACAGTTTTTACTCAAGAATATGCAGGCACATGGAGGCGGTTTATCAGTGAGTATAATAGAAACATTTAGACACTTTTTATATAAATAAATTAGGGCTGGGACTTGATTAAAATGTTTAATTAATTACAGGCTTTGTAATTAATTAATCTAAATTAATCGCATTTTAATCATTCAGGAAAATGTGCTCTCAAAGTAAAAACTTTTAATTAAAATTATGAGACAGAGAATCAAACATTAGACATGGTTATTACTGTAAACTAAAGCTTTTAGTAAAAAAAATGCATTTTAATTATTCAAATGTCACTGTGTGATATGAAACAAACCCCAAATCAACTAAAATTTATAATTACAAATAGAAGACACCTGCAAAGGGTTCCTGAGCCTTTAAATAGTCTCTCTGTCTAGTTGAATGACTGAAATAAATTTGACTTTGCACCAGATTCTAATTTTTCCAGTTTCACTTGTTTGTTTAATTGGGAGTTTTTATTAGCATTTCTACTCATAATGTAGTAAAAACACATAAATAATAATCCTTCAAAATGACAGTAGAACAGGCACAAATATGATCTAGGACAGGGGTGTCAAACTCAAACTCACACGGGGCCAAAATGAAACTCTGGGACGGAGTCGAGGGCCAAACTTAATGTTTTTTGAAAAAGTGACGGCAAATTTGCACATTTTCTTTATCAACATATATGCAATTTTGAACCTTTAAATTGGAAACAAACTTATTTCTGCATTAACACTGAATGTGGAATAACCAAATTACACACGAGCAAGGCAGTTTTAAATAAAAGGCATCAGTGGTATTCATTACTTGTGGTATAATCAGCATTTTTTAAAATCTTTTAAATCTTTAAATCTTTTAAATCTTTTCTCACGGGCCAACAACAAAATAAAAATATCATTTTATCTTAAATGAAAATGCAACATCTCACCTGTTAACTTTCATGCTTTGGAGCAGAAAAAGAGCATAAAACCAACATATTTAAAGCTCAGTTTGCTCCACTGGTTTACTGTGATGCTCACCTGTTCCAGCCAGATACCTGCATCATGGGGTTGATCTGAGCTGAGGAGGAGACTCCTGTTGTTTTGTTCATCTTCATCATAATAATGACAACATTAGATGACAACAGGTGCTCACCAGTGGCGGCTGGTGAAAAATATTTTTGGTGGGGCTGTGCTATTTTTTTTAAACAAACGGGCTTTCTGAGCTTTGTGCACAACTTCACTATTTCCTGAATTAACCACAGCTCTTTTATTTCCTGTCTTACATTATTAGACAAAGGGATTAACCTTTTCAAGATGGCTGACAAGGGGGTGCCTGCATGACTTTCATGTCTCAGGAAATCCTCTAAATTTCCTTCAAGAATGAAATGAAATCTGTCTAAAAAGACGAATAACAAGATCGGCAAAAGATGGCTATTGCCAAAAAATTGGCAGAAGAGCTGGAAGAAATTAAAAAATCCTTGAACTTTTTGTCTGGAGAAATTAGCAAGGTTGCTAAACAACAGGCTAACCTCATGGGCCTAATGGAGGAGCTACAGGAACTGAAGGCCTCAATCAAACAGAAGGATCAGAAGATTGAGAGGATGGAACAAAGAATTGATGACTTGGAACAAAATGCTCGAGCAAATGATATACTCATCACTGGGCTGGCAACTAAGCATCGCAGTTATGCAAGAGCTACAGCGGGATATCAAGAAGGTGAGGAGGCACCACCTGAAGAGCTACACACACTGGAGGAACAGGTTGTTCAGTTCTTCAGCGTCAAGAAGATTAACCTAAATAAAGAGCACATCTCAGCTTGCTACACTATTCCAAGAAAGGATAACAGTAACAAGTCATCAATTGTGGTACAGCTTGTAAACAGAAAGCAGAAGATTGATATATTGAGTCAATCTAGAAAGCTAAAGGGTTGACCAAAAAAAATGCTGAAATAGCCAGAACTGGCCGGATACTAATGAAACAAAAGAAAATTCAAGCAACATGGGTGAGAAATGGAAGAGTGTTTGTAAAGCTAAATGGATCACCTGAACAAGCAAAAGTGGTTATGGTTAGAAGCCTCCAGGAGATGGAGCAATACAGATGAAGAAGATAAAGAACAAAAGCCTAAAAAGATTACAATGTTGTTTGCTAAAAACTGGACAACATATGGTTACATATGGTTACATTTTCGTTGTTTCCACTACCCTTTTTTTTTTATTATTTTTTTTTTATCATAACACTTTGGTTCTGAAGAAGGGGATACCATATTACCATCATCAAGAAACAGCTAGCTTGGAAATGGAGCTGGACAGGAAAAGGATATCACACATTTTCTGGTGGGTGGAAATGAATATAGAGACAATGCAACAAAATAATCTCATGGATCAAAAGACTGGAAGACTGAAACAAAGAACAGAAGTCTATAAAGACATGGATCTACAAAATACTGGGCTGGAAACAAGGCATCAAAGTCATCTAAGAACTACAGCTAAACATTTACAACGTGAGGATGAAGCCCCTGAGGAGGACACCACAAGGGAGGATCAGGTAGCCCAAGTGCTTCAGTGTTATGAAGATAATGTTTTACTGGAAAACCAATAGTTAAACATCTAAAAATGGAAATGACAATCAGAAAATTAAGGAATGCAGACAAAATTAAGCCTAAAAGGGTCAAATATATCTGACCAGAAATTATTTGGTTTTGAAAATAATATTGATCCAGAGGTAAATTTTTACAATCTAAACAACTTGAAATCAGAATATTATTATGAAGAAGAGTTAAGCAAACTTAAAATAGAAGGACTCTCTATCATACATTTTAACAGCAGAAGTCTCCATACACATTTTACTCAAATTAAAGATTTGTTAAGGTCACTCAAATATAAGTTTCAAATTATTGCAATTAGTGAGACTTGGCTAACAAATGAAACAGATTCATGCCTTGAATTGGAGGGTTATAATATGTTTAACGTAAATAGGAATAATAAGAAAGGTGGGGGTGTTGCCTTCTATGTACAGAAGCATATTGACTGTAAAGTAATTGATAGTACAGTTATTGATGACATTATGGAGAGTATAATAATAGAAATCAGTTTCACCAAAAGGAAAATAATTATCTTGAGTTGCATGTATAGAACACCAGGTTCTTGTGTTGAAACATTTATACAAAATACTGCTGATATATTGCAAAGGATTTGTGCTAAGAAACATGTATTTGTTTGTGGTGATTTTAATATTGACTTGATCAAATGGGAGGAACATAAGTTAACCTTAGATTTTTTGAATATGATGTTTAATTTTGGTCTCTGGCCTATGATTGATAGGCCAAGTAGGATAACTAAAGATAGTGCCACATTAATTGATAATATATTTACAAATGTTTATGGTCAATCAACAAGTGGTTTGCTAATAAATGATATTAGCGACCACCTCCCTGTTTTTACAATTTCAAATATGGACATTTTTAGACCCCTACATAAGGAGGATGATGATTCCACTATATTGGTGAGATGGAAGACAGCTGAAAGAATTGAGGCATTCAAAGCAGAACTCTTGAATTACAATTGGGATCAGGTGTATGTAGACGATACAAACCAAGCATATGATACATTTCTGTCAATATTCTTAGAGGTATATAATAAAAATTGCCCTATTATACAATATAAGACAAAGAAAAATTATAAAAGAAAGCTGTGGATGACAGAAGGTCTGTTAAAGGCATGTAAAAAGAAAATGGTATTATATGAAAAATTCATCAAACATAGGACAAGTGAAAATGAAGACAATTACAAAAAATATAAGAATAAATTAACTACAGCTATTAGGATCAGAAAGAAGCAATATTATGATGAAATTTTAGATAAAAACAGAAACGATACTCGTAGGACGTGGAAAATATTAAATAATATAATTCAAAAAAGGATGACAACTTTGGAATGGCCAAACTACTTTCTAAATAGTTCAAATCATAAAGTAAATGATCTAATAAATATAGTGGAAGAATTTAACAAATTTTTTGTAAGCGTCGGGCCCTCATTAGCAAATGAGATAGCAGTCCCACCTGATGCAGATACATTTAATAATCTGATAAATAGTAATATCAGCTCAATGTTTCTACATGAGATAAGTGAGACTGACGTTGTAAATACAGTAAGAAAATTTAAAAACAAAAAATCCACAGATATAAATGAAATTGATATGGGAATTATAAAAGAAGTTATATTCTCTATTGTGAGACCATTGACATATATATATATAACCTATCACTACATAAAGGTCATTTTCCTAAAACTATGAAGATAAAAGTGATCCCAACATTTAAAACTGGAAATAAGCATTCTATGGAAAACTATAGGCCAATAGCAATTATTCCACAATTTTCAAAAATACTCGAGAAATTATTTGTGAACCAGCTAGACGTATATATTACTAAAAATAAATTATTAAGTGACAGTCAATATGGATTTAGAGAAAACAGAACCACTACCTATGCGATAATGCAGATGGTAGAAGAAATAGCCCAAGCAAGTGAAAGCGAAGAACTCTCTATTAGCATATTTGTTGATTTAAAGAAGGCTTTTGACACCATCGACCACAGGAGATTATTGAAAAAGATGGAAAATTATGGCCTACGAGGAATAGCGAAGTCCTGGATTGAGAGTTACTTACAAGACAGACAACAGTATGTACAAATTAAAGATATAAAGTCTGGATTTAGAGAAATAAGTTGTGGAGTTCCACAAGGTTCAGTAATAGGTCCTATATTATTTACTTTATATATAAATGACATATGTAACGTGGCAGATTTTTTCAAATTTATAATGTTTGCAGATGATACAACTTTAGTTTGTTCAGGTAAAGATATAAAAGAACTTTTAAAGAAGGCCGAAAAAGAGTTAAATATCCTCAAATCTTGGTTTGATGTAAATAAACTATCACTGAATATAAAAAAGACTAAATTTATGACTTTTGGAAATAAGAAGGTAAAAAATGGGGACTTTAAATTAACAATTTCAGATACTGAAATTGAAAGAGTGTCTGAAATAAAATTTCTTGGTGTTGTGATTGACTCTAACTTATCCTGGAAGCATCATTTAAATTACATAAAAGGAAAAATTGCCAAATCTTTGGGTCTATTATATAAGCTGAAGGACATACTAAACCATAAGGCCTTACGTCTAATATACTGTTCACTAATACAACCATACATGGCATATTGTATAGAAATATGGGGTTCAACTTTTAAAACATATATACATGAAATAAAAACTATACAAAAGAAATCTATTCGAGTTATGAACAAGAGCAATTATTATGCTCATACTGACCCGTTGTTTTTAAAATCACAGATTATGAAATTAGAAGATCTATATTATTATAAAATAATGCAATTTATGTTTAGAGTAAAATTAACAGCTCTGCCAAAAAATATACTAATGTTCTTTGCAAAGAGGGAAAGTAAATATGATTTAAGAGGTGTATGTATGTTTGTTCTACAAAAAGCCAAAAAGGGCATGAAAAGGAGATGTATCTCTGTAATGGGAGCAAAATTTTGGAATGAGGCTAAAATAGAATTAAAATTAGCAACTTCTCTTTCAGTTCTTAAAAAACTTATCAGTAAAAACATTTTTGAAGAGTATTAATTTGATGTTGATGGATGGATTTGTGTTTTACTTTTATTTGGGTTGTTGGTTCATTGCGGGAAATTAAAAAAATGTTTTGTAAGTAGGTTAGGCAATTCTATAAGCTATTGCTTCTGCCTAAACCTGTTCAGTCATGATATACCAAATAGACACCATATAAAAAACAAGGCATATGTTAGTGAGAAATGGTATTTGTATCTAATTGTATGACATGTTAATGTACATTATCTTAAGATAACTGACTGAATAAATTGATCATTCATTCATTCATTCATTCACTAATCCACGTGTGTCTGACTATTGGCACACTGCCTTGCGGACCAAGGTTGAAAAATACTGCATTAAACTGCACATAAAATAACATGACCATAAATGGTCCACATCCACATTACTGTTTGTGAAACTAACACACTGGAGAATTTCCTCACAATAATAATAAATAAACAAGTATGTACCTGATCTTTTGCATACTGTTGGTGAAGCTCTGGATGACCCCTGTGATGGAGACAGAGTCAATGTTCCTCTTCTGCAGCTGGTTGAACAGCATGTCCACATGTGGCATGATCTTGTGACACAATGCCAGCAGAAAGCCGAAATCTTCCTCCTCCAGCATTCTCACAAAGCCTCCTGCCTCTCTCTCAGTGATTGGATCAAAGTCATCTGAGTCTCTGATCATCTGGAAAAATCTGAGGAGGTCATCCTTGTACTCATACACTGTGTTGACATCTCTCTCTTGGACAAAATGTGCCGGTTCTGATCCACTTCTTCATTGTGTTTCTTCACTGCAAGCCTGTGTCCCTCGTCTCTAGCTGCATGGCAATGTTAGCTCTGCCTAGCATAGGCACCGTGTTGTCCATGTGTGCCCGGGATAACTCATGTTTCTTCACCTTCTCAGAAAAATGTTTCATGTCCGTAACTCCTGACTCAATCCATGCCTCATCTGTCACAGTCGTTTTGAATAACAAACACGGAAAGCAAAATAACGCATTAGCGTGATTGCATCCAGTTAGCCAAGCCTTCCCAGAAGCATTGTGTGTAGTTTACCTCTCTCCTCCTCCTGCTGGCTTATCTTTACGTCGGGCTGATCTGGTCCAAGCTCTTTGACATTAAGTTTTTCCACCATAGTTCTCCTCTCGAACGGATACTGGAGAAGAGACCAAACTGAATTCAGTGGCTGCTGAGATCCGGTATCCATGCTGGTTGTAGTCACTGGTGGCGTCCATGTTACATCTGCGTCACGAGTCACGACTAAAAATGACTGCCGAGTTCTACCGAACACCAACGAAACCTTTGGCGGTAGCTCTATCGCCCATCATGCTTCTGAAACAACGTTGACGCTGATTGGATACATTCCCATTCCTACCCTTTGATTTTCTTGTCAGCAATTGGACGGCTGGTCCCGTCCTGTTTGGGTGATTCAAAAACAGCCTACAGCCTCCACCGCTCGGCAGAGACCGGCAGAGACCAATATATATATATATATATATATATATATATATATATATATATATATATATATATATATATATATGATTTATTTTTGTTACAAAACACACAATTAACTTAGAATATGTGATTATTGTTCATTTTATTTATTTATTTTTTTAAATAAAAATTATAAACACTGGGGAAAACTGGGAGGGCGGCGCCCTATCGCCCTCTACTGGCCAGCCGCCACTGGTGCTCACATAGGTTTGTGCTGATGAACATGTCTGAGCAGCTTGACCACGTTGTTGTGTGTCGGGGAGGAAAAATAACAACGACAGCAGCACAGAGTCGTGCTGGTTTGAGCGTGTTGCTGTTGCTGGAGTTATATCAGCTCTGTCTGGACGTTAGTTGGAAAACTTTCTCTTTCAGTCGTGAACACATTGCTGAGCAGCTAGAATCTCCGTTTCTGGGCTTCAACGTCAGAAAATAGCTGAGTGAACTCGGCGCTGAGTGAGAGGAGTGTTTAGTTTGTCCGAGACAGCGGAGCTGCAGACACCAGCAGCAGACGCTGGAAAAAACACAAAGGAGGGGGCGCGTCCAGGGGCGGAGCTTGATATGTGCAACATGTGCGGCCGAACAGGGCGGCAGTCTGCAGGGGTCAGCATTTAGTTTCCTTTTCTTTTTTTTTTATTTTCTAAAAAAAAAGTTTTTTTTAACATCAACCAATACATAAACAAAACATAGAAATCGCATGTTCTTAATAATAATAGTGATGATAATAATAATATTTCTGTAATAAAAGCACAACAAAGTCATTGTTTGCGTTTATATTGTGATTTGATTGCGCCCCCTTGTGTCTGCCACGCCTCTGTGGATGCAGGGTGGGATAGTGCGCTCTATAGCGCCCTTCATCAGGTGGGGGCGGAGGGATCTCGGAGAATGATGATGGAGGGATACAGGTACCGTTTGACATACCACCACTCACAAACATAATGGAGAAGAAACGGTCGAAGCCATCTGGTGCCCAATTTAGAAAAAAAAGAAGATAAGAGGAGGAAAAACGAGGAAAAGATGCAGGTATGAGTGTCTTTATTATTTAGTTGGTATTTTTCCCGCCTGTCCCCCAACTTATTGATTAACTAACTTCTAATCTGTACGTTTTGCATGGTTCTATGATGATCCTTTCAAATGTCTTTTGCTAGCTTTTTACGTTGCATGTATTTAGAACTACTTCCAACCGCTAGCTTTTTCTTTGTCAAATGAGCTTTTATGAAAAGCTAAGAGTGGAAAACCGAAAGGCTGATAACCAAATGCTATCAAATAAAAATGAGTCTTCGAGAATTTTGCTGAAATACATTGATATTAGTATTGATCATTCACCACGGCAGGTTGTCCTTTCTTGCGCCATTCGCCTTTCTTTTTGGCATCGGGAAATGAGCTATTATTTACCCCATGAAAAACCGAGCGGCAGCAGGCCGCTGGAGGTGCCCTGCTAGTAAGATCCCGTTTAAACTGTAAACTGCCATAAAATAAAAACTATAATAGCTAGAGTGGTCTTTTTTTTAGCTGAAAGTTGAGATTCTCGCCTTTCAGCACATCTGTACTGTACAAGTCGATGATGTCATCATGCTGCGTTGTGTGCAGCACACTGCGGCTATGTTAAAAACTCACAGTGACCAAGAAGCAGCGTGGGAGAGTTGAAGAATTTAACCAGTGTTGGTCCTGAAAGACCAAGACCGGTTCGGAGCGATTGGAGAAAAAGATGTCTGCTTCTGAGTTGATGTTGGAGTCAAAAAACCAGTCAAAATAAGATTCACCGCTGCAGAGGGAGAACACAGCTCTCATGCAAGGTTTGCCTACTTGCTTCAGCAGCTGCCAGAAGTGTTCTGATTTCTCAGTTTGAGACGGCTAGATTTATTCACTCAAGCAGGGAGGGGTCACATGTGTGTACAAGGTTAAGTTTGAACAATCCTCTAAACAGCAGACTTGCAGCCTTGAGATATGGTTAAACAGGATGGCTACTATCTCAACAGAGAACAGGAACCTATTCACGCTGTGTGCAGAAAAACACCCAAGAGGAGGGGTGAGCAGCAGATAACAGGACATCTGGATGAACTGCAGAGTCAGGTTTCTCATCATACACATTACCAATGATTATATGTTCTCTTGTGTTCATTTAGTAGTAACTATTATTAACATTCCCCCTTTTGAACTCTAATAAGAGTTCAACAATGATATAACATGTAGAAAACAAACACAATCATCATCCTTAATTCATTACCACAAAACCCAACAATTTATCAATTTCAACAAAACAACAACAATAATCTATGAAATAATACGAGTTAATTGATGAAGGAGGACGGGGTAAATGGATATGGGTAGTAGGGCCAAGAAATTGTGTGTGGGTCATTTGGGGATGAGTGAGTGAGAATTATAAGCACGTACATGAGAAGTAACAGTATAGATCACATCAAACAATTATAAATTGAATTTAAAGGTGTCGAATACAATTTTGTAAGACAACTGGAGGGTGTGAAATAAAACCCTTGTAAAATAACTGAAGGGTGTTGAATAGAACCCTTGTAAAATAACTGAAGGGTGCTCTCTTCTTCCCCCTATCGAGGTCCCTCCACTGGCTCCAGGCAGCTGCAGGGGGTGATGATGTTACGACTCTCGTCCTGCCGGATGTGGTGGTAGCTTGTCACGCTACCGCGTCCTGCAGAGGTCAGCTACTTCTCTTCCTGGGCCCTGAGGTCCTCCTGGATTTCTGACATCGTCCGTCCTGGCTCGTCCGTGGCCGCGCACTGGGTCCAATGGTACCAAGCGTCTCCTTTGCCCTCCAATCTGACCGCATGTGAGGTCCTCTTGATCACCTTGTAGAGACCAGTCCACCTGGGCTCCGTCCACTTTCGTTTTGTGACCTTCAGCAGGACCCACTCGACGCCTGGCACTGAAGGCGATGTATCTGTGGAATGAGGTTGAGTCCCCACCTGCTGAGAGAACTGTGAGACAAGGCTATGCAACAGGTTATAATAAGTTCTGGAGTCCAGGCTTTTGGCGTCACGGTCATTGTCAGTCAGAGGTAATTTGGTACTGGGCCCAGGAAAAGGTCGCCCTGTCTGCAACTCAAAAGGAGTAAATCCCGTAGTTTTGTTAACAGAACTTCTAATGGACATGAGAGCCAGTGTTAAGGCATCTATCCAAGTCATTTTGGTCTGTGCACAGATTTTAGCCAATTTGTTTTTTATTGTCTGGTTCATTCTTTCCACCTTCCCTTGGGCTGTGGGTGGTAAACTGTCCCAAACTTATGTTTCAGACCCAGCATTGTTTCTACTGCCTGTAGATCTTTGTTTTTGAAGTGGGAACCATTATCAGACCTTATTTTCCCAGGAAACCCATGCTGTGGAATATAATGGTTTATCAGACATTTTATCACAGTTTTGTTGTCTTCCTTTCTGGCACGCCAAGCTTCCGGCCAGCCAGTGTAGGCATCCACCCCGGCCTAGCAAATCCCTGTAGCCCCTCTCCCTGTTTACCATGTCTGTGTAATCTATGATTACTTCATTTCCAGGACAAGTTGGGATTGGAAATTGTCCTTGCAAAGGTTTCAAGGTGGGTTTTGTGCCGTACTGGCAACACTCTGTACATGTTTTGACCAAATACTTTGCCATATCTGCGATGTGAGGATGCCACCAATGAGCCAGATTTTTGACCATTTTAGCCGGTCCCACATGTCCCACCCCGTGGGCCTCTTCCATAGCTGTTTGCCTAATACCTGGGGGTAGGATAGGTCTCCCATCTGGACCTCTCCAGATACCTTGGGCCTTCATCGCCCCTCTTGCCATCCATAGGCTCTTTTCCTGTGGCGACGCTTGTTCTTGTAAGTCGCCTAGGGTTTCTGTCGTCACACGAATTCTGGGATCCTGATCTTTCTTTGGAGGTGGAACCTCAACCACCACGTTGTGTATGGGTAGGTATCCTGCTGCCCGTTTGGCTGCTTTATCGGCCTCCTGATTTCCCTGAGACACAAAGTCAGAGCACTGACTGTGTCCTTTGCATTTGACTACTGCTACCTCTAAGGGGAGTAAGAGAGCTTCTGCCAGATCTTTAATGTCTTGTTCATGCCTAATAGGTTTGTTACTGGTGGTCAGAAATCCAGCTTGCAGCCATTGTTTTAATTCTACGTGAACCGCCCCTACAGCATACACTGAATCACTGTAGATGTTAATTCTAAGTCCTGTTCCTAACCTTAGGGCTTCAACAATTGCTTTTACTTCTGCTCTTTGTGCTGACTGCATTCCCACGAGTTCTTCAGCTCTTACTGTTTGCCAACCTGAAGGTGCATGTTCCACGATAGCCCATGCGGCTTTTAGCCCTTGTTCACTGTCTCGATGACAACACCCATCAGTAAATTCAATTCAATTCAATTCAAGTTTATTTATATAGCGCCAAATCACGACAAGAGTCGTCTCAAGGCACTTCACATAATAAAAATTCCAATTCAGATCAGTTCATTAAGCCAATCAGAAATAATTTTTCCTATATAAGGAACCCAGCAAATTGCATCAAGTCACTGACTGGTGTCAGTGACTATACAGCAATCCTCTTACCAAGCAAGCATAAAGCGACAGTGGAGAGGAAAACTCCCTTTTAACAGGAAGAAACCTCCAGAGAATCCTGGCTCAGTATAATCAGCCATCCTCCACGACTCACTGGGGATGGAGAAGACAGAGCAGACACACACACACACACACACACACACACACACACACACACACACACACACACACGGACAAGTAATGTGTCTACAGTTATATTGTGATGTCTTAGTAAATATTGTATTTGGTGAAAGATAAACTTTATTGTATTTATCCTAGTGGATCTATAATTAAACGGATAAACTAGTATTAGCACATCAAAAGTCAAGGAAACCAAAAAGTTATTATCAGGAGAGAGAGAATGTTTAAGTGGTTAGCAGCAGTGTGCTAGTCGATGGCCCCCTCCATGAGGCCACCACAGCTCAGCAGAACATCATTGTCGCATCTTCTGGGGAGGAAAAAACTTACAGAGAAAATAACGTTAACAGCTGAAATAGCAGGAAATAATACAGTTAAAGAGCAGACTGTAGAAGAAAGCAGTAGAGTGTGAGAAGTGGTCAGTGTATCCTCCAGCAGTCTAAGCCTATAGCAGCATAACTACAGAGATAACTCTGGATAATCTATCCTATTTAGATGTAGGCATGTTGGAGGCAGGGCAAGGGAGAGCCGTCTTTACCGACCGTACACTCCACCTCCCTGTACTCTCCCACTTGTCCAGATTTAGGCTAACATCAGATTTTAACCATAGGCCCTATCAAATAAAAATGTTTTAAGCCTATTCTTAAAAGTAGACAAAGTGTCTGCCTCACGGACTAAGGCTGGGAGCTGTTAGTCCTGTGGGTCCACACAAAATGGTGACCCCCAGTTTTACAAGCAGATCCCTTCCCAGGAGGTTCACTGGAACGGTGGGAGAGCAAACGAAGCTGTGCAACACAGTTTGATGTCCAATGGTTTTAAGCAGTGGGAGGGTATACGGTAGAGCCCTGCACTGAAGCCCTAGGCCCTCGGGTCGGCCCGGCCCGACGGCCCTCGGGCCGGGCTTCGGGCCAACGACTGTGTAATTACCTCGGACACGGGCCGGGCCGGGCGCCTTTATTTTGATTCGAAATCATTAAAAAAATTAAAACACTTAAACGCAGCAGTAGAGCCCTGTGCGGGACTGTTTTCTTCATCCCGCTCCGCTCCCGCTGAATTTCTGACCATTACAGCCTGCAATCGCAACGTGTGTGTTACACTCCCGCCCGCACCTGCAGCGTGCATGTCTACTCCCGCCCGCACCTGCAGCGTGCATGTCTACTCCCGCCCGCAACCGCAAAACTCGGAGAAATTATTACCTCACAATAAAAGAGATGTATTGAGTTTGCGTCCTCAACATGTCATTTTATAGGTTATCCGCTTTCACCGCAGCGCTGCGCTCCGTTTCAATCAGGCTGTACAGCAGGATTTCCCCTCGTAGCGATATTTTCTCTAACACTGATTGCTTCATGCTATAGATTGTTGGAAAGCTGCTTTTATGTACTTTTAGGAACCGTTGGAATTATTTGAATCTGATCAACCATTCAAAAGTTATAAAACGGAGCATTTTGGATGACAAACTCGCACGTCTCTGAATCTGTGTTGTGATTCGTTGCGCTCAAGACAGGAAATCCCGGTGGCTACCGTAATGTATTGTATATGCACGGAAAGCCCCATTTTTAATCTTTTCAGCACTTTTGGAATTTTAATGATATCTTGAACTAGAGCAGGGATCGGCAACCTGCGGCTCTTCCATCCATCTGCCGATGTGCTTGTAAAATAATGAATGGATATTTAAATAAAATGCTTTATATTTTACTGAATTAATTTTATATCTGTAAGTCAATTCTATGTGAAGATTGTCTGCGTAAACCTGAACAGTTCCAACCCAGTCTTACTGTGAGACCGTGTTGGGTCACGCTTGTGCGTAATCATATGCGCTCATGAGCTGAAGAGGATGTGAGATTCTGGGCTTCTCCTCAGACGGCTCCTGGATGTGTCGCACATTGGAGACAGGAACAAGCGCTATTCAGCCAAAGTTTCATAATCAGGGAACATTTTCTAAGTGACAAGTCTCTCTGAGAGACAGGGTTTGGAAAACACTCGCTTCAGTGGGAAGCTTCCCGCATGCGCTTCTGCGACGATCGGATCCTGCACATCTTTTAACACATTGGTCAGGATTGACGCACTTTGTTTTCATTTAGTTGGTTAAAAAAAGTCGGGCTTGGGCTCGGGCCGGGCCAGAGAATCCTGAAAACCTTTTCGGGCCGGGTCGGGCTGGGGCTCCACCCCCTCGGGCCAGGCCGGACACGGGCTCAGATTTTAGGCCCGTGCAGGGCTCTAGTATACGGCAGAGTTTGTGGTTCCCCAGAGAAGCCCATGACTGTGGTGTGACAAGAGGAGGTTTTAAAAGGATGCACACTGCAGATCGTAGAGCAAGTGGCTCCAGTGTTGACTAAAAATGGTCGATCCATCAACAGATATAGACAGTAGGGGATGTGCCGTGTTTCCCTGACTGTCAGAGTCTCTCTGTGGGGTGTCCTATGCTCTAGGACCATTCTAACAGTGTTCCCAACCCATCGCGGGCATCTGGGCGGGTGCTCCTACAGGAAATCCAGGAGCAGTGTGAGCAGGTCTTGCGCCATAACCTCGCCCCTTCGTGAGGGATTATGGGGCAGAGGGCAGTTGCGGGCCCAGTGTCCAGTCTGACCACAGTTATAGCATACATCCTGTCCAGAGAGTCCCCCACGGCCTCTAGCAGACCTCCCTTGTCCGTGACCCCTGAAACCACCTCTATGCTGACCCATAAATTGCGGGACATATTGCTGAGGTATATTTTGTTGGGTAGAGGAAGAGGGTAGCTTCCTTGCGCCTTCGGGTCGGGGAACGGGTCCTGACTGTTGTTTGTGCTTATGGGCCAAATATCAGTTCAGAGTACCCACCCTTTTTGGAGTCCCTGGGACGAGTGCTAGATAGTGCTCCATCAGGGGACTCCATTGTCCTGCTGGGGGACTTCAATGCTCACGTGGGCAATGACAGCTTGACCTGGAGGGGTGTGATTGGGAGGAACGGCCCACCTAATCTGAACTCGAGCGGTGTTTTGTTATTGGACTTCTGTGCAAGCCACAGTTTGGCCATAACGAACACCATGTTCGAACATAAGGATGCCCACCGGTACACTTGGTACCAGGGCAGCCTAGGTCACAGGTCGATGATAGATTTTGTAGTCGTATCATCTGACCTGCGGCCGTATGTTTTGGACACCCGAGTGAAGAGAGGGGCGGAGCTGTCAACTGATCACCACCTGGTGGTGAGTTGGATCAGATGGCAAGGGAACATGCCGCGTAGACCTGGCAGACCCAAATGCATAGTGAGGGTCTGCTGGGAACGCCTGGCAGAAGAACCTGTCAAGACGGTCTTCAACTCCCACCTCCGGCAGAGCTTTGACCACGTCCCGAGAGCAGTGGGGGACATTGAGTCCGAGTGGGCCTTGTTCCACTCTGCGATTGTCGAGGCGGCTGTTGCTAGCTGTGGTCGTAAGGTGGCCGGTGCCAGTCGTGGTGGCAACCCCCGTACACGCTGGTGGACACCAGAGGTTCGGGGAGCCGTCAGGCTGAAGAAGGAGGCCTACAGGGCGTGGCTGGTCTGTGGGTCTCCGGAGGCAGCAGACAGGTACCGGATAGCCAAGCGGGGTGCAGCAGTGGCAGTTGCCGAGGCAAAATCTCGGGCGTGGGAGGAGTTTGGTGAGGCCATGGAGAAAGACTATCGATCGGCTCCAAAGAGGTTCTGGCAAACTGTCCGGCGCCTCAGGAGAGGAAGGCAGCAACTCGCTCACACTGTTTACAGTGGGGATGGGGAGCTGCTGACGTCAACTGAGGCTATAGTCGGACGGTGGAAGGAATACTTTGAGGAGCTCCTCAATCCCACCAATGCGCATTCCGAGGAGGAACCAGAGCTGGGAGGCCTGGGGATGGACTGTCCGATCTCGGGGGCAGAAGTTGCTGAGGTAGTCAAACAACTACACAGCGGCGGAGCCCCGGGGGCAGATGAGGTTCGTCCTGGGTATCTCAAGGCTATGGATGTTGTAGGGCTGTCATGGTTGACACGTCTCTACAACATTGCGTGGTCATCGGGGGCAGTTCCTAGGGAGTGGCAGACCGGGGTGGTGGTCCCCATCTTTAAGAAGGGTGACCTGAGGGTGTGTTCCAACTATAGGGGGATCACACTCCTCAGCCTCCCTGGAAAGGTCTACTCCAAGGTACTGGAGAGGAGGGTCCGATCGATAGTTGAATCTCAGATAGAGGAGGAGCAATGTGGTTTTCGTCCTGGCCGTGGAACTGTGGACGAGCTCTATACCCTTGCAAGGGTGATGGAGGGGGCATGGGAGTTTGCCCAACCAATCCACATGTGCTTTGTGGATTTGGAGAAGGCTTATGACCGTGTCCCCAGGGGCACCCTGTGGGGGACGCTCCAGGAGTATGGGGTGGGTGGCTTTCTGTTAAGGGCCATTCAGTCCCTTTACCAGAGGAGCGTGAGTTTGGTCCGCATAGCCGGTAGTAAGTCGGACCTGTTCCCAGTGAGGGTTGGACTCCGCCAGGGCTGCCCTTTGTCACCGGTTCTGTTCATCACTTTTATGGACAGAATTTCTAGACGCAGCCGTGGTGTGGAGTGTGTCGAGATTGGTGGCAGGAGAATCTCGTCTCTGCTTTTTGCGGATGATGTGGTCCTCCTAGCTTCATCCAGCTCTGACCTTCAGCTCTTGCTGGGTAGGTTCGCGGCCGAATGTGAAGCGGCTGGGATGAGGATCAGCACCTCCAAATCTGAGACCATGGTTCTCGACCGGAAAAGGGTGGCTTGCCACCTCCGGGTCGGGGGAGAGGTCCTACCTCAAGTGGAGGAGTTTAAGTATCTCGGGGTCTTGTTCACGAGTGAGGGTAGGAGGGATCGGGAGATCGACAGGCGGATTGGTTCGGCGTCTGCAGTGATGCGGACGCTGAGCCGATCTGTCATGGGGAAGAGGGAGCTGAGCCAGAAAGCCAGGCTCTCAATTTACCGGTCGATCTACGTCCCAATCCTCACCTATGGTCATGAGCTTTGGGTAATGACCGAAAGAACGAGATCGCGGATACAAGCGGCCGAAATGAGTTTCCTCCGTAGGGTGGCCGGGCTCAGCCTTAGAGATAGGGTGAGGAGCTCGGACATTCGGGAGGGACTCGGAGTAGAACCGCTGCTCCTCCGGATCGAAAGGAGCCAGTTGAGGTGGTTTGGGCATCTGGTCAGGATGCCTCCTGGACGCCTCACCGGGGAGGTGTTTCGGGCATGTCCTGCCGGCAGAAGGCCCCCGGGTCGACCCAGGACACGTTGGAGAGGTTACATCTCCAATCTGGTCCAGGAACGCCTTGGGGTCCTGCCGGAGGAGCTGGTGGACAAGGCCGGGGAGAGGACGGCCTGGAGCTCCCTAGTTGGGATGCTGCCCCCGCGACCCGGACCCGGATAAGCGGAGGAAGACGACGACGACGATATTTTGTTGGGGCGCTGGGTATGGGGCAGGAGCGGGTGGCGGCTGCTGCCATTGTGGCATTGGGTAAGAATCAGGTGTTGGACTGAACTGCGGTGGTGGAGGTGGGGCAGTAGTGGCGAGCATTTGCTTCCTAGTCTTATCCCCCTTTTCTCCCAGAGTCTTTTTGGCAGCCTGTAATTGAACCCTCAGTAGTTGTTTCTGAAGGTCCTCTAAGTTATCAGACTCCTTGTCCTCCGCCTTTTGGACCTTTGTAAGGTTGAATATTAAGTTTTTTTTCCATTTATTAAAGTCACAATCAGCCAAATCAGGGTTGTCATCCATTTTCTGAGCCACAGAGTCTGGAACCCCTCGGAGGACAGCTTTCTTAAACCATATGCCATGTGTGGATTTTTTACTTGGATGTTGGCCTGTGTGGTTAACCCAATCATCTACTGCTTTGTTCAGGAAAGAGGTGGGGTTCATTTTCCCGTCCCATTTAAATTTGTGTATGCCTCCTTGATCTTTAGGCGGGAATTGTTTTCTAAGCGCCGGGCCTAACGTTCTGAGGGAGGCTGTCAGTGGAACCGAATTCTGGAGTTGCTGGGTGCCTGCATTTTGTTCTAAATCTTCCACCTGCGATTTTGAGGTACATCTGGTGATGATTGCTCTGAAATCTCCCAAGGCAAGGTCCTGACCTGTAGTATATCTGTCTAGATCCACTAGCCATGCATTCCCTCCCTCATTTAAATCAGGAAGTTTATCCACTAAGGCTTGGATATCACCAAAGGAATAGGGCGGGTACACCCTTGGGCCGTGGGCTTTAGCCTGTATAAGCGGGTATTGGGAGATGGGAGGGGTCGCTGGCCCCTGTGAACGCGTCTTTGGGCCGCGTCGCCTGATGGGAGCAGGGGAAGAGAACTGGATTAACTCGTCGTCTTCTGATTGTTCTGAATGCTCATAAACTGATTGCTCAAGAAGCTCTATTTCTGACAGGGTCTGGGTCAGATCAGGATTACGGCTTGGTTGGGAGTCTGGTCTAGGTTGACCCGTCAGGGACATGGTTACAACAACACTGTCACTTTTGGCTGTGTCGGACTTAACACTGCCCCTTACTCCTGTTACTATAGTTATGGATCCGGATTCGTTAATGAATGGATTATTGGGCGAAATTTTAGGCTCTCCTTGAAACTCAGAAGGCGTTTGTGTATTGGGTGAAGTCCTAGGCTCACCTTGAGACTCAGAGGGAGCCTGTGAGCAAGGGGTGGATGTCACCTGAGGACTGGATATAATCCAGGGAGTGACATTAGGACCAGGGGTAGAACCTGCCTGCATTATCCTGCTTAATTTGGACATTAACTGGGCTTGTTCTTCCCGGGCTGCTCTTTGTGAAAAAGGTTGGAATTGGGCAGAGTCTGATGCAGATGGCTCGTCCCCTATCATGGATAGGGAAGAGATGGGGGTACTGGGTCCCTCGGGTTGGTGCACACGGCCTGTTTTGTTTTCCTGTTTATAATCTTTTTCCTGTTCTATAGACATTACACCCCCAGTGATGTTAATTACTGGATAGATGCCAGGCACCGGGGCAGTTGGAGTGGGCTGGGCCGGGGAGTAGGGTGGTGGCATTAATTTGGTTACCTTTTTCTGTTTTTTTCATATTAGTTCTGGCTGTATTCCATAACATGACCCACTGCGTGTATTTCCCACTTTTCTTTGCTTGTTTATCTATCTCATTCTTGTACTTTCTTCTCGTTAATACTCCTGCCATCGCTAATAATCCGTGCAATTCCTCCTCCTTTTTTCTTGCCTCTTCTGCTTTGTGCCTCCAAATCATTCCCCAGTTCCCTGAACTGTTCATATCCTTGCCTTTGTTCATTAACAACTTCTCCGCTGTCTTTCTTAACAACTTTCTTTGTTCTGTCACTGTAGCTGGGTCATTGGTGGCATTAAGTACTGTTTCTACAAAGGCTAACTGTTCTCCCAGAGAACTCAAAACCTTGTTAGGACCCCACCCATCATCGGTTATCTCTTGGTCGAATTCACCCTCCATATTGTGACCTTTTGGTGGCAATTTGGACCAGTGAGGTCTCAGCTCCTAGGGAACTCTAATCACTGATGTTTGAGTGAGACAGCACTGAAAAACTGTTGTGGTAACTTCTGCTTCTACCTTTTCAGGTGGGAAGTTCTTACCTGTGCATCCACAAGAGTGTCCTGTATTTTTCTCACTTCAAAGGTTAATTCTCAACTTTATTTATAAAGTTAGTTCCACATTCATTCATTACCCTCTTACCTGCGGCTTATAGTGGTGTACCGCTCAATGCAACTATTCCCTACTCTGCTGTTCTTTGTGTATTTTGTATATTTATGTGCTTTTGTACTTTTATCAGTTAATTGGTGCCTTTAAAGGCCCAAAAATGTTGTTTCTAGTTCAAAGAGGCATACACTACTCCCAGAGTTTATTATGCCCCCTTTTTGTGTAATCCAAGTTATTCAGTCAGCTCTATCTGTTTTACCGACAGAATTGACTGAAGCTCGGCATTCATACAGATTGTGTTTAACTAAATCATATTCCTCATATACTCGTCTCTTTTAAGGAAAATGTAATTTTGTCAGGTCCCAGACCTTAAGTGGAATTTAGGGGTCCCCAGTCCCCAGGGCCTCCAACCCTGCTTAAATATAACCCGTAATTTTGTCAGGTCCCAGACCTTGAGTGGAATTTAGGGGTCCCCAGTCCCCAGGGCCTCCAACCCTGCTTAAATATAACCCGTAAATTGTCAGGTCCCAGACCTTGAGTGGAATTTAGGGGTCCCCAGTCCCCAGGGCCTCCAACCCTGCTTAAATATAACCCGGTTATATTTTATCCATCCGTTGATGAATATTTGGCAAGCAAAACCTGAGACAATCTTCTCGTTTATATTAGGTCCCGGACCTTTTTCTATATACCTATGAATTTTTCCAACATAAACTCTAGCAAAATTTAGGACCTTAGCTACTAGGAATTCAAGACACAAATGCTTTTGAATAAGTCCAATGAGCAGAATTAAAAGGTCTGCTTACCTTTTTTTGAGCCACGGGAGGTTGTGCCTCAATCCTTTTCACCAGGTCAGAGTCGAATGATCTCCAATTGCCCCTTTTCTCGGAGGAAAAATCCTGTTCGTGATGCCAAGTTGTTGGTCGTGAAATGACCAAGACAGGTTCGGAGCAATTGGAGAAAAAGATGTCTGCTTCTGAGTTGATGTTGGAGTCAAAAAACCAGTCAAAATAAGATTCACCGCTGCAGAGGGAGAACACAGCTCTCATGCAAGGTTTTCCTACTTGCTTCAGCAGCTGCCAGAAGTGTTCTGATTTCTCACTTTGAGACGGCTAGATTTGTTCACTCAAAGCAGGGAGGGGTCACATGTGTGTACAAGGTTAAATTTGAACAATCCTCTAAACAGCAGACTTGCAGCCTTGAGATATGATTACACAGGATGGCTACTATCTCAACAGAGAACAGGAACCTATTCACGCTGTGTGCAGAAAAACACCCAAGAGGAGGGGTGAGCAGCAGATAACAGGACATCTGGATGAACTGCAGAGTCAGGTTTCTCATCATACACATTACCAATGATTATATGTTCATTTAGCAGTAACTATTATTAACACGTCTCTTCCATGCTTTCGTTCTTTTTAAACACAGAAACAGTTTTGTTTACCTGTTTTGTAGCTACAAAGCTGTTTCTGTGTTTAAAAAGAACGAAAGCATGGAATTAGAACCACGACACAGCAAGAACACACCCAAGACATGTCTCTTCCTCCTGAAGTCCTCGTGGTGCGTAGTCAAAACATCTTACACCCAGATCCGCCTGCCTCAGCTGGGGATTCTGAACTGACTCACACACACACCCACACTTCAGCATTCAAATCCATATGCATCCATCATAGAGAGTTAGTCCTGGATTGTTTGAATAATTATAAAAATTAAATATTCTTAAACAATCCCATCTCTCTCTTTTCTTGTCTCTAAGTCAATACAAAGTGTTTGAATAAAATTCCCTGTAGTACAAACAACCTCTTCTGATTCTAAGGTAAGATTAGCCTCTTTACCTTAATAAGTGTAAGAATATATCAACTATATTCCGCTACAGTGAATACACTTTGGTATGGTTTATTGATATATACATATATGGGTTACCTTACTCAGGCCTTTTGTTCTGACATTGTGTTTGTTTTTATTATTTTATCTTTGCTATTCAAACAATTACGATCAGGGGGATACACAGAGGCGGAGCTGGCCTAAATGGCGCCCTGTGCGAGATCCCCCGTGACGCCCCCCCCCCCCCCCCCCCCACACACACACACACAAGAAAAAAAATTACACCTACAACTTTGTTTCAAATTGCGTGGAGTGTATTATATATAACAACGTTTGCTAACTGAATACAACATCCAACTCCTGGCCACCTTCTCACCACTTGTCAAAGTTCTACTGAAATAGTGATGATGACAACACCTGCCATCGCCTTCATTCCTGGGAAATATGAAAGTAGTTGGCACCTTGGTATGTCCTCTTCGAACTAGCTCTGTGCGTATGCTGTCGGTAATTGGTGATGGCCACTTGGCTGGGTCTGAAGAAAGAAGCTCATCATCACCTTCAATGGGACCCATTGGTTGATCGTTCAGGCTTCTCTATTGACAGAAAACAGAAGCGTAACTCAACACATTGCTATGTGGACCATTTCACATATTCTATTAAAATACAATATGTGACATTCAAATTTCTCTACTGTTTGCAGGACACACACACACACACTTGTGCAAAACTTACCTGATGTATCTTGTTGGGGAGACGTGGCAGCTGGCTGTCCCTCATCAAGTTCACATATACTGGTAGGTCTCTCTATTGACAGAAAATGGAAGCATAACTCACCACATTGCTATATGGAACAATTCCCATATTCTGTGAAAATACTATTTAAATGTCTATAGCTAAATGTTTGCTGGACACACACACGTGTGCAAAACCCACCTAAAGTATCTTCCTGGGGAGATGTGGTGCCAGCAGACTGTCCCTCCTCGAGTTCAAATACTGGCCTACTGGTATGAGCAGTGGAGGTAGATGGCTGTTCCTCAGTGGCAGCTGATGTCATCCCAAAATATCTGTGTAGGGCTCCTGATGTTGCATAAAACAAACAATACAATCTTCATGTCACGTCGGTTGCTTAAGCATTTTAATTAACATGTTACAATGAGCATTTACAGTTTTCAGCAGTGGTGGAAAGAATTCTGAAAATCTGTACTCGAGTACAAGTACTGTTACATTGCTAAAATATTACTCATTTACAAGTAAAAGTACTGGTGTTAGAGAAATACTCAAGTAAAAGTACAGATTATTCATAAAAACCTCAGAGTATTATTTATTTTTAACGGCTGATGTCACCTTCACTTCTCCAGACTGGGGCTGCCTGGAAATTGTGTGTTTTCCTTTACCAAAAGTTAAAACACCAACAATCTTAATCATTAATAATTGATAAAATACAAAACAAGTGTTTTTCCCTAATTTTTTGTCATTTTAAGTTTTTATTTCCTTATTCAGCAAATGTCTCCGGCAGACAAAAAACTAAATGACCAGAGGAGCCACGACTATTGATTAAATATCCATGAATCCATTTTAACTGGTTAAATTCTTCAACTCTCCCACGCTGCTTCAAGGTCACTGTGTGTTAACATAGCCGCGGTGTGCTGTGCAGCACACAACGCAACACGATGACATCATCGACTTGTACAGTGCTGAAAGGCGAGACAGTCTCAACTTTCAGCTAAAAAAAGACCGCTCTAGCTGTTATAGTTTTTATGTTATGGCAGTTTACAGTATAAAGGGATCTTACTAGCAGGGCACCTCCAGCGGCCCACTGCTGCTCCGTTTTTCGTGGGGTAAATAATACGTAGCTCATTTCCCGAGTCCAAAAAGAAAGGCGAATGGCGCCGGCGCGAGACCTGCCGCCCGCCGTCAATGTATTTCAGCAAAATTCTCAAAGACTCATTTTAATTTGATAGCGTTTGGTTATCAGCCTTTCGGTTTTCCCACTCTTAGCTTTTCATAAAAGCTCATTTGACAAAGAAAAAGCTAGCGGTTGGAAGTAGTTCTAAATACATGCAACGTAAGAATTTAGCAAAAGACATTTGAAGGGATCATCATAGCATCATGCCAAACGTTCAGATTAGAGAGGTTAGTTAATCAATAAGTTGGGGGACAGGCGGGAAAAATACCAACTAAATAATAAAGAGATGCATACCTGCATCTTTTCCTCGTTTCTCCTCCTCTTCTTTTCTTTTTTTCCGAAATTGGGCACCAGATGGCTTCGACCGCTTCTTCTCCATTATGTTTGTGAGTGGTGATATGTGAAACGGTACTTGTATCCCTCCATCATCACTCTCCGAGATCCCTCCGCCCCCCACCTGATGAAGGGCGCTATAGAGCGTACTACAGAGGCGTGGCGGATACAAGGGGGTGCAATAAAATCCCAATATAAACGCAAACAATGACTTTGTTGTGCTTTTATTACAGAAATATTATTATTATCATCACTCATCACTATTATTATTATGACGAACATGTGATTTCTATGTTTTGTTTATGTATCGGTTCATGGAAGAAAAAAAATGAAAAAATATTTATAAAAAAAAAAAAAAAAGAAATTAAATGCCACCCCCTCCAGACTGCCGCCCTGTTCGGCCGCACATGTTGCACATATCAAGCTCCGCCACTGGGGATACAGTGTTAAATTTTTGTGTCTCAGGGCATTTTCTGTCCATCTCAGTATTTTGTTTGTATGCGGACCTCACATGTATGTGTAGTCTTGATTTTAGTGGTCAGTTTCTGGTGAATTTCAGCCCCACTGGGGGGTCCCCAACTGGACTGATCAAAAGAATATTGGGTGGATGTTGTTGAAGAAAAGTTAAAAGTCCACAGTGATCTCGCAGAGTTATCTTGTGCTTTCTCGCCACAGACCGTGAAACCAAGGAGATTGGGGTCCTGATGCACGTGTTTCTACCAGATGACGCGTCAAGGTCACTCATCTCAGCCCTCCCACTGCCTCGTCTGCCATCATATACCAAGCATTCTGGTCAGGTGTAAGGAGGGCAGCAGCAGCCACACCCTCATCAGCCACATAGATATCCTGGGTCTGAATGCACCAGGTGGCTCCTTCTAGTTGGTCCTGGAACAAATTTTGGTACCAGGAATTTTCATGCCTGTCGTAAAACAGTGTTAAATGAGGTGGGTCAGGAGGGGGAACATATGGATGGATCTGTGTTAGCTAGGGTTTCCACTGCTGGTACAAGGACATAATGCCAGGGGCATCTCTTGTTTCTGGCTGTAAGAGATCCCAATAGATGTCGGCATAGTCCAGCGTGTTGGTGAGCTTTTGAAGCAAATATACTCCATCGGCTGCGTCAGCAGTGTCAGCATGGCATGGTAGAACCGTTCCTTCCGGCAAGGTGACAGTTAATCCTGTGGGTCCACACAAAATGGTAGCCCCCAGTTTTACAAGCAGATCCCTTCCCAGGAGGTTCACTGGAATGGTGGGAGAACAAACGAAGCTGTGCAACACAGTTTGATGTCCAATGGTTGTAGGCAGTGGGAGCGGTGGTGGAGGCGGGGCAGTAGTGGTGTTACAAGTCCGAGCAATCGGTCAAGGCTTAGAAACAGTGGTCAGAGACAAGGGTCACACAAGGGTCAAGAGGACAATAGTTCAGGACTTGCTGGTGAGGACAGAACTAGGCAAAGGGTCAAAAGACAGGCTGTCTTCTCTGGATCCACCCATGGACACACCCCTGGGCCCGCCCCTAACTCCACCTCTGGCGGGAAAAGAAGGACTGGAATGGAGTGAGAAAAGTCCAACTGGACCCAGAAGCTCTCAGGAATGCTGGAGGAAGATCTACAATTTGCTACCAACATGAAGATTTATGACCTGTGCTCTCATTCCAGGAGTGCAGCATGTAACTTTTGTGCCCTCATGTGAATACTGCATGTAGTGAAAATGATACCAAATGTCTTATGTAGAGCTAAAAAAGTGTATTTGGTAAATGACTCCTTGACCTAAACTGTCAGGAGAGAATGACTTGTGACTCTTACATTGTTTAGAGCAGTCTCAGAAATGATATAAAAGGATGCAGCTCAGATCGAGCAGGGCTTCGTTCTTGGGGAGATTCTGAGAAGACAAGAGCTAGTGTAAACTAACTCTTATTTAATCATTTTGAACTAATTCCTCCGTGGGGGATAGCAGTTGTTTTTCACTTTACCCATTTTTGTATTTTGATTTTGTAATAAAACTTTTTTGAAAAAGAAACATAATCCTGATTCTTTCAGGTTTTCTCTAAAGCTTCGCGTTTGGGGCCCTGGCCATAATTGCACAGAGGTAAGCATGTCGATCACAGGTCTCTGAATTATCAGGACTTACTTTACAGTTTATAACAGAATAATATAAAGAAACCTTAAGATAAGGGAAGTTTTAACTTTCCCCTCCTTGCGAGTAACGAGTTGTCTTAAGGGCGATAAAAGCAAAATATTCGAGGTTATTTTGGCTCTGCAGGTTGAAAAAGTCTCTAATCAGCTGGAAGGTTGGATTAATAAATAAATTGATAAAATTATGATAGCCTGATCAACTAGCATAAATCATTTTATAGTTACCAACCTCCCACATAAGCTGTTAGAGGCGCAATTAATTCCGGGTAATCCAAACAATTGCTGCGAGGCTTGGCTTGCCTCCAGACTTCTCTCTAGTATCTTAACCAAAAGGTAACGAGTTTAAAAGAAGTGTAGTACTCTGGGGCTGGCTATTCGTGCAAGTCATTTCACCTTTAAAATAAAAGGCAAGATTCTAATTAGGTAGTCCAAACCCGGGTCTAGTACGATTATACTCGTCGATACACCCCCGAACCCTGATGGATGCACCGTCTCATAAGTTCTAACGGAACTGGGTTTTAAAGGAACCGGTAAATGGGACGGGCACGCGACAGTGGTGAACATCTGCTTCCTAGTCTTATCCCCCTTTCCTCCCAGAGTCTTTTTGGCAGCCTGTAATTGAACCCTCAGTAGTTGTTTCTGAAGGTCCTCTAAGTTATCAGATTCCTTGTCCTCCACCTTTTGAACCTTTGTAAGGTTGAATATTAAGTGTTTTTTCCATTTATTAAAGTCACAATCAGCCAAATCAGGGTTGTCATCCATTTTCTGAGCCACAGAGTCTGGAACCCCTCGGAGGACAGCTTTCTTAAACCATATGCCATGTGTGGATTTTTTACTTGGATGTTGGCCTGTGTGGTTAACCCAATCATCTACTGCTTTGTTCAGGAAAGAGGTGGGGTTCATTTTCCCGTCCCATTTAAATTTGTGTATGCCTCCTTGATCTTTAGGTGGGAATTGTTTTCTAAGCGCCGGGCCTAACGTTCTGAGGGAGGCTGTCAGTGGAACCGAATTCTGGAGGTGCTGGGTGCCTGCATTTTGTTCTAAATCTTCCGCCTGCGATTTTGAGGTGCATCTGGTGATGATTGCTCTGAAATCTCCCAAGGCAAGGTCCTGACCTGTAGTCCATCTGTCTAAATCTGCCAGCCATGCATTTCCTCCCTCGTTTATATCAGGGAGTTTATCCACCAAGGCTTGGATATCACCAAAGGAATAGGGCTGATACACCCTTTGACCGTGGGCTTTAGCCTGTATAAGCAGGTATCGTGTGATAGGGGGGGTCACCGGCCTCTGTGAACGCGTCTTTGGGCCACGTCGCCTGAAGGCGGTAGGGGAGAACTGGATTAATTCTTTGTCTTCTGAATGTTTTGACTGCTCATAAACTGACTGCTCACAAAGCTCCGTGTCTGATGGAGTCCGGGTCACATCAGGATTGCGGCTGGGTTGGGAGTCTGGTCTAGGTTGACCCGTCAGGGACATGGTTACCACAACGCTGTCATTTTTGGTTGTGTCGGATTTAACACTGCCCGTTACTCCTGTTACTATAGTTACAGATCCGGATTCGTTAATGAATGGATTATTGGGCGAAATTTTAGGCTCTCCTTGAAACTCAGAAGGAGTCTGTGTATTGGGTGAAGTCCTAGGCTCACCTTGTGACTCAGAGAGAGCCTGTGAGCAAGGGGTGGATGTCACCTGAGGACTGGATATAATCCAGGGAGTGACATTAGGACCAGGGGTAGAACCTGCCTGCATTATCCTGCTTAATTTGGACATTAACTGGGCTTGTTCTTCCCGGGCTGCTCTTTGTGAAAAAGGTTGGAATTGGGCAGAGTCTGATGCAGATGGCTCGTCCCCTATCATGGATAGGGAAGAGATGGGGGTACTGGGTCCCTCGGGTTGGTGCACACGGCCTGTTTTGTTGTCCTGTTTATAATCTTCTTCCTGTTCTATAGACATGACGCTGCCAGTGATGTTAATTACTGGATAGATGCCAGGCACTGGGGCAGTTGGAGCGGGCTGGGCCGGGGAGTAGGGTGGCGGCATTAATTTGGTTGCTCTTTTATGTTTTTCCATGTTTGTCCTGGCTGTATTCCATTACATGACCCACTGCGTGTATTTCCCCCTTTTCTTTGGTTGTTTATCTATCTCATTCTTGTACTTTCTTTTTGTTAATACTCCTGCCGTCGCTAATAATCCGCGTGCTTCCTCCTCCTTTTTTCTTGCCTCTTCTGCTTTGTACCTCCAAATCAGGGAAGTCTGGATTGCCTGCTAAGCAGTTTTAACAATATTAGTAAGGACATTCTGGACACTATTGCCTCTTCGAATAAAGAAGGGATATCGTGCTGCTAAGTCATGGCCAACTGAGCTCACGCGGGCTGCAAGACGGGAATGCAGGAGATGTGAGAGAAAATGGAAAAAGGACAATGCATGGCTCCCTGAGCGTCCTAAGGGAAAGCTGGAAAAATTACAGATTCAGATTCAGATCAGATTTCAGATTTATTGGCCAAGTAAAAGTGCATTTACAAGGAATTTGTCTTTGGTAGATGTTCGCTCTCTAAAACATACAACAACCACAATAAATGAGAATAAAAATACCTAAAAACACATAAGAACATGTATACCCACACACATGTTCATTTACACACACACACACATATATACATATATACATACCCACACACACACACACACACACACACACACACACACACACACACACACACACACACACACACACACATACACACACACATATCCATAAGCATACTGAATAAGTATTAAAAACTATGATAGAAGGATGATAAAATAATCTACAGATTCAGGAGAGAAATGGCTGAAGGAAAGAAACTGTTCTTGTGTCTGGTAGTGTTTGTGTACAGTGATCTGTAGCGTCTGCCAGATGGGAGGAGATGGAAGAGAGTAGATGCAGGATGTGTGGCATCTTGGACAATATTCACTGCCTTTTTCCTGGTCCTGCTGATGTACAGTTCCTGGACAGAGGGCAGTTGGGCACCAATGATTTTTTCTGCTGTTTTAATAATACGTTGGAGTCTGCATTTGTCCATTTTTGTGGCTGACCCAAACCAGACAGTGATGGATGAGCAAAGTATGGATTCGACTGCAGCAGTGTAGAAGATGATCAGCAGCTCTTGTGGTAGGCCTTACTTCCTTAGTTGCCGTAAGAAATACATCCTCTGCTGAGCCTTTTTGACGATGGAGTTGATGTTTGTTTCCCACTTCAGATCCCTGGAAATGATAGTTCCCAAGAACTTGAATGAGTCCACCACTGACACTGGGTTGTTGGATATTGTGAGGGGGGGCAGCACTGTGGGAAGCTTCCTAAAATCCACGTCCATCTCCACAGTCTTAAGGGTGTTAAGCTCAAGATTGTGCTGACTGCACCAGGCCACCAGCCTCTCAACTTCTCGCTGATAAGCAGACTCATCACCATCCTGGATGAGCCCAATGACAGTGGTGTCATCTGCAAATTTCAGGATTTTTACAGCTGAGTCATTAGAGGTGCAGTCATTGGTGTACAATGAAAAGAGCAGTGGAGAAAGGACGCACCCCTGTGGTGTACCGGTGCTGATCAACCTTGTGCCAGACGTAACATTGTTCAACCACACATGCTGGCTCCTATTTGTCAGGAAGCTGGAAATCCACTGACACATAGCAGGGGAAACAGTGAAATGAGAGAGCTTTGAGATGAGGATTTCTGGTATAACGGTGTTAAAAGCAGAGCTAAAATCCACAAAAAATATCCTTGCGTAGGTCCTTGGTTGATCAAGATGTTCCAGGATGAAGTGCAGCCCCATGTTAATTGCATCATCCACTGACCTGTTTGCCCTATAGGCAAACTGCAGGGGATCCAGCTGGTGGCCTGTGGTGCTTTTAAGATGGGACAGCACCAAGCGCTCAAAGGACTTCATGACTACTGATGTCAAAGCCACGGGTCTGTAGTCATTCAATTCGGTAGGGGAGGATTTCTTCAGTACTGGGATGATAGTGGAGCTTTTGAAGCATGATGGAACCTCACACAGCTCCAGCGATCTGTTGAATATCGTTGTGAAGACAGGTGCTAGTTGGACAGCACAGGTCCTGAGGCAGGAAGGAGTTACTCCATCTGGGCCTGGTGCCTTCTGTACGTTCTGTCTCCTAAAGATGTTGCAGACATCCTCTTGCTTCACAAGGAACGCAGCTTGTGATTTAGAGGAAAGAGGAGTAAGAGTGTCCAGGTGAGGGGTGGCGGCTGCAGCTTTGCTGGAGTGGAGGAGGGGTGTGCCATTCCTTTCCTCAAAGCGACAGTAAAAGCCATTTAGCTCCTCAGCAAGGCCATGATTAGCATCAGGAGTTTGTAAAAAAGGCAAAAACTGACTATTATTCAAACCTAATCGCTTCTAATTGTAACAACTCTAGAATGCTTTATGCCTCAATTAATGCTAAGATAAATGTGGATAATGGTTTCCCTGTGCAGCTATCAGACAAGATGTGTACTAGTTTTCTTGGAATTTTTATTGAAAAGGTAGCATTGTTGCGTTCTGCACTGTCAAGAGCAAATATGCGAACTCCCTCATTTCCTTTGGATAGACATTCAGAGTCTTTTCAGCCAATATCCCTTGACGACTTAGTTAAGTTGGTGGACATAATTGAACCGAGTGGATCTCATGAAAACATCATACCACCACGGCTGTTTAAGGAAGTCATTCATGGAATAGCACCATTAATATTGAAAGTTATTAATAGCAGTTTGGTCTCTGGCTATGTCCCAATTGATTTTAAAAAGACTGTTATTAACCCACTGTTAAAGAGATCAGGGTTACCCCAAAATTCCACTACCTCCGCTCCGGCACGAACTCCGCAGCAAAATCGGTCCCGTTGTAGTCAATCAGAGCTGTTCCTCTACTAATGGACAGAAATCACAACCGCCCAAACAGGAAAGGGAGCAAGCACAACTTCTGTTATTTCACAATAAATCGATAAACAAAAAGCGTTTTTTGTTTCATATGCACAGGTTTAACAACTTTTATCAACTATCAATGGCGGCTGAACTTTAAATGCACAAAAATAAGCCATAAATACAGTTTCCACTATCAAAGTAGTCGCCCTTTGTTGATCCAAACACTGCTGATCTCTCAACACAAATGATGGGCAGATTAAACAGTTCATTTCGATGCTTCTCCCACACAACGGGTGTTTGGATCTAACTTCCGCGTTCATTGCTCAGACTGTATCGCAAGATCTCGAAAATCCTGCGCATGCCTGTTTGCGCACCTCAGGTCTCCGCACCGGAGTGGAGCCGTTGTAGAGCGGGTACCAGTAAAAATTGAGTTCGGAAGCGAGCGGCTGTGGAAGGCGGGGGCGGAGCGGAGCGGAGGTAGTGGAATCTTGGGGTTAGATGGAATGCAGCCTTGCAACTACCGGCCGATTGCAAAGCTCCCTTTTCTGAGTAAAATTCTGGAAAAAAGTGTCTATACTCAGTTAATGGATTTCCTAGAAGAGTCTAACATTAAGGAAACTTTTCAGTCTGGCTTTAAAGCTTTTCATAGTATGGAAACGGCACTGATATAGGTATTGAATGACATTATGTTGGAAACTGATGGGGAAACCCTGTGCTACTTGTTTTGTTGGACCTTACAGCTGCGTTTGACACTGTGGACCACGAAGTGTTGCTCCATCATTTGGAGTATAATGTCTGAATTTTTGGTCTGGCCTTAGACTGGTTCAGATCTTATTTGAAGGATAGGACTGTAAGTGTAAGGATGGGTGGGTTTAGTTCTGGATTCACACACCTGCAGTGGGGGGTCCCACATGGTTCAGTATTGGACCACTATTGTTTTTGATTTACATATTGCCACTGGGGGACATCAGGAGGAAGTATGGAATTTGATTTCATATGTATGCTGACAATTGCCAACTTTACTTACCCTTGGATTATAGAAGCGACTGTCCCATTATTACGTTAATGCACTGTCTAACTGAAGTTAAGTGTCACGATCTGCCCCTGCCCTCCTGACTGTGTTCCTCTCCTGCCTTGATTACCCTTATTGTTCTCACCTGTTCCTCGTTAACCTGCCCATGTTTCCCTATTAGCCCTCTGTATTTATACCACCTGTTTTGCCCCTGTCCTTTGTCAGATCATTGTTGTTGTTTCAAGTCATCGTTGTGTTTTGTTCCTGCCGTTCCCGTTCTGTAATTAAATTCAGTTTTATTTTTCATCCGTGCCTGGTCTTCTGCCTCCTGGAACCCTCCACCACACATGGTCCATCATCTCCACCATCACAACGTGACATTAAGTCATGGTTGACGGACAATTTTTTTATGTCTGAATGAAAGCAAAACTGAGGCAGTGCTGTTTGGGTTACATCATGACTTAGAGCGATCAAAACTAGATTGTAGGGATATGAATGCCTACCTACGTTCTTCGGCGGTCAACTTAGGAGTGACATTAGATAACGCTTTCACCTTTGATGCACATGTGGATGTGGTTGTATCGTCCTCTTTTTACCACTTGTGACGTCTGTCCAAAGTGAAGTCATTTTTAACTAGAAAGGACCTCGAGACTGTTGTGCATGCGTTTATCACCTCTCGTTTAGACTACTGTAACTCTGTCTTAATTGGGGTGAGACAGAGTACAGTAACTCGTCTGCAGCTTGTGCAAAACGCTGCGGCAAAATTCCTAAAAGGGAAAAGGAAATATGATCACGTGACACCCATCCTGGTAGATCTGCACTGGTTACCGGTCATTTTTAGAGTGCGTTTTAAAATTCTTTTATTGGTTTTTAAGGCATTGAATGGGATGGCACCAGAATCTTTATCTGACTTGCTACAGCCATATATACCTAGTCATTCGCTCTGCTCAGAGAGTCACCATATGCTTCTAGTCCCCGCAACTAGGCTCAAAACAAGAGGAGACAGGGCTTTTTCGGTAGCAGGCCCAAAATTATGGAATGATCTTCCATTATCTTTGCGACTCTCCACGTCAGAGGTTTTTAAGAAGGCGCTGAAGACCCATTATTATAATCTGGCTTTTAAATCTGTGTGTTAACTGATGTTTTGTATTTTGCTGTTTTTAATCTTTTTTATTGGGTTCCTATATATTGTTTGTTTTTATCTTTTTAGCTTAGTCTTGTGCAGCACCTTGGTGACATGATATATGTCTGTAAGGTGCTTTTATAAATAAAGGTGATGATGATGATGAAGATTTTCCTTCACTTGCCAGGGGGCGCTTTAGCAGAAAGTGAAACAAGTGGAAGTCAAAAGTGGAAATCGAAGAAAGTGCTCATTTAAATTTAGCACATGCAAGCAGCTGGCGCGATGAAGAATTTTTTTCAAATCCATACCCCCTCATCATGGTAACTACATGTATGAGTTCATATGTTACCGCATGTAAGTTGAAGGCCATCGATCTGGCAGTAAAGGAGGGAAACAGTGCTGCCGCATGTAAGTATTGCATGAATGAATCCATGGTTCGGCGCTAGAGACGGCAGCGGGAAGAACTCATTCAAGCCAGCTTCACCGGGGATGATGACAGCAACACGGACAGCGACACTGACATGGCCACAGAAAAGGTATGTGACGAAGCTCTTCTGAGGCTGTTCAACTCCGACACTGAAGAAGAGGACTTTAATGGCTTTAGTGCGCAATAGGAAGATGAGAGCGAATGACTTCTGGTAGGCAAGTGTGTTTTATTTACTAACCAGGCATGTTTTGTGTGCAGTTTTTATTTTCTAATCATCCAGGGCTTATTAATGCTGTGTCAGCGCTGTTCTTTTCTTCTAAACATGCATGCAAATTACCGGTAATAACGTGTCAGTTCTGTTTTTATTTTATAACATCCAGAAATATGAATGCTATCAGTGCTGTTTTCTTTTCTAAACTTGCAGGCACGTTCAACCGTGTTTAAAATTTGTTTTGTTTAATTAAAACAACAACGAAAAACCTCTGTGGCGTCTTTCTGTCTAATTATCTTTTGTTATGGCCGTACATGCGCTGGGCGCTAGAGACCTGCATGTGGCTGCTGCGCCGTGGCTTGTATTCGAGTGTGGCGTGTGTGTGTGAGTGTAGAAAACCTTTTTTTTTTTTTGTTGGTGCGGCTTATATTGAGGTGCGCTCTATAGTGCGGAAATTACGGTAAAGACACACACACACACACAAACACACACACACACACACACACACACACACACACACAAACATATTGCTGCTTCCATAAGACAGTCACTGTTTCCTAGCATATTTCTGCAGATTTGCTAGTTATCGAAATAAAAAACTGCATTTTGACACTGAATGTAACTTTTGCATAAGTACCCATCCATCCATCCACCCTTCCATCCATTTTCATCCGCTTATCCGGAGTCGGGTCGCGGGGGCAGTAGCCTAATGGGAGAGGTCCAGACTTCCCTCTCCCCAGCCACTTGGGCCAGCTCCTCCGGGGGAATCTCAAGGCGTTCCCTGGCCAGGTGAGAGACACAGTCCCTCCAGCATGTCCTGGGTCTACCTTTCGGTCTCCTCCCGGTTGGACGTGCCCGGAAAACCTCACCAGGAAGGCGTCCAGGAGACATCCTGACCAAATGCCCGAGCCACCTCAACTGGCTCCTCTCGATGTGGTGGAGCAGCGGGTCTACTCCGAGCCCCTCCCGAATGACTGAGCTTTTCACCCTATCTTTCTCCACCTGAACCAACCCTCATGTAAACCCCTCTTATCTCTATTAAGGTAGCACGACTCATGGTTGCGAATGACCACAGTCACCAATTCTTGTCATGTGTCTTGACTATGTATGTCTGATCTCTGAATTGTGTGTCCTGAAACTCTAATTTCCCTCTGGGATTAATAAAGTATCTTTGATTGATTCATTCTCTAAGGCAGAGCCCAGCCACTCTACGGAGAAAACTCGTTTCAGCCGCTTGTATCCGTGATCTCGTTCTTTCGGTCTCTACCCAAAGCTCATGACCATAGGTGAGGGTAGGAACGTAGATTGACCGGTAAATCGAGAGCTTCGCCTTCTGACTCAGCTCTCTCTTCACCACGACAGACCGGTACAACGCCTGCATCACTGCAGATGCAGCACCAATCCACCTATTCATCTCACGCTCCAGCTTTCCCTCACTCGTGAACAAGACCCCAAGATACTTAAACTCCTCCACTTGGGGCAGGACCTCATCCCTGACCCAGAGAAGGCATTCTACCCTTTTCCAAATCAAGACCATGGTCTCAGATTTAGAGGAGCGTATTCTCATCCCAGCTGCTTCACACTTGGCTGCAAACTGCTCCAGCAAAAGCTGAAGATCACGTTCTGATGAAGCCAACAGGACCACATCATCTGCAAAACGCAGAGACCTGATCCTCAGGCCACCAAAACGGATGCCCTCCACACCTTGGTTGTGCCTAGAAATCCTGTCCATAAAGGTTAAGAACAGAATCGGTGACAAAGGGCAGCCTTGGCGGAGTCCAACTCACTGGGAACGAGCCCGACTTACTGCCAGCAATGCGGACCAAGCTCTGACACCGGTCATACAGGGACCTAACAGCCCGCATCTGGTACTCCATACTCCCGGAGTACCCCCCACAGGGCCCCCCGAGGGGCGCGGTCAAACGCCTTCTCCAAATCCACAAATTACATGTAGACTGGTTGGGCAAATTCCCACACACCCTCCAGGATCCCCCTAAGGGTACAGAGCTGGTCCAGTGTTCCATGGCCAGGACGAAAACCACATTGCTCCTCCTGAATCTGAGGTCCAAATATCTGATGGACCCTCCTCTCCAGAACCCCTGAATAGACCTTACCAGGAAGGCTCAGGAGTGTGATCCCCCTGTAGTTGGAACACACCCTGCAGTCCCCCTTTTTAAATAAGGGGACCACCACCCCAGTCTGCCAGTCCAGTGGGACTGCCCCCGATGTCCACGCAATATTGCAGAGGTGCATCAGCCAACACAGCCCCACAACATCCAGAGCCTTAAGGAACTTTGAGCGGACCTCATCCACCCCTGGAGCCTTGCCACAGAGGAGCTTTTTAACCACCTCAGTGACCTCAGCACCAGAGATTTGAGAGCCCAACCCAAAGTCCCCAGACTCTGCTTCCTCACTGGAAGACGTGTCGGTGGGATTGAGGAGGTCTTCGAAGTATTCTGCCCACCGATCCACAACGTCCTGAGCAGAGGTCAGCAGCACACCGTCCCCACTATAGATAGTGTTGGTAGCGAACTGCTTCCTCCCCCACCATCTGAGCCAACTCACCACCAGATTGTGGTCAGTTGACAGCTCCACCCCTCTCTTCACCCGAGTGTCCAAGACATGTGGCTGCAGGTCAGATGAAACAACAACAAAGTCGATCATCGAGAGCCAAAGTTTCATTATCAGTGAGACTAATCAGAAGCCCCCTTCAGACAGGTCATGAAAAACGGAAATGTTCCGGACTCTGTCCGTAAGACCTTTGTGTCTGAATACAAACATCCGGATAACGTGTTCCGGAATTTAACCGGACGAAGCCCCTAGTAACAGGTCCGGACTTGTTACGGACAGGGTGGCTGCTTCAGACTGGTGAGGTAGAGTTCCGGACAAGGGGGAGGGGAAGGAGGAGGGGACCGGGGGAAGCTGTGCGCACCTATATAGCCCGCTGCTGTAGCATGCGGCGAACCACGGCAGCTCGCCTCCTACTGTACCGCCTAGATGCGCGACGGAGTGCTTCACATCGCTTCAGTGATTCCTTTAACCATTGAGCTTCATCATCCAGGTCTCTTATGCGTCTTCGTGTGCGCAGAATTATGCTTAAGTACCTCGTGATTTTTATCTTGAGAGGCGCTATAGAAATGATATTTTCTTCTTCTTAACATGAGTCCGATCCCCCCCCCCCACCCCCACCCCCCCACACCCCCCGCCGCCGTCAGACATCTGGAACTTTTCCCTGCTGTGTGAACGCAGCCGAAAGGACAAGTTCCGGTGCAAAAGTGGTGTGTCTGAAAACACAGTTCTGGTTAAAAACTGTTGTTTGCAGTTGATTGCGCTGGCTGATGGCCGATCATCGGATACACGGCAGCGTTTGAAGCTGATGGCAGCTCGTTAACAAACATCCATAAACAATTAAGACGCATTTTCGCCTACTTTATTTACTGACAATGCAAAAAATATTCTGGTAAGTATAACTCACTCAACCTGGAGGTAAGTGAAGAAAATTTAGAAAGTTTACAAAACTATATTGACGGAGTTTTTTGACTTTTTCGTCATGGGTCCGAAGAAATCAGCAGCTGAGATGGAAACACCTGGGACCAAGAGGAGCCGTCCTCAGGACTCGCCTGAGGCCTCATCTCCACGTAAGGACATATTAGAATTATTAGATTCTATAGATAAACGGCTTCTGGGATTTGAGGGACGACTTCATCTGCTTGAGGTTCTACACCAGGAGTTTCAGAACCTCCGAACATCTTTGGAGTTCAGCCAAGAGCAGGTTGAGCGGCTCACTGCCGAGATCGAGTCTCTGTGGGAGTCCATTTCTTCCCTGGAAGAGGGAATGACGTGGATCACCCGGGAAAACAAGATTCTGAAGGAGACAGTTTTGGACCTTCAGGCCCGTAGGATGAGGGATAATCTGGTGTTCGCAGGCCTTCCGGAGCAGACGGGAGGGAACGAGAACTGCGAGCAAATAATAAAAAACTTTCTCCAGACCCAAATGAAGATACCCGAAGAAACAGTAAAAAACATCACCTTTCACAGGGTACACCGCCTTGGAGCTAAAAGAGTGGACAGCAGAAGACCTCGTCCCATCGTGGCTAAATTTGAACATTTTAAGCAGAAGGATCTTGTTAAAAGTCACGGAAGAGAGCTAAAAGGAAAAGACTTCAGCGTTAATGACCAGTTCCCTAAGGAAATTCTGGATCGGTGCCGAGTCCTCTTTCCGCTGTGCAAAAAGTTTATCCAGGATGGGAAGAGAGCTGTCATCTCGGTGGATAAGCTTTATGTGGACAATAAGCTTTACAAGGAGCGAGGAGTGACAGACTGGCTGTATTAGCCCAACATCAGGTCGGACATTTATTATTCTTATCAGGATTCACTGGGTTTGATCACGTCAGGATTAAACAGCTGCTAAATCCGTTTTCTAGATGATATCACCTTTTCATCACCACCTCACAGCCCATCACCTTTTCTTTTTAGTTCTTTCTTCTTCTTTAACCTTATAATTCTTTCCTTTCCTCTCTTTACCTGCTTCTGTACCTTTACACCTGTATGGCACAACCACACAACTTTCCAAAACTGCGTTAGACTCAGTACACATGTACACACACACACATATATATATATATATATGTGTGGGTATATATACATATAATCCACAGCACAATATCATAATTTATGTGTCAAATAATACAACCACAAACACTGTTGGATCTTTACTATTATTATAATTATTATTATTATTTAATTTTCTGTTATTTATTAACATACTATTTTTTACATTTAGTTACTAATTCCATCTTATTCACATGAAGGCGTCATATTTTAGCTACTCACACACACATCTATGGGTGCACTAAGGTTTGTCTCTTGGAACATACATGGAGCTGGCTCCATAGAGAAAAGATTAAAGATTTTTGATCAGCTAAAGAGAGTGCAAGCATACGATTGGATATAAATCCTTCCATCAAAATGTGCGTGTTGTTAACTGGTGTTGTGGTTTTGCACTGATGTAACCATCTTTACGCTGACAAAAATGTAACTAAGTAACTTTTACTTTGAGTACATTTTATTTACGATACTTTTTACTTTTACTTGAGTAAAAATTTAGGCAAGTACTTTTACTTGCACTTGAGTAAAAAGTTAAAGTACTGGTACTCGTACTTAAGTAGGAAATTTTAGTACTCTTTCTACCTCTGGGTGCATAAGCACAGACCACAGTCAGAACCCGTCCCCCCGCATGTAGGCGGAGGGAGGCTACCCTCTCATTCACTGGGGTAAACCTCAACGTACAGGCACCAAGATGGGGGGAAACTAATATGGCCACCCCTGCTCGGCGTCTCTCAGTGGGAGCAACTCCAGAGTGGTAGAAAGTCCAACCCCTCTCAAGGAAACTGGTTCCAGAGTCAGAGTCGTGTGTTGAGGTGAGTCTGACTATATCTAGTCGGAATCTCTCAACCTCACACACCAACTCAGGCTCCTTCCCCACCAGAGAGGTGACATTCCATGTGCCAAGAGCCAGCTTCTGTAGCCGAGGATAAGACCGCCAAGGTCCCCGCCCTCGACTACCACCCGTCACACACTGTGCCCGACCCGTTTGGCCCCTCCCACGAGTGGTGAGCACATGGGAAGGGGGACCCATGTTTCCTCTTCGGGCTGTGCCCAGCTGGGCTCCAAGGGTGAAAGCCCTGCCATCAGGCGCTTGCTAATGTGCCCCACCTCCAGGCCTGGCTCCAGAGGGGGGACCCGGTGACCCACGTCCAGGCGGGGGAACACGGTTTCCATTTGTATCATTCATCATAAGGGGTCTTCGTGCATGCATAATTACCATGGTCTGCAAAATTAACCTTTTAATGTGCAAAAGCACACGTGTGAAAGCTTGTTTGTGTGATTTATCCTGCAAACACAACACACACACAAACACACACACACATACACACACACACACACAGCTTTTAAAAGGGTAATGTGCACACACAAAGTCAGCTCATCTGTGGAAACTGCTTATTCCGTCCGATGGAGTGTATATTTCCATTATTGGAATACTAATGACAGCATTGTAATCCAGATAGATAGATGAGAAATTACATTCTAGGTTTTTTTTTAGCATATTGTGTCATGGTCTGCATCTGTGTCTTCCCCATGTGTCTCCTTATGTCCTCCATCCCTCTTTAGATTCCCCTTTTGTGTTCTCTTAGCGCCCTCATGTGTCCTTTGTCTGCATCTCTGTTGTGTATCTTAAGTTGTAGCCCCAGCCTCTTGTTCCCCAGTTCATTGTATGTGTGTATGAGTTTGTGTGTGTCAGTATGTGTATGTGTGAGTTCTTCCCTTAGTCTTTAGGTTTAGTTTTGTGTTTTATATAGTGTCAGGTTTATCTGCCCTCCACTGGTTCTCTTCCCCATCCAGATAATTGTTGTCACCTGCCTTTCCTCCAGCCTCACTCCACACACCTGCTTCCTGTTTCCCTAATTGCTCCTCCCTGTCTATATAAGCCCACCTTGTCTCATTGTGCTTGTCGGTCTATTGTTGTTTGTCAGCGTTATTTGTTCTGTCAGTCTGCTCGTCCCTCTTGTGTTTTTTGACTCCCTGGATTTTTGGATTTTGGCTCCCTGCCATTTGGATTTATTTTTGTTCTTCCTCCAAATAAAGGATTTTTACTTACATACCCACTCCTGTCTCTTGTCATCCTGTGTTCTGCATCTTGGGTCCTAACCTCCTGCTCCTAAACGTGACATATTGTCATTACTGAGTTCTGCACCATTGTGAAAGTGAAATAAATTGAAAGCTTAGATGATTTCACATGTATGACTTTCTGCATCGGCCCAAAAAATGCAGTAATTTTTAGCGTTAAAATGAATGTAAACCACATCCTAATCATCAAAGGAAACTTAAGCATGCACGCTCACAAGAACTCTGAGCTTAGCATCCACAAAAAGTTAATGGATGCAATCGTATTAAACACTGCTACAACTACAGGGAGGGAAAAACAGCTTTTGTTTCAACATTCCCCTCAAGCTGCAGCGTTACTTAATTGTGCTCTATTTTTTTCTTTAAAGTCCTTAAGTCAGAATTGCTTTGTTTCACACGAGCCAACTAACAGTTTTATCAATGAGCTCATTTGCCTTCCCTTCAGCAAACACTCTCAGAATCTTCTGAGCTCCAATAAAGAAAAATCTTCCCATTTTGCTAATTTTGTTCATCATCTTTTTCATGCCAACGTAATAAAGAGGCGCATGATTCGTCCTCATGTCTTTGCCTCTTTTCTGGTGAGAATGTGGCGTGTGGTGGGTTTTGCTGAGAGAAAAGTTTGAAGCCTGGATCAATAAACTATTGTGCTGTGGTTATTATTACTTAAAGACGTCTACAGCCTTTTATGTTGAGACGAAAGCCTAGAAAGTAACACGTATGTCACTCTGTGGTCACAGCCTTACAAGAACATAAAACCATTCTTCACTTGTCTAAGAGCTCCGACAATTATTTACTGCTTCGTTAAGTGTTAAATCAACAGCTTATTGTTAAATTCATCTTAAATAGTTAGTTCACAAACAACTAACATGTAACCTTTTGCAGAGACACCTCTGTAAACCATCTAGACTGGGTTGATGCTCCAGCAGCGGGTCACGGCAAGGCCAGTTATAAACTTCAACACTGTTTTGAATTTTATGCTTTACAGTTTATATAAATACTATGGTTGTTTGCTTTCAAAACTACTAACAGAGCAAGCTGGCTGTAGTACTTTATGTGTACATCACTTCCCATTTGGATTCCAATAACATTCCTGCAACAGCAGCTGTAAAAACTATAAAAAGGAGTAATCGTATAATCACATTTTTGGGCGAACTTGTTTTAAATGACCTGGGATCCACTTTGGAACTGGCCTCACTGAAACTAACTGTTAGCTCATCAATCATCTTAGGACTGCTCTTTTGGCGCTTCAACACCAGGAACGGCTCCACCCCGCCCAGATATAGCAGGAAGTGTTCACATCCAGATAGCCTGTTGTTTAATTGGTCGTTTTCTCAGCCCTCTTCCCAAATTGGTCTGCTTTGGGCTGAACTGGTCCAACACGCCCACTGCAGACTGATTAGCTGGCTCAAATGCATGCCTACCATTAGAAGAGCCTCCTATTGGTGGATAAAATCAGACTTTAGGAGCTTTCTGCATGCACGATTCATTATCATTCTCGATACTGTAACGTGAGGAAGTGTGGGTTTTCTGTCACAAAGGTGGTGTTGGACTCAGCTGGATCAAAGCTGGGTCGCTGAGAACTTTCACCCACAGATTAAGACCTGAACGCCAGCGAGTCTGGGAGGAAACCATAACATCTGCCACCTGCAGCTTCGTGTCAGAAGATGTTGTTCCCACAGAAGATGTTGTTCCCATAAAAGTAGTCATAACATAACAAGTCTTAAAACTTTGTTTCTTGATTTTTATGTTAGAATAACCATTATCATTTTGCTCATTATAAATGTGTTTAATCAAATGAATGGTTCTTAAGCTTTGGGGTAATTATAATGGCTTAATGAATCCATAATTCGATAGTGTTGAGGATATTTGTTGCTGACCTTCTCACACAAACATTCACACACACCCACACACATCTTCTCACAGTAAACTCCAGACACATTTGATGACGCACACGTTTGCTTTGAGAAGAGAAAGGCTGTTGGTAAGTTTGAGTCTTATGATTTCAGTTCGTGCTTGACAGCGAAAGAGAGAGGACCTGAATAAACGGTGAAAGGGGGGGAGCCGGTGACTCGTCCCCCCCCCCCCCCTTTTCTCACGCTGTTCCTGCCAAGCCAGGCAGAATAGCTGAATCGCAACTTCTAACGCAGACTCATTACCAAGTCTTTTGATTTCTGGGTGAATTAACTTAAGAAAGCGCGTCGACAAAACGCTTTACCATCAATGTGTACCGAGGGCAACTCTGGACCGGTTCCGTTCGACACCTACGTCTCTCCTGTCAGCTGCCGGTGTCATCTGGATGAACCACAACATCCTCCACGGCCCGGATCCGAAAGAGGGTCCACAAGAGTTCGGTGAGACAGAACACGGTGTTTAGCGTTTGATGCAGTTCTCTGATAAGACCTAAGTTTATCCAAACCATCACTTCACTCAGACACCTGTTTCTTCCTGAAGCAAAATCAGATGCACACACACACATCCATCTCACCTCATGTTCAATTCTCACTACACTTTGCACCCACACGCATCCATAATCACATCATATCACTCTCACAACTCACAAGATTCTCAATCTTCATAAATTCACCAGAAGGTCTATTTGAGCAAGAACAGCATATCAACTGTTAAAGATTGTCCCACAAAGTTGCCAATGTTGATTGTTATTTCCTGTTTGTCAATTTCAAAATCATTAGTTTAATTTGAAGAATTAAAACTTCTAATTGTCAAACTGGTTTCCTCATTGAACTGAAACACAGACACACAGATATTATCGTCAGTATATCGATGAAAACAACCTTTGAGTCTTCTTAACAATATAACTGAGCAAAGACAGTTTCTCCTTACAATATGGTTAAACCAACCAAGTTTTTCTTTACAATACTGAGCCTCTTGACTGAAGCCATCTCTGTTTGAGGAGCACACACGCGCCTTTGTTAAATTTAAGGGAGACACCACGGACTTTCTGCACAGAGATTTCCACGTTCCTGAGAAGTGTGTGTGAACAACAGTGATGGGAATAACGCTGTCTAAATTAATGGCGTTACTAAAAAAAATAGTTTTTTCAGTAACGAGTAATTAAATTAATTACCGTCTTCTTTTATCATAACACTGTTTCCATTACTGATAAGAAAATGTGTGCATTACAAATTCAGCAGCACAGTGTGTTGAAGCATTTCTTGAAAATGTACATGACAAATCTTCTTCATACTCCAGGGTTACTTGCGGAGTACCACAGGGTTCAGTGCTTGGACCAATTCTTTTTACTATATATATGCTCCCAATTGGTAAAATCATTAGACAGCATGGGATAAACTTCCACTGTTATGCTGACGATACTCAGTTATATTTATCCATTAACCCTGATGAACCTAATCGGTTGGGTAGATTACAGGCTTGTCTTGAGGACATAAAAAATTGGATGACTCTTAACTTCTTGCTTTTAAATCAAGACAAGACGGAAGTTCTCATCTTTGGACCAGAAATCCAGAAAAGGAAATTGCTTTGCCAATCGCCTGACCTGAATGGCATTATATTAATCTCCGCGAACAAAGCAAGGAACCTTGGTGTTATCTTTGACCAGGACATGTCATTCAAATCCCAGGTTTCACAAGTTTGTCGGATTTCCTTTTTCCACCTTCGGAATATTGCTAAGATTAGAAGCATACTTTCCAGGAGTGATGCTGAAAAACGAGTTCATGCATTTATTACATCAAGACTGGATTACTGTAATTCATTACTTTCAGGAAGTCCACAGAATGTAGTTAAAAGTCTTCAGCTTGTCCAAAATGCTGCAGCTAGAGTTCTGATGAGAATTAAAAAGAGAGATCATATCTCTCCTGTCTTAGCTTCCCTACATTGGCTACCTGTTAAATTCAGAATAGATTTTAAGATCCTTCTTCTCACATATAAAGCTCTTAATAATCAAGGTCCATCACACATCAGTAATCTGATTGTTCCATATGTTCCTAACCGAGCACTTCGCTCTCAGACGGCAGGTCTACTGGTGGTTCCAAGAATATCTAAACTTAGGATGGGAGGCAGATCTTTTAGTTATCAGGCTCCTCTCCTGTGGAACCAGCTCCCAGCTTTAGTCCGTGAGGCAGACACTGTGTCTACTTTTAAGAATAGGCTTAAAACATTTTTATTTGATAGGACCTATGGTTAAAATCTGATGTTAGCCTAAATCTGGACAAGTGGGGGATTACAGGGAGGTGGAGTGTACAGTCGGTAAAGACGGCTCTCCCTTGCCCTGCCTCCAACATGCCTACATCTAAATAGGATAGATTATCCAGAGTTATCTCTGTAGTTATGCTGCTATAGGCTTAGACTGCTGGAGGATACACTGACCACTTTTCACACTCTACTGCTTTCTTCTACAGTCTGCTCTTTAACTGTATTATTTCCTGCTATTTCAGCTGTTAACTTTATATTCTCTCTAAGTGTTTTTCTCCCCAGAAGAAGCTACAACGACGTTCTGCTGAGCTGTGGTGGCCTTATTGAGGGGGCCATCGACTAGCACACTGCTGCTAACCACTAATACATTCTCTCTCTCCTGATAATAACTTTTTGTTTTCATTGACTTTTGATGTGCTAATACTAGTTTATCCGTTTAATTATAGATCCACTAGGATAAATACAATAAAGTTTATCTTTTACCAAATAGAACATTTACTAAGACATAACAATATAACTATAGACACATTACTTGTCTGTCTGTCTGTGTGTGTGTGTGTGTGTGTGTGTGTGTGTGTGTGTGTGTGTGTGTGTGTGTGTGTGTATGTGTGTGTGTGTCTGTGTGTGTGTGTGTGTCTGTGTGTGTGTGTGTGTGTCTGTGTGTGTGTGTGTGTCTGTGTGTGTGTGTGTGTGTCTGTGTCTGTGTGTGTGTGTGTGTGTGTGTGTGTGTGTGTCTGTGTCTTTGTCTGTCTGCTCTGTCTTCTCCATCCCCAGTGAGTCGTGGAGGATGGCTGCTTATACTGAGCCAGGATTCTCTGGAGGTTTCTTCCTGTTAAAAGGGAGTTTTCCTCTCCACTGTCGCTGCATGCTTGCTTAGTATGAGGATTGCTGTATAGTTACTGACACTTGTCAGTGACTTGATGCAATTTGCTGGGTTCCTTATATAGGACACATTATTTCTGATTGGCTTAATGAACTGTGAATTGGAATGTTTATTATGTGAAGTGCCTTGAAACGACTCTTGTCGTGATTTGGCGCTATATAAAAAAAAGAAAGAAGAAGAAGCCATCAGCTGATCGGGAGCTAAAGAGGCAGATGTTTTCATCCAAGTGCATCACGGCCCGTTAAGAACGGGGAAGACGTGATGAATAGTCTACGGCTGCAGACCTGCTGATTCGCTGCTGCAGCTGTGAGCTACCTGTGTGTGTTTACCACCCAGCTTCAGCCCTTCTGGGTTTGGGTTTGACCCAAGTTAGTGCATTTAAGTCCTCTATCAGATTTGTGCCTCTTCTAGTATTTAAAATTATATTTATTTATTAGGCCATTATTAGATTACCAGCAACAGAAATGCTACTAAAAACACAAAAATATGTGAAGCTGGAAAAATTTGAATACTGTGCAAAATTGCATTTATTTCAGTAATTTAACTAGACTGAGAGACCATTTAAAGGCTCAGGAACCTTTACAAGTGTTTCTATTTACAATTATACATTTTAGCTGATTGGGGTCTTGTTAAATATCACACAGTGACATTTTAATAGTCTAGATTATTGTAATGTTGCAGAGTGCCATTTTTATCCAAGAATTTTCAGAGTTTTTATCAATCCTGCACAACTGCTTTGAAAGGATCGTTTTAGCCGGTGATTTTAATCTACGTATAGGTAATCCTTCTGATCCTTTTTTCAAAGAATTTTTAAATATTCTGAGTTATATGGATTTTAGTTAACATGTCACACAGCCAACTCACAACAGAGGACACACCCTGGACATGGTCATCACCCATGGCCTGTCCACCAGTTTGTCCTCTGTTATTTATTTGGCGGTCTCTGATCACTACTGTGTATTTTTTTAGCATCACCAGTTTTATCCAGCTGGAACCCTCTATGACAACTGTAAGGAAGCGTCATCTCACCCCTTAAGTGGCTGCAGGTTTTCCTGAAGTTTTTAGAAAGATCCCTCCCACTCCGGTAACTGTCTCTTGTGATTTTACGGGCGAAAACAGTGATTTTGTGGGCGACGGTGGCACAGGAGTTAAGTGCTCGCCCCGTAATCGGAAGGTTGCAGGTTCGAGCCCCGCTCAGTATGTCGCTGTCGTTGTGTCCTTGGGCAAGACACTTAACTCACGTTGCCTGCTGGTGGTGGTCGGAGGGACCGGTGGCGCCAGTGCTTGGCAGCCTCACCTCTGTCAGTGTGCCCCAGGGCAGCTGTGGCTACATCGTAGCTCATCACCATCAGTGTGTGAATGTGTGTGTGAATGGGTGAATGACTGGTTGTGTTGTAAAGCGCCTTGGGGGGTTCCAGGACTCTAGAAGGCGCTATATCAAATACAGGCCATTTACCATTTACCATTTTACTGTCAATGATTTTAACAGTAGACTGAAATCTGCTCTCGACCTGCTTGCTCCACTTTAAATCAAAAGTCAATATTCAAAACGTGCTTCACCGTGGAGACATGAAAATCTAAAGAAACTAAAGAGAAATTACAGGGTTGCAGAGCAGAGATGGAAAAAGAACAAAACAACTATAAATCATCAAATATATACAGAGCTACTTAAATCATATAATAACGCAGTGAGAAATTCAAGACATGCATACCTTTCCAAACTCATTCTAGACAATAAACACAATCCCAGAATACTCTTTTCCACCATAAACAACATTTTAAATCGTACATCCAATTCACTTCAGAAAACACCCTCAAATGCACTCTGTGAGGAGTTTGCAGCCCACTTCAGAGGGAAGGTAGACACCATCAGACGGAATATTTTATCCTCCATAAGTAATAAGGTCTTAGATAGATCTGAATGTGTGTCTATACCAGAGGAAACACCAGATGTGTTCTGGACCCAATTCCAACTTCGTTTTTTAAACAATTTTATGGATCTTTTAGTGATGAGATTTTAACCCTGATGAATTGCTCCCTTCAGACGGGGGTCTTTCCTGCTGCCTTTAAAAGGGCGGTGGTGAGGCCCCAGTTGAAGAAGAGCAATTTAGATTTTAATGAAATAAACAATTATCGACCGATATCTAACTTACCATTTTTTATGCAAAATTTTAGAAAAGTTGGTTTTAAATCAACTAAATGATTTTACAAACACTAAAAATGTCCTAGAGAAATTTCAGTCTGGTTTTAGGGTGAACCACAGCACCAAGACAGCCCTTCTGAAGATTTTAAATTATTTTAGAGTAAATTATGACAAACGGAAGTTGACAGTGTTGGTTCTACTGGATCTAAGTGCTGCCTTCGATACAGTAGACCACGCTGTTCTTTTAACTCGTTTAAAACAGATCGGCCTCTCTGGTGCTGTCCACAGATGTTCACATCCTACCTCACAGACAGGACTTTCGTGGTGAGTTTGGATACCTGTTCCTCTGGGGTCCATGGGATTACATGTGGTGTGCCCCAGGGTTCAATTTTAGGCCCAGTGCTTTTTAATCTTTATATGCTCCCTCTTGGCAGTGTCATCAGGAGACACGGGGTTAACTTTCACAGTTATGCTGATGATACACAGTTGTAGATCTCCGTGTCTCCTGATGACTCTCGGCCAGTGGATGCACTTTTTAACAGTATTTTAGACATCAAATCCTAGATGGCAGAAAACTTTCTCCAGCTCAACCAGGACAAAACTGAAGTTTTAGTCATTGGTCCTTGTCACACCCTGTCCTGTCTCCCTGTTTAGTTCAGCTCTGTCTCGTTAATTACCCCCACCTGCCTCTTGTTTCCCAATCACCTTAGCTCCCGGTCCTCCTGTATTTAAACCCTGTCTGTTTTGTGTCCTGTGTGGAGTCATTGTTTCATTGTCAGCGTGCGTCCAAATAAACCTGTGAAGTTAATCCTACCTGTCTGCCTGCTTCCTCCCCGGTCTGGATCCTCTCCTTATCTCTGCTCCACTGCGCAGCACGTCGTGACAGAATTACTCCACCCGAACCCGTTGATGGATCCAGCCGGGAGATTCTGCCTTGGGAGAATCTGCTCCAGTGGCTTACCCCGACCCACCAGCCGGCTTCTCCCTCTACAGCCCCAGCTCCGCCTCACCGCCGCCGGCATCGCTGACCTTCGGCCGCGGCATTCCTCCCTGTCCTCCCGGAACCAGAGGCATGTTTGGACCGGGAGCCGCTGCCAGATCGCTCCAGCTATGAGGGCACGAGGCTGGCGATCTGTTCCCCCGGAGTCGGCCCACGGCGTGGGGAGAGACGCCGGAAGCCACCGCAGCCCTGCGCTTCTGGACGGAGCTTTGAGCCCGCCGCTGGCCGTGGCCGGCGCGGCAGTTCGGACACGCCCCCGGCCAGACCACCAGTCCTGTCTCCTGCCGAACCGGAGCCTCCGTCGGTTGCAGAGGAAGGAGCAGCAATCGCAGCCCGGCTGATAGAGCAACGGGCGGAGCTCGGCCGGTTCCGCGAGCTCCTCAGCCGCCAGGAGTCTCACCTGGTTGCTCTATCCTCCTCGTCTCAGGGCAAGAGGAGTGAGCGCGGGGTTCACCCAGCGGAGCTCGCCGGTCAGCGGACTGAGCTGGCCCAGCTCCATTGGGCGCTCAGCCTCAGGGAGCTAGAGATGGACGAGCTGACCTCCCGCCTCTCCTCATCGCTCCAAGCTCTCCTAGCATGCGCCCTGCTACCGACCCGAAAGCAGACGGTACCGGATCCGGTCCAAAACTCGGCGGTCCAGAAGTCGAGAGACCAGAAGCCGACTCCTCCTGGCCAGAAGCAGACGGTACCGGCCCATAAGCCGACGGAGCGGGCCCAGAGGCAGAGGGTACCAACCCGGAAGCAGACGGTACTGGATCCGGTCCAAAACTTGGCGGTCCAGAAGTCGAGGGACCAGAAGTGGACTCCTCCGGGCCAGAAGCAGACGGTTCCGGTTCCGGTCCAGAGGTCGACGGTCCGAAAACCGAAGGACCAGAAGTCGACACCCCCGGACCCGAAGCCGACGCCCTCAGACAAGAAGTCGATGGAAGTCGATGCCCGTTCCTGTTCTGAAGTCGACGCCCGTTCCTGTTCTGAAGTCGACGCCCGTTTCTGTTCTGAAGTCGACGCCCGTTCCTCTTCTGAAGTCGACGCCCGTTCCTGTTCTGAAGTCGACGTGTCCGGAGGCGCCTCCTCTGAAGTTGATGTGTCCAAAGGCCCCTCCTCTGAAGTTGGCTCGTCTGATGACGTCGCCTCTGAAGTCTGCTCGTCTGATGACGTCGCCTCTGAAGTCGGCTCGTCTGATGACGTGGCCTCCTCTGAAGTCGGCTCGTCTGATGACGTGGCCTCCTCTGAAGTCGGATAGTCTGATGACGTGGCCTCCTCTGAAGTCGGCTCGTCTGACGACGTGGCCTCCTCTGAAGTCGGCTCGTCTGACGACGTGGCCTCCCCTGAAGTCGGCTCGTCTGACGACGTGGCCTCCCCTGAAGTCTGCTCGTCTGACGACGTCGCCTCCCCTGAAGTCTGCTCGTCTGACGACGTCGCCTCCCCTGAAGTCTGCTCGTCTGACGACGTCGCCTCCCCTGAAGTCTGCTCGTCTGACGACGTCGCCTCCCCTGAAGTCTGCTCGTCTGACGACGTCGCCTCCCCTGAAGTCTGCTCGTCTGACGACGTCGCCTCCCCTGAAGTCGGCTCGTCTGACGACGTCGCCTCCCAAGTCGCCTCCTCTGAAGTCGGCTCGTCTGACGACGTCACCTCGTCTGAAGTTGCCTCCTCTGGGGATGCTCTCTGCACTCAAGTGGTTGACGCTCCGTCCAGCCCGGCGTCTCCACGGTTTCCAGTTCCGATGGTGGTTTTGAGGGCCGCTCCGGCCCAGCCTGTAGAGACTTTGTCACTGGCCCAGCCTGCAGAGACTTTGTCACCGGCCGAGCCTGCAGAGACTTTGTCACCGGCCGAGCCTGCAGAGACTTTGTCACCGGCCCAGCCTGCAGAGACTTTGTTACCGGCCCAGCCTGCAGAGACTTTGTCCCCGGCCCAGCCTGCAGAGACTTTGTCCCCGGCCCAGTCTGCAGAGACTTTGTCCCCGGCCCAGCCTGCAGAGACTTTGTCACTGGCCCAGCCTGCAGAGCTCCTCTATCATAGATGCAGGCCCTCAAGGGTCCGTCCTCGTCTCCTCCTCTGCCGCAGGCGCCGGCCTCCAGGGGCCCGTCGCCTCCTCTTCTGCCGCAGGCGCCGGCCTCCAGGGGCCCGTCGCCTCCTCTTCTGCCGCAGGCGCCGGCCTCCAGGGGCCCGTCGCCTCCTCTTCTGCCGCAGGCGCCGGCCTCCAGGGGCCCTTCGCCTCCTCTTCTGCCGCAGGTGCCGGCCTCCAGGGGCCTGTCGCCTCCTCTTCTGCCGCAGGCGCCGGCCTCCAAGGGCCCGTCGCCTCCTCATCCGCCGCAGGCGCCGGCCTCCAAGGGCCCGTCGCCCCCTCATCCGCCGCAGGTGCCGGCCTCCAAGGGCCCGTCGCCTCCTCTTCTGCCGCAGGCGCCGGCCTCCAAGGGCCCGTCGCCTCCTCATCCGCCGCAGGCGCCGGCCTCCAAGGGCCCGTCGCCCCCTCATCCGCCGCAGGTGCCGGCCTCCAAGGGCCCGTCGCCTCCTCTTCTGCCGCAGGCGCCGGCCTCCAGGGGCCCGTCGCCTCCTCTTCTGCCGCAGGCGCCGGCCTCCAGGGGCCCGTCGCCTCCTCTTCTGCCGCAGGCGCTGGCCTCCAGGGGCCCTTCGCCTCCTCTTCTGCCGCAGGTGCCGGCCTCCAGGGGCCCGTCGCCTCCTCTTCTGCCGCAGGCGCCGGCCTCCAAGGGCCCGTCGCCTCCTCATCCGCCGCAGGCGCCGGCCTCCAAGGGCCCGTCGCCCCCTCATCCGCCGCAGGTGCCGGCCTCCAAGGGCCCGTCGCCTCCTCTTCTGCCGCAGGCGCCGGCCTCCAAGGGCCCGTCGCCTCATCTGCCGCAGGCGCAGGCCCCCGGACTCTGCTGTTCCCTGCCGCCTCTCCATCGGTCCCTCGGTTCCTCTGGGCCCTCCCTCTGGGTCCCCCTCCTCCCGCCCTGCTCCTTGTTCCTGTGGGCGTCTGGGATCCGCCCTTTGAGGGGGGGTACTGTCACACCCTGTCCTGTCTCCCTGTTTAGTTCAGCTCTGTCTCGTTAATTACCCCCACCTGCCTCTTGTTTCCCAATCACCTTAGCTCCCGGTCCTCCTGTATTTAAACCCTGTCTGTTTTGTGTCCTGTGTGGAGTCATTGTTTCATTGTCAGCGTGCGTCCTAATAAACCTGTGAGGTTAATCCTACCTATCTGCCTGCTTCCTCCCCGGTCTGGATCCTCGCCTTATCTCCGCTCCACTCCGCAGCACGTCGTGACAGTCCTGAGGCCCAGAGAGAGAGAAGCTTTTCACAAAATTACAATCACTGTCTCTTAATCCATCTGAACAAGTGAAGAACCTGGGTGTGATTTTTGACTCTGAGCTGACTTTTATCCCACACATTAAAAATATCACAAAAATAGGTTTTTATCATCTAAAGAACATCGCCAGAGTCCGCCCCATTCTCTCTTGGGCCAGTACGGAGATGCTGATGCTTTTATCACCAGTAGAATAGACTACTGCAATGCCCTGCTTTCTGGTCTTCCTAAAAAGAGCATCTCAGGCTTACAACTTCTACAAAATTCGGCAGCACGTGTCCTGATGAAGACCAGGAGGCGGGAGCACATGACACCAGTTTTAGAATCATTGCATTGGCTCCCCGTATGTTTCAGGATCAATTTTAAGGTTCTTCTAATGGTTTTTAAGTGTCTTAACGGTGTTGGGCCTTCTTATCTCTCGGAACTGCTTTTACTATATAAACCCTCACGGCCTCTGCCCTCCTCTGGCAGGCGTCTCCTGGTCATCCCTAAAGTCAGGACACACACTCAAGGCGAGGCATCCTTCCAGTGTCATGGCCCTCACCTCTGGAACGAGCTGCCAGAGGACCTCAGGGCCGCAGAGAACGTTCATGTTTTAAAGTCCAGGCTCAAGACCCATCTTTTTAGGTTAGCTTTTATCTAAATACTTACTGCTGTTTTATTTCTCATTTTACATGATTACAGTATATTTTATTGTTTGCTTTGCATGTTTTATATGATTATATTTTAGCATTGTTTTCATTATTTAATATTATTATTTTATTGTCTATTTGATTTTATTTATTACTTATTTGCTAAATTTTGTCCCTTATATTAGCTCTTTTATTATATTTTTACTCATTTTACTTCAGTGTTTCCTCTGTAGGGGCCCTCTCCCCCAGGAGCGGTGGTCGACTGTAGCTTCCTGAGCGCTCTATAGGTAGTGTTTAAGTGGAGGTGGGGTTCTATGCTCCCCCTCCCCTGAGCGCCCTGACTTAGTGTGGAAGACCTGAAGCTTCCGGGGCAGACGGCTCCTCTGGTGGCGTTTCCTTGCCTTACCTTACTTGGCTCATCTGGACTCAGCCAAATATAATTTTTACTTGTGTGTGTGTGTGTGTGTGTGTGTGTGTGTGTGTGTGTGTGTGTGTGTGTGTGTGTGTGTGTGTGTGTGTGTGTGTGTGTGTGTGTGTGTGTGCGTGCGTGTGCTTGCATATATCTGTAAATGTTTTTAACCTGTTATGGGAATAGGGTCATTTTGTGAAGCACTTTGAGTAGCACTTTGTTTGAAAAGCCCTTTATAAATAAATCTGATTGATTGATTGAATCTTCCTGTTTGTAGTTCCTCCTGTTAAGTGCCCATTTATTTCTATTATTCAGTTTGATAAAACACATTTGGACATACATATTATTATGTCCCAGTCATTAGTCTTTTATATTTCAGTATTGTAGTAATTTATAGTAAACTAAGTCAGTTTAATTAAGACGGAAACCCATTTTCTTGCATTCTTTAATGAAAAAAGTAACAAGGTAGTTATTTTCTTGGTAATTAGTTACTTTTATAGTCTTGTAATTCGATAAGTAACTGAGTGAATTTTTGGACAAAGTAATCAGTAACTATAACTAATTACTTTTTAAAAGTAACATTCCCAACACTGGTGAACAAACCCTATGACTTGGACCTGGCGCTACCCGGCCTGGATCAAAACGGGTCGATGTGGAAGCGGTATCAGGTTCTCCAACACGAGGGTGTTTAAAGAGCTATCTATAACAATGACTAAATACATATTTGCTAGACAATTGTCACACATTTAAGGTAAAGTCAAACCAACACAAATGGCCTCCTAGTGGCTGGCTGCAAGTTTGCATAAGTCAGTCTCCTCCATGTGAATCAATTGGATGTTAAAAATTCACATAGTTCCTACCTTACACCTGAAATAACATCATATTTGTTTATTTTTAAATGTCAATACATTTCAGAATACCATGTTATTATTATTATTATTATTATTATTATTATTATTATTATTATTATTATTATTATTATTATTATATAACCTATCATAGGGTGTCCGTATTTGACATTACGGTTCTATGTCTCAAAACGTTTTGCTTTTTGCAACTCTGAGTAATTACTGTAATTACAACAATCTGTAATGACTTAAAAAATACAGATTTTCAGGTGAATGTCAAATTTATTAATAATAAATTAGTAAAATGAATGATAAAATGTACATCTTTTATAATAAAAAGTTAGCTTTAATTTTGATATTTATCCTGCAGAGTCCATTATCTTGTTGTGTGTCTCCTCTCGTTGTAGCCACTGAAAATGAAATGAATGAACCTGATGGTAAATGAACGGATGTTGACTTTCCCCTTCTTTTTGTCTTGCTTTCTGTTCATCTTACAGTTTAATCAGTTCTTCATTTAATGATGTCATCAATCTTTAGTAAAGCATTCCCCTACAACAGTTCCTCCCGTTTCTGTCATGACTCGAGGGAGGTGTTTAACCCAAGACATGCAGAATCAACACAACTTCAATGGCTGAGTAAAAGAAAAGTTCTTTTATTTTAAAGCAGGAACAAAAAGCGTCCTGGAAGTCCAGTGAGGATGTGCCGTTCGGCTTTAGTCCATGTAATAGTCCAATATGTGCTGGAAAGGTGGGTTGCCAAGGTGAGTGCTGGTGGAGCTTCAGCCGGCTGAGGCGGGTGAGGCAGCAGAGATGAACGGGCAGGAGTTGTAGAGGAGGATGGGACGTGGTTCAGGAAATCCGGGGTTTGAGCGGCGAGAGAAGTGTGTAGAGTGAAGTTTCCTGAACAGAGTAACAAACAGGGTTCAGAGGAGAATCCAAAAGCTTAATCCAGAAAAAACAGTCCAAGGTTCAGAGCCAAAAAAATCTAATATCAAATTCAAATGAGCGAAACGAGCAAGCAAAGTCAAGAGGCAGGGGCTACCTAACAGGTGTAATCATCCGGCGTAGTGTGGTGTCTCCATCCTCCCTTTATACCAGACCTCCACATTGGAGATTCGGCTCACCTGCAGCTCCCTCCGCTCCTCACCTGTGGAAAATTGCTTCAGAGATGGTTAGTGTGGAGAGAGTGCTCACCTCAGCTCAGGAACATGACACCTGGCTTGTTTGTTTTAAAGTAAAGCGGGGGGACAAGGAGACGTTGGACAAAGTGGTGAAAAATGCCATCCTAATGAAATCCTTCCCATATCATTTGTGTGGTTACCTGGATTGGCCGTTCTCAGCTAACACCTCTCAAGAAAATTTTCTTCACTCTGTCGATTTGTAAAGCTAAATCCATCTGGTCTTTACCTTGAACCTTGAGGGGGAACTCATTGTGAAGAGATAAAAGGGTGATCATTATCGAGCCCTCGCATTTATCCTGAAATCTGACAGACCTGGTGCCTAATCAGATGTGTAATCACACTCAGACGTCATACTCGAGTTATTCAAACCGAAGCACAAAGCACAACTGTTGATGGTGGTTTAAAGACTGAGAGCCAAAGGTTGGTAATTTCACCTGAAAGCAACACCCAGACACCCTCATTTCACCCTTATTGTCCTCTTTCATCTTCTGTCCCTCTTTTACCTTTGATCTTACATTTCTGACTTCATGACCACTGGAGCACTTCTGATCACATACAAAGAAAAGAGAAAGTGTTAGGCTTTTAGTGGAAAAAATTGTGGACACATGAACAAAGTGCTGAGCCAACTAAGATTGGAGCCCTATCATGTTCGGAACATCTGCCATCAAATGTAGCATCAAAGGCTGCTTGTAGTTTGGATTGCATTAGCTGTGTGATGTTTCAGCTCTGATTTACTTCAGCAAACAACACTGAATGCCTGCACGCCTCGGAAACAAAAGGAGCCTGCTTTTGGCTGTCGGTGTAGTCAAATGAAGACAGACGACATGCGGGAACTCCTGGAAGCCATGGTGCCGGGCGTGATGCTGAGAGCTATTACAGATGTTGGCTTTCTGTAAAGGAGAAGGTGAGCTCACGTAGGCTTATCAATGCTGTCACTTGAGCAACAGATGTTTTGTTTGCCTCCTCTCTTAAGGAGTTTAAAGGTGTTAGCGGGAGATAAGCTGAGCTGGTGAGCTGGTTTTTGTTTTCTCCAGGGAACGTCACTTCGCTTCTCTTGCTGCTCTTTTCAGGTCTCCGTTATCTCAAGTACTCTGGAGTTTATCGTATATTTTAGTTAACGTTGGCATCTTACTCCCCCGTCATCCCTCAAAATCCACACACACACACACACACACACACACACACACACACACACACACACACACACACACACACACACACACACACACACACACACACACTCATGGATTTATAGAGCCACAACAAAGCATTTGCCCCTTTACAGGTTTATTCTGTCATTGTAACAGAATGTTTTCACATATGAAGTTCCACTAAGGTCTACAGAATATTTCATTGAAGATCATCAAGTTGATTTTTTGTTTGTTTTGGTCAAACATGACCAAAACTTGACCTTTGTGGGGGGGTTTTTCTAGGGATTTCTCCCATGATGCCATTTTTGCACTTCCTATTATTGACACATGGTCTCTAACATTAAAGGGATACTTTGCAACTTTTTCACATTTCAAATAATTTTCTTGAGCCAGTATGTGCTAAAACAACCCTTTACAGGGTTAATGAAAGGCCACCAAGCCCCTGTCACCCCCACCCCCCCGTGGTTAGAATATTCCACTTGCAACGTCAGACTGGCGGCCGCTTTGTTGCGATTTAGAAAACATTTATTTGACATAGCTGGTGCTGCAGTCTGCTTCCAGCACATTTGTTGCATGTTTTAGATCATGAACACAGCTGATTTGTCTATTTAGTGATGTCTCACTCCTGTAGACACTAAGGAAGGCTGGGGAGATGTTTCAGCTGTTAGATTAAGGTGTTAAAAAGACAAAAGCACAGCAAGGAGATGGGTTTTGCTTTCAGTTCCAAAAATGGACAATAGGGGGTGCTAAAAGCAAGCCAAAACTGCCCATTTAACCTGAACCCAAGGAGGCCCTCAGGGCTTTAGGTCATGTTCTTGGTTCTTTAGGTCTGTTGTGTTTTTGAATGTTGGTAAGCTAATCTAGCATGTGATGCTAGTCCAGCATGGGATGCTGTTAATCGTATTCTGGTGCAGCATGCTGGTCCAGGATGCCATGCTGGACCAGCAAAACTAGCATCCAAAAGACAATATATGCTGGTTTATTTCAGCAGGGTAGACAGGAAATCACACATGGCATCAGTGTATAATGTCTGGCAATTTTCAAAATAAAAGTCTATTGCAGAAAAGTGATGATGTCTTATCTATGTAGTTAACATCTAACCTCATGGCTTATTTACTACCAGTATCTTTCAAGAAGTGCAACGGAGTGCTTTTCTTCATGAATGTGATCTACGTTATCTTCTTTTTGCTTTAATGGCAGATGAAGTCTCAAGGGTGTTGGTGATTATGCGAGTCCAGCAAGGAGGACGGCAGATATTCCATGTTGCTTGTAGTGTTGAGTGACACACCTCGACAAACCGTCCTGCCGTCGTTCCACACAGCTGATGCTCCCCGGTGTGGACCCGGGGTAAGTTGTGTAATCAGATGTGTTTTATTGAAGGGCTTTGCTAATTCTGCACGTCCCTTTTCATTGAAAGGGAACCAGTCTGATGATTGTATTTAATGCAAATTTAGCTCCTATTAGTCCAAAGTTCTAAACCTAAAACATTTACTCAAATTTATATCTCAGCATCTACATTTCAACGTGACAGAGCTTTGGCAGGTGCCAGAGAGGAAAAAGTTATTTTCATTGGTGTTCACCTCAATTATACGCTAAACCCTAACCTTTTATTTGCATTTTTACTGCAGTAAAACAGGGGAAATCTTTTCTGTTAGGAGTCATATATATTCACACATCTCTGCACAGCAGCATTATGAGTTTCAATCACGTGGCCAAGAAGGTGTTACGATGTGATCCTGTTCACAAACTCAGTAATAAAAGCAGCCAAATGAAATGATGCTGTCATTAATATTTTCTCCTTGTGGCATTGAGCCTAAAACTGTCCACAGCATCGTCATGAATAAAAATATCTGTGTGTGCCACGGCTGATCAAAGTTTAACAACCATTTTTGTAAACGAGCCATTAAAAAGAAGCTGATTTAAAATCAATCATTTTATTTAATTTGAGATTTTAAAGTGTTTTACATGTCTGGAGAACCAAGAACCTGAGCGGCTGGAGCATCCAATTTATTTGTGCAATTACTTGAAAATGTAAAACAATCATAGTCCAGAATGTTCTGCTAGGTCATAGATGTATTTTAGGATTCATCCCTTGAAAATGTTGATTATTTTTATCTAGACCATTAAAAATAGCTAAAATAACTGGGAACTGGACTCTTTTCAACAAAAAAGATTTCTATGCCACAGTTTGTGGTTCTTTTGAGTATCCAGATTAAAACAAACATCAATGAACCAGAACTGGGACCAAGTGAAACACGAACCAGACAAGATCTTACTGAATTTCCGACCTGTTTCAAATCTCCCTTTCATATCTAATGTTTTACTATTGACTAATGCAATTCACTTCTTCATGGTCTCCCCAACAAACTCCTTCATAAACTGCAACTGGTCCAGAATTCAGCAACCCGTATTATCACCAGAACCCCTTCCTTTCACCACATCACCCTGGTTCTCCAGCAGCTTCACTGGCTCCCAGTTAAATTCAGGTCCATCTTCAAAATTCTCCTCCATACCTTCAAAGCAATCCACAACCTCTCTCCTCCATATATCTCAGACCTTATAAGTATTCACACCCCCTCCCGTTCTCTCAGATTTCTTCTTCCATCCATCTTGCGGTTCCTTCTGCCCGTCTCGCTACCATGGGGAGCAGAGCTTTCAGCCGCTCTGCTCCCCGTCTCTGGAACTCACTTCCCCCAGACATCAGGAACATCGACAGTTTTACCCTTTTCAAATCCAAACTCAAAACAAACATTTTTAAATCTGCCTACGACCTCTGATTTTATTTAACTGTTTCTCTCTTTTTCTTTTTTCTTGTTTGGGTTTTATTGTTGTTTTAATGTATTTTCTGAATGTATTTTCTGTCACGTGACCTTGGGTGTTCTGAAAGGGGCTTTTAAATAAAAGGTATAATAATAATAATAATAATATTAATAATTATTATTATTATTATTATTATTATTTTAGAAAAAAATGTTAGTAATCAGGTGCAACAATTTATAGATTACAACTCCATTCCAGAAATGTTCCAATCTGGTTTCCAGTGATGTCATACCACTGAATCAGTTTTTCTGAAGGTCCAAAACGACATTGCTAGGGTAGTGGACGACAGGCAGCCAGTTGTGCTGGTCATAAGAAATCTCTTGGCTTTTTTAAGTACAGTTGATACAAGACACTCATCTCACACCTTAAAGACTCTGTAGATTTTGGGGGCAAAGTCCTAAAGTGGTTTTCTGCAGAGGTGGGAAGTAACGAATTACATTTACTTGCGTTACTGTAATTGAGTAGATTTTTTGCGCATTTATACTTAAGTAGTTTTTTAAATCTGTAATTTTACTTTTACTTAAGTATTGTTTTTTATAAGTATTGTACTTCGCTACATTTTTTATCTTATCTGTTACCGAGTAAAAAAAACAACATTGCAAAAAACTGTGTCGGCACGGTTCGCACTGGATTCAGACACAACCACAGAGAAGAGAGACGAGAGTATAAGCATATACATATGTAGAAGTGTCTTAACGCGCTTGAGAGTGATCCAGCGTTTAATGAAGTGTCTATGTATATATGTCTATACTGGTAAGACCCAAACACGGAAGTGCTGCCGACGCTGAAGGCGCGTACCAGAAGAACTGAGTGCTTAAGTTACGAGAGTGTTACGGGGTACGAAGGAAAGGATAAGAAACACTAACTGACTATTCGGATGACTGGAGGATCACTTAAGAAGATCAAAGCTTGTGAGAAGGAATGAAGGGATGTCTGAGGGGTCAACAGGTGAGTTGAACTTCTTAGTGTGAAGCATGTGTCCAGTGACCTTACAGTGCAATGAATGGTGGGTAGGAGAAGAAAATAGGCGCTAATGGTATGAGAAAGATAGCCTGGCCTGCCAGACTCCTCCTGTTTAATTCACGTCATACACGGCGATGCTCAATTTCTCATAAACAACGAAGACAGCGGCAGAGTTCGCTGCGGCTCTTTCCTCTGTTCTAAATGACTCAGATGTCTTTAAAACCACAAGTAGAAGTGCTAAAAGCATTTCTTATAAAAAAATAAAAGATGTTTGCGCCATTGCCAGATGCTATTTATTTTTTTACTACAACTAGAAATCTACCGCGTCGTGTGGTACAGTCGGGATTTCCTTTTTTTATGATTGATCATTTTTGAGCTTCCTAGTCCCGCCCCTCAAGTGATCTTCCAGCTAAAAGAAAAACTCTGCAGACTGGAGACTGTCTCCAAGATGTGTCAGCCACTCTTCAGAGCCATTCAGGATGGTGTCCAAAAGCACTTTGGTGAGATGATGGAAGACCCTGAGCTGACAGCTGCTGCAATCCTTCTTCCAAAGTTCAAGACCACCCGGACTGAGAGGCACAATATCATTGAAGCAGGTAATATTTAATAATTTAATATCATACCTTAATCTGTTTCTTGTTCATTTCAATCCTGTCAACATACATAAAGTTCAATTATACGAGTCTGTCGACACAAATTATAGTATTTGTAAGGTATGTATTACTAAAAACAATTCTTGATGCATCTTCTATCAAAACTTAATTGCCAGATATATTAAATATGTGTTATGTATTTGTCATTCAACAGGTTTGATCAATATGAGAAGACATCTTGACCAGATGGCAGAGGCTGGGGCGGAGCAAGTCAAGCAACAGTCTTCACATCTTACCCTCATCTTTGTTTAAAAGTGCTTTTCAGTCCATTGGTCCCAGCGTGCTCTCTATAGTTAATGCTTCTCTGGTTTCTGGTCAGGTCCCTGCTTACTTTAAGAACGCTGTAATCCACCCGCTTCTTAAAAAACAGAGTCTCGACCCCTCTCTCCATAGCAGCTTCAGACCCATCTCCAAACTTCCGTTCATCTCCAAGATCTTGGAAAAGGTTGTGGCTAAACAACTCACAGCTGCTCTTGATGAACATAACATCTATGATAGCTTCCAGTCAGGTTTTCATACAGCTCATTCTATTGAAACAGCTCTTCTTAGGGTCTCTAATGACCTTCTGACCCACAGTGATGCAGGGGACTGATCTGTTCTGGTCCTGTTGGGCCTGACTGCAGCCTTTGACAGTTGACCATCACCTGCTACTGGAGAGGCTGAGAGACTGGGTAGGCCTATCAGGATCTGCCGGGGGAGTCATTCAGGGAAAAGTCATGGGCTTGTGACTATAACCTAATTTATGTTACTAATTTGCAGTGTAACTGCCTTTGTACTTCAATATGCATATTTGTTCATTTAATAAAAAAACGGCCACTTTGACATTTATACCCCATTGTCTTTTTTTTTAACAATTCAGAAGAGCCAGTCCTTGCACAGTCAAAAAAGTAACTAAGTAACTTTTACGCTGACTACATTTGAAATAAGCTACTTTTTACTTTTACTTGAGTACATTTTGAGGCAGGTAATTTTACTTGTAATTGAGTAAAATTTCATGAAAGTAAATATACTTGTACTTAAGTACAACATTTTAGTACTCTTTCCACCTCTGGTTTTCTGCTTATTGTCAGATAGGACCTTTTCAGTGATGGTTGGTAATGTCTCCTTCCCACCGGCTCCACTTTCCAGTGGCGTTCCACAGGGATCAGTTCTCAGCCCCCTACTCTTCTCATTACATATGCTGCCACTTGGGGATAGCTTTGTCCGTGGCAGTCCCTAAGCTCTGGAATGAACTTCCCACAGATCTATTCAATTCAATTAAATTTTTCAATTCAAGTTTATTTATATAGCGCCAAATCACGACAAGAGTCGTCTCAAGGCACTTCACATAATAAAAATTCCAATTCAGATCAGTTCATTAAGCCAATCAGAAATAATGTTTCCTATATAAGGAACCCAGCAAATTGCATCAAGTCACTGACTAGTGTCAGTGACTATACAGCAATCCTCATACCAAGCAAGCATGCAGCGACAGTGGAGAGGAAAACTCCCTTTTAACAGGAAGAAACCTCCCGAGAATCCTGGCTCAGTATAAGCAGCCATCCTCCACGACTCACTGGGGATCGAGAAGACAGAGCAGACACACACACACATACTCACACACACACACACACACACACACACACACACACACACACACACACACACACACACACACGGACAAGTAATGTGTCTACAGTTATATTGTGATGTCTTAGTAAATATTCTATTTGGTGAAAGATAAACTTTATTGTATTTATCCTAGTGGATCTATAATTAAACGGATAAACTAGTATTAGCACATCAAAAGTCAAGGACACCAAAAAGTTATCAGGAGAGAGAGAATGTTTAAGTGGTTAGCAGCAGTGTGCTAGTCGATGGCCCTTTCCATGAGGCCACCACAGCTCAGCAGAACGTCATTGTCGCTTCTTCTGGGGAGAAAAACACTTACAAAGAAAATAAAGTTAACAGCTGAAATTGCACAAAATAGTACAGTTAAAGAGCAGACAGTAGAAGAAAGCAGTAGAGTGTGAGAAGTGGTCAGTGTATCCTCCAGCAGTCTAAGCCTATAGCAGCATACCTACAGAGATAACTCTGGATAATCTATCCTATTTAGATGTAGGCATGTTGGAGGCAGGGCAAGGGAGAGCCGTCTTTACCAACTGTACACTCCACCTCCCTGTACTCCCCCACTTGTCCAGATTTAGGCTAACATCAGATTTAAACCATAGGCCCTATCAAATAAAAATGTTTTAAGCCTATTCTTAAAAGTAGACAAAGTGTCTGCCTCACGGACTAAGGCTGGGAGCTGGTTCCACAGGAGAGGAGCCTGATAACTAAAAGATCTGCCTCCCATCCTAATTTTAGATATTCTTGGAACCACCAGTAAACCTGCAGTCTGAGAGCGAAGTGCTCGGTTAGGAACATATGGAACAATCAGATTCCTGATGTATGATGGACCTTGATTTTTAAGAGCTTTATATGTGAGAAGAAGGATCTTAAAATCTATTCTGAATTTAACAGGTAGCCAATGTAGGGAAGCTAAGACAGGAGAGATATGATCTCTCTTTTTAATTCTCATCAGAACTCTAGCTGCAGCATTTTGGACAAGCTGAAGACTTTTAACTACATTCTGTGGACTTCCTGAGAGTAAAGAATTCCAGGAATCCAGTCTTGATGTAATAAATGCATGAACTAGTTTTTTCAGCATCACTCCTGGAAAGTATGCTTCTAATCTTAGCAATATTCTGAAGGTGGAAAAAGGAAATCCTACAAACTTGTGAAACCTGGGATTTGAATGACATGTCCTGGTCAAAGATAAAACCAAGGTTCCTTGCTTTGTTCGCGGAGATTAATGTAATGCCATTAAGGTCAGGTGATTGGCTAAGCAATTTCCTTTTCTGGATTTCTGGTCCAAAGATGAGAACTTCCGTCTTGTCTTGATTTAAAAGCAAAAAGTTTAGAGTCATCCAATTTTTTATGTCCTCAAGACAAGCCTGTAATCTACCCAACCGATTAGGTTCATCAGGGTTAATGTGTGGTTCTTTTGCCTTATCAAACACAAGAGAGAGACAGCTTTTGTCCAAAAACACAGCGTGGGGCTTTTATTTGTACAATTCAGCAATACATCACCAACACTTCATGGGGACAGCCTTCAGCCTTGATCTAAATGCCTTGGCTGGAAACCTTCTGCAAAAGCCCTGTCTCCTACAACACGCAGCATCGGTTATACTCTTCTGGCCCCCACCCTCGTGATTTCGGGAAATGATGGGATGCTGTTTTATTACCCAATATGGTCAAAGTAAGCCAAGGCTTACTGGAAGTTGCATAAACTGGACCGAAAAACAGGATGTTGAAACTGCACGTACGCAGCAGCTGGACAATCAAGATGTTGAAAGTGCACGTACACAGGATGCTGGGCTGATAAACAACTTGTCAGAATGCACGTACACAGAACACTGCTTTTTGGCTCCTACAAATGGATAAATATAGCTGAGTATCGTCAGCATAACAGTGGAAGTTTATCCCATGCTGTCTAATGATTTTACCAATTTGGAGCATATATATAGTAAAAAGAATTGGTCCAAGCACTGAACCCTGTGGTACTCCGCAAGTAACCCTGGAGTATGAAGACGATTTGTCATGTACGTTTACAAAATGAAATCTGTCAGACAGGTAGGATTTAAACCAGCCTAACGCTGTTCCTTTGATCCCTACAACATGTTCAAGTCTTTCTAAAAGAACATTGTGATCAACTGTGTCAAAGGCAGCACTGAGATCTAACAAGACTAGAACAGACACAAGATTCTTATCTGACGCCATGAGAATATCATTTGTAACTCTCACTAATGCAGTTTCAGTGCTGTGATACTCTCTAAAACCAGACTGAAATTCCTCAAACAGAGCATTAGTTTTTAAATGCTCACATACTTGGGTGGCCACTATTTTCTCCAGGACTTTGGATAAAAATGGAAGGTTAGATATTGGTCTACAATTCATTGGGTCACCTGGATCCAGAGAAGGCTTCTTAAGTGAAGGTTTGATTACAGCAACCTTGAAATCTTGTGGTACATACCCATTTACTAAGGATAGATTGATTGTATCTAGAATGGGGGCAGTAACCAAAGGAAATGCATCTTTAAATAATTTGGTTGGGATTGGATCCAAAATGCAAGTTGAAGGTTTAGATGAAGCTAATATTTTTGATAACTCTGAAAGCTCAACTGGATCAAAACGGTTCAAGCACAGATGAGGTTCTACAGGCACCTCTGAAGCTGCCTCACTTACTGAGGAAGTAGAAATCGCATTAGGGAGGATGCTAAAGATTTTGTTTCTAATAGAATTATTTTTACTTGTAAAAAAATCCCATGAAGTCATTGCTGCTGAGGGCTAAGGGAATAGATGGCTCAGAGCTATGATTCTGTGTAAGTTTAGCAACTGTACTGAAAAGAAATTTAGGATTATGCTTATTCTCCTCAATTAATGCTGAAAAATAAGCAGTTCTAGTTTGTTGAAGCTTATTTTTATAAAGCACAAGACTATTATTCCAGGATAGGTAGGCCTCCTCATGGTACGTAGAGCGCCATGTTCTCTCCAATTTCCTAGAGTTTTGTTTTAAGGCTCGTAAATGAGAGCTAAACCAGGGAGCCAACTTACTGTCCCTAATTACCTTCTTTTTTAAAGGGGCTACATCATCTAATGCCACACGTAAAGAGGAATTAACATGATGAACTAAGGCATCAATTTGTGAGGGGCTAGAACTGAAAATATTGCCCTCTGTTACGTTCCTCTGCGATGCTGAGGACAGTAAAGGTGGAACAGTTGATTTAAAAGACGCAACTGCATTGTCAGATAGAGACCGACTATAGTGAAATTTACTTTCATGTCTCGAGAACTCAGTTATAAAAAACTCAAAGGTTATCAGAAAGTGGTCCGAGAGGACTGGATTATGTGGAAAGATTGTTATTTCCTCACACTCAATGCCATAAGTCAGCACAAGGTCCAATGTATGATGGCAGGAGTGGGTGGAGCTATGTATTCTTTGAGTGAAACCAATTGAGTCTAAGACATTACTAAAGGCTACATTGAGAATATCATTTTCAATGTCCACATGAATGTTGAAATCCCCCACTACAATGACCTTATCAGTATTTAGCACCAAATCAGATAAAAATTCAGAGATCTGATCCAAAAACTCAGAGTAAGGGCCTGGTGGACGATACAAAAATACAAACAAGAGTGGTTTTACAGTTTTGTAATCTGGATTAGGAAAACTAAGAATAAGATGGTCAAACGAACTGTAACTATTAATCTGTAAGGGACTGATTAATAAGTCTGAATGAAAAATGATTGCTACTCCTCCTCCTCGCCCTGTACTTCGAGCAATATGATGATTTAAATAATTTGAAGGAGTCGACTCGTTTAAGCTAACATAGTCCTCTTGCTGCAGCCAGGATTCTGTGAGAGAGAGCAAAGAGATCTGATTATCACAAATCAAGTCATTAACTAACAAAGTCTTAGAAAAAATTGATCTCAACAACCCACATTTAATTTTTCTAGTTTTCTGCTCAGTTGAATTTGTTCTAATATTTATGAAATTTCCATGATTTGCTTTATTAAGCCTGATATTTAATCTGTGTGATTTTGGCCGTGGGCAGGACACTGTCTCTATGGGGTAGTGGGTGGGTAACAGTACAGAAGCTGCAGAGGGGTGGGTTAAACTATGACTCTGCTTCCTGGTCTGGACCCTGGGTAGTCATGGAGGACTAATAAAACTGGCCATGTTCCTAGAAAGAAGAGCTGCACCATCCAAAGAGGGATGGATACCATCTCTCCGCATCAGACCAGTTTTTTCCCAAAAAGTTTTCCAATTATCAATGTAGCCCACGTTGTTTTCAGGACACTACCTAGACAGCCAGCGGTTGAAGGACAGCATGCGGCTAAACATGTCGTCACTGGTCCGATCAGGTAGGGGGGCAGAGAAAATTACGGAGTTCGACATTCTTTTGGCAAACTTAAACACAGAAGCAACATTCATTTTAGTGACCTAGTGACCTCCGATTGGCGTAACCGGGTGTCGTTACCGCCAGCGTGAATAACAATCTTACTGTATTTACGCTTATCCTTAGCCAGCAGTTTCAGATAAGATTTAATGTCGCCCGCTCTAGCCCCAGGCAAACATTTAACTATGGTTGCTGGAGTCTCTAATGCCACGTTTCTGACTATGGAGCTGCCAATGATCAGAGTCGGCTTGTCAGTGGGTGCGTCACTGAGCGGGGAAAATCTATTAGAAACGTGGATGGGTTGGTGGTGGCCCACGGGCTGGGTTCTATGCTTCCTGCGTACCGTCACCCAGCCGGCCTGAGGTCCCGGCTGCTCGGGATCTGCTGGAGGATCGCTACGGGGTGGTTCTGACTTAGTTAGCCCCGCGCTAGCTAAGTAGCTACGGCTGTTTACGGGCTTTTCAACAGCACGGAGCCGGGACTCCAATTCTGACACCCTCGCCTCCAAAGCTACAAAAATGCTACATTTATTACACGTACCATTATCACTAAAGGAGGCAGAGGAGTAACTAAACATCTGACACAGAGAGCAAGAGATAGGAGACGGAGAAGCAGAGACAGAAGTAGCCATAGCCGTGCTGAGGCTAAGCTAACTGGATGAGCAAACTGTTCAGTACCAAAGAAACTGCGTGCAAACTCAAATGGTTCCCTAAAAGCTAGGTGGAACAACAGAAAATGTGTGTTTTAGCGTACTTTTGTGCTACAATAACTCAGAGATATCCAAGTACAGAGAAATTAAATCAGCTTTAGCGAGCCCCAAACAGCTACACGGAGTGCAACACTGAAAACAGGAAACAGGAAACGCCTTACCACCAGGATTGGCTGCACCTGGCGGTAAGGCGCATCATACCTGCTCCATTTCAAAAGTGAACTAAAAACCCAACTTTTCCGACAAGCTTTTTGTCAATAACACTTTTTACTGGGTAACATTAATGTTTTGAAACTAGTTTTATCATCTAACTAGTTGTCGTGATTTTACTGTTCTTAGTTTGCATTTTTGTAGCCTCGTCCTTTTGGCATTTGGTCTTAAAGTTCTTAGCTTTGTTTCTTATTACTATATTAGTTGTTTTAATTTTTATACATTTTTGTCTTTGTTTTTTTATTTTTTGTGGAACGCTTTGTTCACCTTCCCGGGCTGTGGAAAGTGCTCTATAAACAAACTTGATGGATGGATGGATTAATTGAAAACAGATGATTTGAGATAACAGAAATAAAACGCACATTTATCTTGAGAAAGACATTACATGATCAGTGTTTTCTATTTAAGCTTAATCGGAAGGAAAGCAAAGGGCAGACGAAACAAAATAAAATAGGAAGTAAGATACAGAGTTGAAAAAAATACCTCAATAGCACACTATAAGATCAGCATAAGAAAAAATGTAATAAATAAATAAATCAACTGTACAAAAGTTTAAACCACCATAACAATGAATTTTTTTTAGCAATTAAAAAGTTTCATTATTCAAAGTTCTTCAATTCAAAACCCTTTATGGGAGTTTATGAACTTCATTATTGCCACCAGTGGGTGGAGCTATTGCAGATGCGTGCCTACATAGTGTCAATTGTAATGAAAATTATTTTTATGGATGCATAAAAGCTAAGATAATGATAAAGCTCATGAAAAACTAAACAGACTTTAGTTTAAACATATATGTTGTGAAACAGAAGCAGGATTCTGACACCAGAGGCATTATTCAGTGTTGTGTTTAAAGTGAGAGAGCAAAAACAACACTTTATATGACCTGTTTCACACTTGATAAAATAAGTCAATTTAAACAGATGTTTATATAAGTTAATAGTATATAAATAAACTGAAAGCAATGTATTTTAGCAAAATTCTCAACCATTTGTTAACTAAATGTGCAAACACACATCCTAACTCATGTGCCTAAACACCACCTTCTGATCAATCCTTTTTAATCCACCTCTCCTCTCTTTGCTTTCTTCTCTGTCTCCTGTCCTGCTCTTTCCAGCTGAATTGCTCTGGCTATTGATTCTCCTGCAAAGGATGATTAGCCCTAACCTGTATCAGAGTGCCAAGTCAGGCCAGTGATAATGCCTTCACTCAATGCGCAACAACAACTCAGGTGCCCTAGGAGCAGGCGCTAGCTGCTGGGTCCTTGATAGCATGCTAATTTGCAGAGCCTTGTGATAAATGTGTGCTGTCATTCCCCTTGAACCAAGTCAGACTCATAGCTTTGCTGCAGTAATGCTGATCCAATAACCTACATCCTATTTAATACAGGTTCACTGGGGGAATCCCCAGGTGGTTTGGCCGGTTCGGGCTCCTCCGAATGTCCCACCACCTGCAGTAAATCAGTCTCACTGACAGCAGGAGGAATCAGCAAACCACATTTCTCCATTTCCTGGATCACAGCCGCTCTCAAGTCCGGTTTAAGCATTGCTCTGGCACCACGGAGGCCGAGGTGTGCAGCCAATTCCTCGAAATTGCTTTTCCGACATCCCTCGATCACCTCCCGTGAGGGAGCTTCCAATATCTCTGACAAACTAGTCATAATGACACAAGAGGAGAGAACAGCACGTTAATTCAATAATTTCAATAAGTCTTTAAACCTTCAAAACATGAGTTCCAAACTCCACACAACTGTAGGTTATTATTATTACTAAAGTCTCGGGCTAAATTTAAACAGTATTACTGCAAAATCCCGGACGAGCCCCCATTATGTTACACCCCTCAGGCCTAGGATTACCAAGAGGGGAAACACAAGTGTGGTGGGAGCAAACACGAGGACCATAAAAAAGTCAAAAGGAGTTTATTTAACTAAAAGTATCTCTGGCAGGTGAAAACTTGTCCTTGAAAATAATAAAGCCAGAGGTCTGTTTAAACCAGTCTCTTAAAAATATAACTAAAGCTCTGGGCAAGGCCCCACACTCGTATAATCCCCTCCCTTGGGTATGTTGTCCTCCTTTCGGTCCCGTGCTGCTCCTAACGTGGCCGGCGTCTCACGCTCTCCCGCTCTCTTGGTCTCTCTCTCTCTCTGAGCGGATGGTTCTCCTCCAGGAAAAGATCCCCGTGTTGCCTTTTTCCTGTCGTCTCTTGTTCCTGTAATCCACGGATCGTTTCTGTGACTTGTCTCCACGATCTCCGGCTGCAACTCTCTTCCGGAACACCGCTTCTTTACACTGCTTTGCTTCTCTGTTCGCTCTGCGCTCCTTCTTCTGAACTCCCGAACTCTGTGACGGGACTCCTCTTCCGCTCTGCGTTCTTGCTCCTTCTGGACCCTCTCAAGCGCTCTCTTCGCTTTTTGTCTTTTCCGTCCCGCACACTCTCTGTCTCGCATCTCGTCTTCCTTTATAAGAAGTCCTGATGAGCACTGATTGTCCCCAGCTGGTGTCAGCAGGCCGGCAGAAAGGTGCGTCTCAGCGTGCCTCTCTCCATGGTGCTGATCAGCTGTCTCAGCGGGTTGGAGAGAGGAGCTGTCCATGGTGCGGTGGTTTTAAATGGAGCTCAGGAACACAGAGGTCATAACACGCTTCTTCATTACCCTGTATACCCACATGCCCTGGCACCCACAAACAGATCACTGATCTTCCTTGTTGTTCAATCTGTGAATACTGCCTCAGGATCCTGTCCAAAATATCCGGATGACTTGTATTCCTACTCTCCAAACTCTGCAACACTGATTTAGAATCAGAGCAAATTAATGTATTCTTATGCATATTCCTCCCTACCCATTCCAGTGCCCATAACAATGCCAACATTTCCACTGTATACATGGACAATAACCCTTGCATCCCGTAACTCTCACTATAGCCATAACTTGGAACCACAAATGCAAACCCAGAACTCCCAAGACCAAGATCCTTAGACCCATCCGTAAAAACCCTCAAATACTGTTCGTAACCACCATTCACATACTCCAAAAACTCCACTTCCCAACTCATCACACCTCTCAACTTGTTCTTAATCTCCAGCAAGTGCCAGTCAACCCTTACGACCCCCAAACCCCAAGGCGGACTACCTAACACCCCCCCCAACACCACCAACGTCAATCACCCCTACACCCAGCTCCCGTGCAAACCTCCAACTGAACAGCCCAAAACCCCCAACTACCTCTTCCCCTTCCCAACCCAACTCCACTAAGTCCTTGTTTGGATGTAAGTCATTCTGAGCTTTCAGATTGACCCAATAATTGACAGTCAACTGTTCCCTCCTCAAGTCCAGCGGCATCTCCCCAACTAAAACTTGTAACGCCGGAACTGGGGTCGTTTTAACCACCCCACAACACACCCTCAGTGCTTGACTTTGTATTCCATCAAGCCTTGGCATCTGCTTTCCTCCTCCGGCCTGCTTTTCAGTGCTCCACCTTAATAGCCTCTGATTGATGGCACCTGGTGCAGTCTGCCTGTCACACCTGAGGAGAAGAGGTGAGGATCCACACACACACACAGAACCTCACAGAGGCAGGCCCACGTTAATACTCTATAAGAGAGGTGTGAGCATGCGCTGACGGCCGATCACCGGATACACGGCAGCATTTGAAGCTGATGGCAGCTCGTTAACAAACATCCACAAACAATTAAGACACATTTTCGCCTAATTTATTTACTGACAACGCAAAAAATAATCTGGTAAGTATAACTCACTCAATCTGGAGGTAAGTGAAGAAAAATCAGAAAGTTTACTAAATTATATTGACAAAGTTTTTGAGTTATTCGTCATGGGTCCGAAGAAATCAGCAGCTGAGGCTGAAACACCTACTGGGACCAAGAGGAGCCGTCCTCAGGACTCGCCTGAGGCCTCATCCCCCCGTAAGGACATATTAGAATTATTAGATTCTATTGATAAACGGCTGGGATTTGAGGGGCGACTTCATCTGCTCAAGGTTCTTCACCAGGAGTTTCAGAACCTCCGAACATCTCTGGAGTTCAGCCAGGAGCAGGTTGAGCGGCTCGCTGCTGAGAACGCGTCTCTGCGGGAGTCCGTTTCTTCCCTGGAAGAGGGAATGACGCGGATCACCCAGGACAACAAGACTCTGAAGGAGACGGTTTTGGACCTTCAGGCCCGCAGCATGAGGGATAATCTGGTGTTCGCAGGTCTGCCGGAGCAGACGGGAGGGGCTGAGAACTGCGAACATACAATCAAGAACTTTCTCCAGACAGAAATGAAGATTCCAGAAGAAACGATAAAAAACATCACATTTCACCGGGTACATCGCCTTGGAGCTAGACGAGTGGACAGCAGAAGACCTCGTCCCATCGTGGCTAAATTTGAACATTTTAAGCAGAAGGATCTTGTTAAAAGTCACGGAAGAGAGCTCAAAGGAAAAGATTTCAGCGTGAATGTTCAGTTCCCGAAGTAGATTCTGGATCGACGCCGGGTCCTCTTTCCGCTGCGTAAAAAGTTTATCCAGGATGGGAAGAGAGCTGTCATCTCGGTGGATAAGCTTTATGTGGACAATAAACTTTACAAGGAGCGAGGAGTGACTGACTGGCTGTATTAGCCCAACATCAGGTCAGACATTTATTATTCTTATCAGGATTCACTGGGTTTGATCACGTCAGGATTAAACAGCTGCTAAATCTGTTTTCTAGATGACAAGATCACCTGTTCTTCACCACTTCACACCCCATCACCCCTTCTTTTTAGTTCTTTCTTCTTTTTTAACCTGTATCTGTACTTTCCCTTCCTCTTTACTTGGTTCTGTTCCTTTACACCTGTATGGCACAACCACACAACTTTCCAACACTGCGTCAGACTCGACACACACACACACACACACACACACACACACGCACACACACGCACACGCACAAACACAGCACACGCACACACACATGCACACACACACGCACACACACACACACACACACACACACACACACACACACACACACAGATATATTAAATTCATAGCACAATATCATAATTTATGCGTCAAATAATACAACCACAAACACTGTTGAATCTTTATTATTTATTATTATTATTATTATTATTATTTACTTTTTTTGTTATTTATTAACATACTATTTATACATTTATATACTTATTCCATCCTATTCACATGAAGGCGTCATATTTTAGCTACTCACACACACATCTATGGGTGCACTAAGGTTTGTCTCATGGAACGTACATGGGATTGGCTCTAGAGAGAAGAGATTAAAAATTTTTGATCAGTTAAAGACAGTGCAAGCAGACGTAATATTGTTACAAGAGACTCATAAATCTGCCACATCCGCAGATGAACTTAAGACACCTGAGTTTCCCAGCATGTTCTCTGCCTGCTATAACTCTAGGCAAAGAGGTGTAGCTATTTTAATACACAAAAACATCAATTTCACAGTATTGGACACAGTTTCTGATCCAGAGGGTAGATTTATAATGTTAAAATTATCTGTACAGAACCAACGCTTATGTATCATCAGCATATACTGTCCAAATATTGATGACCCTCCATTCTTTCATAATTTTTTCTCTGTACTCTCCGAACACTTGGACTGTCCACTTATACTTGGAGGTGATTTTAATTTTTGGATGAATTCCTAAACAGACAGGCTCAGTACAGCTGGGACTCAGCGCAATTGGCAATCCACTAACATAGTTAAACAGTACATGAGATATTATGGGCTTTGTGATGCATGGCGATCTCTTCATCCTAACCGTAGAGAGTATACTTTTTTTTCGCACGTGCATCACTCTCACTCACGTTTGGATTATTTTCTAGTCAGCAGCTCATTGTTGGCTGACATTTCAGACACTGAGATACACCCCATAGTTGTCAGCGACCATGCTCCGGTTTCTTTAACTCTGGTAAATAAGAAGACAATCCCACCAAGCAAAACCTGGAGGTTTAATACATCACTGCTTAAAGACGAAGGTTTTATAGAATTTTTTAAAAAGGAGTGGGCTTTATATTTAGAACATAATGACCTGCCTGGAACATCAGCACCTATTCTTTGGGAGGCAGGAAAGGCAGTGATGAGAGGTAAAATAATCTCTTTCTCATCACATAGGAAAAAAACAGAAAACAAACGTATTCAGGAGTTAGAGGAAATCATCAAGTCTTTAGAGGCATCCACAGAAGAAGAGTCAATGAGCAAATTACGTAAAGCTAGATTAGAACTTAATGGAATTATTGACAAAAAGACACAATTTTTAGCACAAAGACTACGAATAGAAAACTTCAAACATAGTAATAAATCAGGTAAATTCTTAGCTAGCCATTTAAAAATAAATAAAGAGAAAACTACCATATCTGCTGTTAAAGACTCAACCGGGAATATAGTTATTGACCCTGAAAGAATAAACAACACCTTCAGAGATTTTTACCAAACTTTGTACTCACCACAGATAAACCCATCAGATAATGAGATCAATGAGTTCCTTGACAGGATAACACTTCCTAAATTATCAGACAGCCAAGTTACAGTCCTGGACTCGCCACTAACATCAGCGGAGCTCCAGGAAGCCCTTAAATCCATGACAAATAGGAAAGCTCCAGGTCCAGACGGGTTCCCAGTAGAATTCTACAAAGAATTCTGGATCATTCTGGCTCCAACATTTTCAGAATGGTGAGGGAAATCGAAGAGAGCGGCAGATTACAGCCAAACATGAATTCAGCCAATATTAGTCTCTTGTTAAAACCAGGCAAAGACCCAGCATTTCCAACCAGCTATCCCCCAATTTCTCTTATTAATGTTGATCTCAAAATAATTTGTAAAGCCCTGGCCAAAGGATTAGAGAAGGTAACCCCCTTCATAATACACCCTGACCAAACTGGTTTCATTAAAGGTAGACAGTCATCCACAAACTCACGTAGATTACTTAATTTGATAGATTTCTCTTACAGTAGAAACATAGAAACTAGTATATTATCTCTAGATGCAGAAAAAGCTTTTGATAGAGTTAACTGGAAGTTCTTATTTGCAACTTTACATAAATTTGGTTTTGGGAACTTCTTCATAAACTGGCTACAAACATTATACAGTTCACCAACAGCACGTGTCAGGACGAACGACCAAATATCAGCTAGCTTCTGTCTTCAGAGGGGGACCAGGCAGGGATGCCCACTCTCCCCCTCACTTTTTGCTATCTTTATCGAACCACTAGCAGCAGCAATTAGGCAAAAAACAGATATTAAAGGGATAAAGTGTAAGAAAATAGAACATAAGATCAGTCTTTATGCAGATGATGTTTTACTCTTTCTCCAGAATTCTCAATCCTCTCTCTCCCAAGCAATAGAACTGATAAACTCTTTTTCAAGAGTTTCAGATTACTCTATAAACTGGTTAAAATCCACAGTTCTACCAATTAATTTCTCATTTGTCAATTTGCTTAATACACAATTGGAGTCAGGGAATATCACATACCTGGGAATTAATATCTCTCCCAAGTTAGCAGATCTAACCAAACTAAACTACATCCCACTTTTAAGGAAAGTGGAAGATGATCTTGCAAGATGGAAATCCTTACCAATATCACTCATGGGGAGAGTTGCTACAATTAAAATGATAGTCTTACCCAGAATAAATTACTTATTCTCGATGATCCCAAACAAACCACCAGCTGACTGGTTTAAATCTCTGGACTCCTCAATTACTAAATTCCTCCACGAATTAGCTTAAAAACGCTTCAGAAGACCAAAGACAGAGGAGGACTGGATTTACCCAACTTTTATTATTATTTCTTAGCAAACAGGCTGCAATATATACCAAGATGGTTGCAAGATAACCCATTAGACGAGTCCTGGTTAGATATAGAACAGACACTTTGCAATACGATAGAGCTTTCAGACTTACCATTTATTAGCTCAAGCATAAGATAACATGAAAGCTTCAAAAGTATTAGTATCAGCACCTCTCTGACAGCATGGTGGGAGTATCTTAAAATGACAGAGTCTTCACTAGTACCATGCAGACGCACACCTATCTGGAACAATCCTGACATTTTGCAAAACAATAAAATGATGAACCTTCTGGACTGGAAAAATAAAGGAATCCTATACCTGGAACACATAGATGAAGGATTGGACTTCATCCCATTTAATCAAATAGTCTCCCAATTTGGAATGGATAAGAATAGCTTTTTAGAATATCACCAAATTAAATCTGTAGTCAAACAAAAATTTAAGCTCAATAAAATAGAATTACAAACACCACCAAGGGTATTAGACTTTTATAATCTCAAACCCCCCAAACTACTGTCCAAAGTATATAAGACACTGTCCAAAATAGACGATAAAATTGCAATCCCTATTGAAAAATGGGAGGTGGATCTATCAGTTAGCTTTGACCAGGACTTCTGGTCCCAAACTTGTTTAAAAACTTTTAAAATGATCAGACACCCCAATTTACAATTAATTCAGTACAAAATTCTACACAGAGTACACTATACAGGTCATCGGATGTTCAAGATGGGGTTTGTGTCGTCTGACACCTGTACACACTGCACAAACAACATTCCTGACAATTACATTCACGCACTGTGGTCCTGCCCACCTGTCCAGGAATTTTGGGGTAGAGTATGTGAGGATCTGTCAAAATGTCTGAAATGTCACATCCCAACTTCCCCCTCTCTTTGTTTATTGGGGAAGCTGGACGATGTCCCGATTGCAACATCTTTGGTTCACGTGGTTCTGACTGCCATATGCATCGCTAAGAAAACTATCCTCTTGAATTGGAAAAATAGAGAAAGTCTCTGCATTAACCAGTATAGAACTCTTTTGTTAGATCATATTGCACTTGATATAGCCTCTGCTTCCACTTCAGATGAATCTCTCTGGGCTCCTTTGATCGGTTCCATCACATAGCGAGGGTGGGGGGCCGTTGATGTTGTCCTGCGGGATGGTGTGGGTGGGGGGGGGTGGGGGGTCTGAGTTTGGAGTATCCGGATGTTCCCTGGAGGTGGGTTCACTGGAGGTGTCTGGGACTGGGGGGCCGTTGCCCCCCTCTGGAGGTGCTTGGGTTGCCTCGGGGGGTGGACTGCGGGCGGTTGTGAGTGGGGCCTCTTGGGGATCTTAGCGGCGGCCATGGGTCACTGCCTGGCGGCTGCAATGCCCCTGGGCGGGTCTGGGTGGGGGCCTGGGGGCTCGGGGTTTGGGGGTGGCCGGCCCCGTGTGGGGATCTGGGCGGGGCCTTGGGGGTCGGGTCCTGACATGTATGCTGCCGGGAAGAAGGCAGGGACACCCAGCAGTGCCTGGTCTGGGTTCGGGGGCCTCAGGTAGACCTTGGCTCCTCTGCCGTTCCATCACAGGGGAGGGGGAGGTCCAGGAGGGGGAGGACCCAACCTTACCTGGATGTCCCATGTCTTATATATTCTGGAAGTTGTGCAAATGCAGGGGTGGGCATAGATATTCTGCTGGGGTGGTGCCCTCGGACTCCGTGAGGCTCTGTAATGCTGCTGCTTTGGGCCCTGGCAGGATGGGCTGGGGTCTCCATGTCCTGGGTGGCAGTTTGACAACAGAGGTGCCTATTGGGGCCAGTAGGGGAGCTGGCTCCCTGGAGGGCTAAGCCCAACCAGCCATTCCTCCCCATCCCCGCATATTTCTCTCCTCCTGCTCCCTCACATCATCACACAAACATACACATAGGACCTTGGGGGGTGGGCAAGTCAGGGAGTGCGGGTATGGACCCCATTTCCGCATTCCTGTGGAAACCTGCCCCCCAATTTTATTTGCACCTTATACACTTCCACTGACGACATTCCACACAAACACACACTTAGGGCCTTGGGAGTGAGCACATTCAACGGCATTCGGCTGGGGGATATTTCAGCCTCCTTCCGAGTGCCGGTGCCCACTTCCAATTTTAAACCGCACTTAGACACTGATGGCTGAGGGTGTAAGTGGGGTGGTGCGGTGGTATCAGCTGGCATATGCTGGATGATGCCCGCACTGCCCACTCACCACAGCCATGGAATACACCTCATGATCACACAACACTATATTGGAGCAGGCGGAGGGAGACTAGGGGTCTTAGCCAACTCTGTTGTTGCTAGGCTTCCTGGGGCTGGAGGCTAGGAGGGAGATCTGGCCGTCTGGTTGGGGTCTGGGGTGGTGGGTTGCTGTGCTCAGCGTTGGGCGGGGGAGCCTGCTCATCAGCACCCCAGCAGAAAGGGTCAAACTCTGGTTCCCGGTGATGGTTGTACCCAATGTGCAGCAGTACCGGGACCAGAGTGAATAGGGTGTGTATGGGGAGCATGAGTGGGTGTCCGGCGTGCATTTTTGTAAGTCTTTGGTTGTATGTGTGTGTGTGTGTGAGCATGAGGGAGGGAGTGTGTGACTGTGTTTGTGTATGACTGTATATGTCAGGTGGGGCCTTTGGGTCCTCCCCTCTCCTGGAACTTCTCTTGATGATATAGATCTCTGTCCCCCCTCCCCCTGCCACACCTGGTGTGGGGGCTTGTGCCTTGGTCTGCCTGAGTGTTCGTGGCAACCGGGTCTGGGGGTTTAAGATTTTGGCATCTGCCTGTTAGATCCCGGTGGCTGCCTGGTGGGGTCTAGGTCCCTGGGCTCTGCTGGGTCCCCGGCGGGGGTGGTCGCCCCTGGGTCCTAGGGGGTGGGAGGCTGCGGGCGGGCCTGTGGGCTTGCCGCTGATATCTCCGGGGACTCTGCCGGCTGCTGGTTGTGGCCCCCCGGGGCGATCCTCTGTGCCTCTCGAGGGGGGCGGGGGCCTTCCTGGTTGCAGTCTCCTTGGGGTTCCTGCGTTCTGGGGCAGCGCCTGGATCTCTGGGACTTGGAGCTCCCCCCGTCTCCTGCGCATCTTTGGGGGGCAGATCTGTGGTCCCTCACACTCTCTGTTGGGCGCTCCTATAGAGAAACCTTAAATAAACAAGCGCGTGTACACACACAGGTGTTCACATGGTAATCTCAAAAGTATAGGCTTGGGCACGTTAAACACAGGTCTTAAGACTATGGTGGGCACTTAATGCGTTGTGATTTATTATCGTGATTCTTCAGTTAAGCAATGTTGATTATATATATATATATATATATATATATATATATATATATATTTTATTTTTTTTTCTTTTCATCAAGTTGACGCAGTGATAGGTAGATCTTGTTGTATTGTTGTTGTGTCCCTTTTTTTGTGTCCCTTTGTCTTTTTTTGTCTTTTTTCTGCAGGTCTAGAAGCAGACTCTTGTTCATTATTGTTTATTTTTGTGGAACCCCTCCCCCCCCTCTCCCCACCTTTTCTTTTCCTTTCTCTTTCACCTCTGTCTCCGTGTCTGGTCGGAATTACAAAGCATTCAACAACAATAACAATAAAGTTTTAAGTATCAGGCGTGACATTAAAAGCAAACGCTTTGATGCTGCACCTGAGAATATATCTGTAAGGCTTGTCACCAGCATTCAGACATCAATTCTGCTTGCTTCACAGCCAGACAGGACACGGTAAAAAAAAAAAAAAAAAAAAAAAAAAAAAAACTCTATAAGAGCACTTAAGGTGAGCAACACCACATATTATTATTGTTATTGTTGTACACTGTCCTGGATTTGTTTCCTTTCTGCATCTCATCATTAGCCTGGCTGATCACCTGATAACTCATGTCATCTGGTTATGACAGCATGAGGATGTCCTCACACACCTGTAACCTATCAGCTCATCTGGCAGAATAAAGTGAGAAGAGACATCACCACATCTCCTGTTCCTGGAAAGCCTTCCGCCATCCTTCGATGACTGAGAACCTCCATCAGCTCTGTCTCCTGTCTGCCTACAATTATTATAATAAATATTGTGTTTGACAAGTTTTTTATGCTGCCAAATATCTCATTTTGATTCCAGTTTTTATATTTTAATGGATATTTCTAAATGACATTAATTGAATTATCACATTGTCGCATGTTTAACCAGCTCTATTGTGATGAATTAAACTAGCACCTCACTGTTAAAAGCTCGTTTTAATTTCAAGCATGTTTAAGTATTTATGGACATGAACAAAAACAGGAAATATATAAATTGAGATTTATTTAATTAATATAACAAATAAGGGGGAAAGAGTTATTGAAAGGCACATTCTTCTGGAAGCTCCTGATCCTGACGACATCATCAGAGGAGACCACCTGCAGACACCAGAGGATCACCTGATCACCTACAACCAAGAGAGCAGCTGGTACCAGTAAATAAATAATGAAATCAGGGCAGTTTTATTGGGCTGTTTGGGATTGTGTAACATAAATGAACACATTACAGAATAATTTTCTCATGGGGTATTTTCATAACTTTCTCTGCAGCAGACTGTGACTTAAGTCCAGTGCTCCTGGAGGGCTGCTATCCAGCACGTTTTAGTGGTTGTCCAGTGCTCCTGGAGGGCTGCTATCCAGCACGTTTTAGTGGTTTTCCTTCTTTAACAGGTTAGATTAGCTGTTAAGCAGCTCGGCTATTTGTTGCTGATTAAAACCAGGTGTGTTGAAGCAGATAAATCTCTAAAACATGCTCAATAATAGCTCTGTACGGCCGTGGAGCCAAACCCTGCAGCTAATCTAATGCTCTGGCTAATGGCTACTTACTACCATTCAGAGCTGGATCTGTCGGGTCGGTTCCGGTAGTTTCAGGCAACTCACAAGCTCAAAACAATAAGGCTCAGGTCCGCTTGTCTCCTCCAAATAGACTTGGTCCCTTTCTTCTCGAGTGTCTGGGTAAGGAGGGGGAGAAACATCTTCCACTTCTAATAACTAGAGTCTAGAGCTCATTGTTTTTCACCCTAACAGCAGGAATGTGGGTCGTTATGTTGATCTTGGCCCTCTTTCTCCCTACTCAAAACCAGTTGTCACCAGTTTGGGAGTGAAAATTGATGCTGGACTTAAATTTGAGGCTCACATAAACTCAGTGATCCGGTCCAGTTTCTTTTACCTGAGACGCCTTGCAAATATCAAGCCTATGCTGTCGAGAGCCCACCTGGAGTGGGTACTGCAAGCCTTTGTTATTTCAAGGCTTGACTACTGCAACTCTCTTTATTCAGGGTTGTGTCAGTCATCACTGCGTCGCCTACAGGTTGTGCAGAACAGCGCAGCAAGGTTCCTGACTGGGACCAGGAAACGGGACCACATCAGTCCAGTTCTGGCCTCCCTGCACTGGCTTCCGGTTTGCTATTGTGCACAATTCAAAATCATCGTCTTTGTTTACAATTTATTCCAGGGTGGTGCTCCCCCCTATCTAGCGACACTCCTGAACAAACATTCCCCATCACGCGCTCTGCGCTCCTCTGACCAAGGCCTGCTCGCTGTCCCTCGTTCTAGGTGTCGAACTCGCGGGGACCGGGCTTTCTCAGTCCTAGCACCGTCACTCTGGAACCAGTTGCCACCCTCAGTTAGGCTGTCCCCATCTCTGCCAGTCTTTAAGAGTCACCTAAAAACACACCTCCTCCGCTTGGCGTTTCCTGAACATGTTTGAATCTGGCCCTCTTTTATGTTGAATTTCTTTCACAGTTTTCATTGGTACACTCTATCCCTTGTTTTACCCATCTCTCCTGTACTAGAATGTTTCACCTTTCTTTGTAATTTGTATTTTGTAATTTGAATTGCTTTTATTTCTGAATTGCTTTTATTTTTGATTTATTCACTATATTTGTACTTCTACTGTACCATGTTTCAGCGCCTTGGGCTTCCTGACAGGGTTGCAGAAGGCGCTTTATAAATAAAGGTTTGATTGATTGATTGATTGATTGATTGATTGATTGATTGATTGATTGATTGATAACAGCTTAGAGTGAAGGGAGCTAGCTTCGTCTCATTACCCATTGTTTTCGTCAGTGCCTCTCGGTCCACCAGGCAACGCCTACTAATGTTACAGTTTTTAAAATTGATACATGGGTGAAGGACTCTGAGGCATGCTTGACCTGCCCTTTAAATAAAAAAAATCAATTTCTTCAGCCAATAACTGATGGTGTATTGTCTTCTCGAAAGGGAATCCTGTTTTGTAGTGATGTATTTGAAGCATAACCCCTTGTGACTTCAGATTAGGCACCATGAAGTGAGGAAGACATGGGATTTGGCCTACTCCTCAGGACTGTCTTGTTTGTGCAATTTAGACAAATGTGTTGAAGTTTCAGTTGGAAATGCCGGGTTGGGATTTCTGCACAAAGACAAACAAACACAAAGCAGACATGCTGGCAGCACTGGTACTTGGCGCCAAAATTCGACGAGGAGAAAGCTTTTCAGACAAATTTGTGATACCCTCCCTTTTTAAAAGCGCCACACAAACCCACGCAAACACACTGAGACAATAGCATGAGCAGAGCTTTTATTTGCTCAAGCTGAATGCTGCATGAGCAGTTAAAAGAACACCCAGATTTTTTTCTCTTTTTTTTTTAAAGTCTGTTTAAATCTCACACACGTTGCCACGTATACACACACACACCCAAACAGTGATCCTCTGTTAGAGCGGCTTCGACATGTAAACAAGACAAAGAATAAAATAGAGATGGAAGAAGAGCAGAAAAGCAGATTTACAAGGTCTTTTCCAGCACCAGTCAGCATCTTTATTCTCCCAGCAGCTTCGGCAGAAGTGACATGCCTGCACACATGTGCGCTAGCTATCACTGTTGCAAACACACACACACACACACACACACACACACACACACACACACACACACACACACACACACACACACTTTGATGTATTTTCTTTAGATGCAAGGAAATATTGTACAAGTCTTTTCTCCAGGTTTTCCTCTATATCACATTACAAGGACACGGTGAGAGGCCGCAGCAGGAGAATGCAGCAGTTTTCTTTTTTCTTTATTCAAATCCAGCTGAGCAACTTTTTACACATCTTGATCAAACTACCTTATAGATTTTGCATAATCTCCCCCTCTTCACTCGCCGTGCAGGACAACAAAATGTATTTTTAATTCCCTGCTTTGCTGCAAAAACAAAGATCTCTTGGAGCAAATCTAATTGTCTTCATTAATCTTACAAACATGAAGAACATTTGTCTTCATTTGTGGATGTTTAATGTTTCTGTCCGACCTTTTTAACTCTCAGGTGGTCTGAGATTTGTTTGTTTGTGGGTTTCTGTTTCACTTTAGTCCCTTTTGTTGGGACAGCCGGTCCCTTTAGTGAAATGAAAAACTGAATCAAAATAACAACAAAAACAAGTTTGCATGTTGTAATGAAATCAATAAGAGGGTAAATTGTAGGATCCTTAAAATCAGTCCATTTCGTGACGTTCCAATGAATAAATGATAACTTTTACGTTAGCCTTGCTGAAATGTAATATTTATGCACCACGAAGCTGGTGTCAAAATAAAAGTCCTCTGGGCAAATCTTTATGTCAGATTCTAGATGCAATATTTAGTGGGGCCCTGTTTGATCAGTGAGTTGGACAACAGAAAATGCAAATTATGAACCGTTAGTCTAATATAATACAGGTGTGTTGTTCACGCCTGGGGTGACAAAGGGAGTTTAACTCCTAAAGGAGAATTTCTTAATAAAAAGTATCACCAATAGGCTTTGTTTGGTTTATTTTAGCCAGCATGTCACACTGATTTTATCTCATGATGCTGCTCCAGGCTAGCTATCAGATTTTATTCTCAGAGATGATAATTGCTGTCAACTTGATTTCAGTTCATGTAACGAAACAACATGTAACTCCTCCTTGAACCGTCACCTTATCGTGGTGGAGGAGTTTGAGTGCCCTAATGATCCTAGGAGCTATGTTGTCTGGGGCACTTAGTGCCCCTGGTAGGGTCTCCCATGACAAATTGGTCTTAGGTGAAGGGTGAGACAAAGAACGGTTCGAAGGATCTTTCATGGCGGTTAAAACGAAGAGTCGGAGTACCCGGCCCGGAGGGTTACCGGGGTCCCACCCTGGAGCCAGGCCTGGGGTTGGGGCCCGTGAGCGAGCGCCTGGTGGCCGGGCTTTCGCCCATGGGGCCCGGCCGGGCCCAGCCCGAACCGGATACATGGGCTCGTCCAACTGTGGACCCAGCACCCGCAGGAGGAACATGAAGGGTCCGGTGCAATGTGAATCGGGTGGCAGACCAAGGCGGGAGCCTTGGCGGTCCAATCCCCGGACAAGAAAACTAGTTTTTGGGACATGGAACGTCACCTCGCTGGCGGGGAAGGAGCCGGAGCTTGTGGCAGAGGTTGAGCGGTACCGGCTAGATATAGTCGGACTCACCTCGACACATTGCATTGGCTCTGGAACCCGAGACCTGGAGAGGGGTTGGGCACTCTACTTTGCTGGAGTTGCTCCGGGTGAGAGGCGGAGGGCTGGGGTTGGCTTTTTGTTAGCCCCGAGACTCTCTGCCTGTGTGTTGGGGTTTACCCCGGGGGACAAGAGGGTAGCTTCCTTGCGCCTTCGGGTCGGGGAACGGGTCCTGACTGTTGTTTGTGCTTATGGGCCAAATATCAGTTCAGAGTACCCACCCATTTTGGAGTCCCTGGGACGAGTGCTAGATAGTGCTCCATCAGGGGACTCCATTGTCCTGCTGGGGGACTTCAATGCTCACGTGGGCAATGACAGCTTGACCTGGAGGGGTGTGATTGGGAGGAACGGCCCACCTAATCAGAACTCGAGCGGTGTTTCGTTATTGGACTTCTGTGCAAGCTGCAGTTTGGCCATAACGAACACCATGTTCGAAGATAAGGATGCCCACCGGTACACTTGGTACCAGGGCAGCCTAGGTCACAGGTCGATGATAGATTTTGTAGTCGTATCATCTGACCTGCGGCCGTATGTTTTGGACACCCGAGTGAAGAGAGGGGCGGAGCTGTCAACTGATCACCACCTGGTGGTGAGTTGGATCAGATGGCAAGGGAACATGCCGCGTAGACCTGGCAGACCCAAACGCATAGTGAGGGTCTGCTGGGAACGCCTGACAGAAGAACCTGTCAAGATGGTCTTCAACTCCCACCTCCGGCAGAGCTTTGACCACGTCCCGAGAGCAGTGGGGGACATTGAGTCCGAGTGGGCCTTGTTCCACTCTGCGATTGTCGAGGCGGCTTTTGCTAGCTGTGGTCGTAAGGTGGCCGGTGCCAGTCGTGGTGGCAACCCCCGTACACGCTGGTGGACACCAGAGGTTCGGGGAGCCGTCAGGCTGAAGAAGGAGGCCTACAGGGCGTGGCTGGTCTGTGGGTCTCCGGAGGCAGCAGACAGGTACCGGATAGCCAAGCGGGGTGCAGCAGTGGCAGTTGCTGAGGCAAAATCTCGGGCGTGGGAGGAGTTTGGTGAGGCCATGGAGAAAGACTATCGATCGGCTCCAAAGAGGTTCTGGCAAACTGTCCGGCGCCTCAGGAGAGGAAGGCAGCAACTCGCTCACACTGTTTACAGTGGGGATGGAGAGCTGCTGACGTCAACTGAGGCTATAGTCGGACGGTGGAAGGAATACTTTGAGGAGCTCCTCAATCCCACCAATGCGCATTCCGAGGAGGAACCAGAGCTGGGAGGCCTGGGGATGGACTGTCCGATCTCGGGGGCAGAAGTTGCTGAGGTAGTCAAACAACTACACAGCAGCGGAGCCCCGGGGGCGGATGAGGTTCGTCCTGGGTATCTCAAGGCTATGGATGTTGTAGGGCTGTCATGGTTGACACGTCTCTACAACATTGTGTGGTCATCGGGGGCAGTTCCTAGGGAGTGGCAGACCGGGGTGGTGGTCCCCATCTTTAAGAAGGGTGACCTGAGGGTGTGTTCCAACTATAGGGGGATCACACTCCTCAGCCTCCCTGGAAAGGTCTACTCCAAGGTACTGGAGAGGAGGGTCCGATCGATAGTTGAATCTCAGATAGAGGAGGAGCAATGTGGTTTTCGTCCTGGCCGTGGAACTGTGGACCAGCTCTATACCCTTGCAAGGGTGATGGAGGGGGCATGGGAGTTTGCCCAACCAATCCACATGTGCTTTGTGGATTTGGAGAAGGCTTATGACCGTGTCCCCTGGGGCACCCTGTGGGGGACGCTCCAGGAGTATGGGGTGGGTGGCTTTCTGTTAAGGGCCATTCAGTCCCTTTACCAGAGGAGCGTGAGTTTGGTTCGCATAGCCGGTAGTAAGTCGGACCTGTTCCCAGTGAGGGTTGGACTCCGCCAGGGCTGCACTTTGTCACCGGTTCTGTTCATCACTTTTATGGACAGAATTTCTAAACGCAGCCGTGGTGTGGAGTGTGTCGAGTTTGGTGGCAGGAGAATCTCGTCTCTGCTTTTTGCGGATGATGTGGTCCTCCTAGCTTCATCCAGCTCTGACCTTCAGCTCTTGCTGGGTAGGTTAGCGGCAGAATGTGAAGCGGCTGGGATGAGGATCAGCACCTCCAAATCTGAGACCATGGTTCTCGACCGGAAAAGGGTGGCTTACCACCTCCGGGTCGGGGGAGAGGTCCTACCTCAAGTGGAGGAGTTTAAGTATCTCGGGGTCTTGTTCACGAGTGAGGGTAGGAGGGATCGGGAGATCGACAGGCGGATTGGTTCGGCGTCTGCAGTGATGCGGACGCTGAGCCGATCTGTCGTGGGGAAGAGGGAGCTGAGCCAGAAAGCCAGCCTCTCGATTTACCGGTCGATCTACGTCCCAATCCTCACCTATGGTCATGAGCTTTGGGTAATGACCGAAAGAACGAGATCGCGGATACAAGCGGCCGAAATGAGTTTCCTCCGTAGGGTGGCCGGGCTCAGCCTTAGAGATAGGGTGAGGAGCTCGGACATTCGGGAGGGACTCGGAGTAGAACCGCTGCTCCTCCGGATCGAAAGGAGCCAGTTGAGGTGGTTTGGGCATCTGGTCAGGATGCCTCCTGGACGCCTCCCCGGGGAGGTGTTTCGGGCATGTCCTGCCGGCAGAAGGCCCCCGGGTCGACCCAGGACACGTTGGAGAGGTTACATCTCCAATCTGGTCCGGGAACGCCTGGGGGTCCTGCCGGAGGAGCTGGTGGAAAAGGCCGGGGAGAGGACGGCCTGGAGCTCCCTAGTTGGGATGCTGCCCCCGCGACCCGGACCCGGATAAGCGGAGGAAGACGAAGACGAAGACGAAGTAACGAAACAAACACATCTATTTTAATTCTCATTCAAATATTTTAAACAGTAATTAACTCAGATAGTTTGACTAATGAAAGTAAAGATACCTCGCAAACATTTTTGGACCTGAAATAATTAAAGAACTGTAATGATTTAAATTACATGTTATTTAATAAGCCAGGGATTCCCAAAGTGTGGCGCGCACACCCCCGGGGGTGCGCGAGCTGCCGCTAGGGGGTGCGCGAGGTGAAAAGTGTAATGGCTGCGGAGCTCAGAGAAGTCTGTCATGTGTCACCATTATTGTAGAAACTCATTTGTGGGTGGGCCAAAGAAAAAGTAAGTGGGCACAATAAATGTAATTGAAAACAAGTATATTTTTGTGCGCGCGCGCGTGTCCTCCACATGTGCCATAGCTTCATAATAACAATGCGTCGAGCTTCAGCACTCTGGCCTGCGCACGCTGATATGTTCCGTATTTGATCATTTTTAACGGTGTTGGAGGAATCTGAAGGTGGCGAGTCATTCTGGCAGATTGTAATTAACACCCTGTCTCATGCAGGTGTTCTGACGTTGTAAACCTCACACACAGAACATTGTGGATGTAACTAAATAACAAGAAATGATTCCCATTCAGGCTATTGGCAGCGCACTGAAGATCTGAAGTTCAGAGTGCGTCTGTCAGAGGTCAGACGCGTTCCAGCGGAACCACGGCTCACGGGTGCACATGTGAGCACATCTGGGCTGGGCAGTAGTTTAAATAGCGCCAATAATGAGACGCGGTGACTTGAGCGGCTGTGCCGCGCCTATGCGCGCGCACACACACACACACACATGTTCAATAAGCGTGCACGCTGCTTTAACTCCGGCGCGTAGTCAGACTGAAGGCAGAAATGAATGCTGCCTCCACCACGATAAAAACTTTTAAGAGGTTATTTTTCATTCAAGGTCAAATTAAGATATTAGCTTCTGGGATGAGTCGGGTCCGCTACAGCCAGTGACTCCTCATGAACCTGACCACAAGTCCTGTTACTGCAGCATTTGTTATTCCAGTCCGCGTGGCAGCGGATCGCAGATTCAACCACACCATAAAACACCAATAAGTCGGTCTGAGGTAAAAGTGAACATCATGGCTGTATCTTTTCCCCTATTGACATTTGATTACGCACAAGTAGGTGATCAGCTCAGGTTTAAGTGAAACAGAAGGGAGGAGAGCGCTCTGGCCGCACAGGTTAAACGTTCCTACTTTAAGAAAACCGTTAAATTACATTGTTGATGTGCTACCTGGGCACTCTAAATATTTATTTAAAATGAAATCAAAGGAAATTGAAATGGTATCGAATGCTTATTAATTACTATTTAAAAAATGAAAGTGATGGGGAATTTTTTTAACCCTGTCTGTTTAGCTTGACATCTCATATATATATATATATATATATATATATATATAGAGAGAGAGAGAGAGAGAGAGAGAGAGAGGGAGAGAGAGAGAGAGAGAGAGAGAGAGAGAGAGAGAGAGAGAGATGCCCTGATGTGGGGGCGGGGTGGGGGGTGTCGACATGGTCGGGACATAGAAGGGGGTGCGCGGCTAAATAAGTTTGGGAACCACTGATAAGCCATTAGGCGTAGGATTCCATAGGAAATATGAAATCAACCTTATAGATCTGTGAGGTTATTTTAAACCAGAAGATTGGAACTTTTTAATGCAGAGATTAGATAACAGCTTCGTATTCACTCAGAGACAACAGAAGAGAGAGAGTTGCATTTAAAAGTTTAAAAATTTATTAAAAACAAATTAAACTAGACTAACTTTAAACACTAAATGTATGGTGTAACTAAGGTGAATGAGATGGAGAATGGTGTGAGGTGTGATGTTGTTCAGAACCAGCAAATCCGAAGAAGCGATTAGTTCTGATGGGAACTGAAGGTGATGTCTTCGCACTAAGCTTTGATTAGGAGATTCATAAACACATTTGACACCATTTCGCTGGCTTACATACCCTTAGCGGAAGTCCCCGTTAGATCAGGAATGTCGAGGTCCAGCTTGACCTTTTCTGGAAGCGAAGCCAGTAGGAAAAGCAGCGGTTGCCTACCAGACCAGTCTGTGAGATACTTCTGGGTCACAACGATTTTGTTGGCGTCTAGTGAGACCCAAACCTGGGTCTTGATGGTTCAGCTTTTATTCTGAAAGGAACCGTTGCAGCAGTTGGAACAGCAACAGATTTTATCCAGCTTGTTGTTGGTTCTTTCGACTGAAGAGGAAAGTTACGGATTGGCCGCTCCGAAAACTTCTCTAGAACGCTTTGAACTGCGTTGAAGATGGCGTGGGTATAGTTTTATACTTCAGATGTTTTGATTTATGGTCGTCGAATGAAAAGATGACAGATTTACCAAGCACCACCAAAACCACGCCTCCGTCAGATCTGGCCGATTCTGATTGGATCAGTAAAGAAATGTGTCATGTCTTTTAACGCTTTGGGAGATCAGTCCTATTGGAACATTTAAAGACATATTACTCATCATATTCTATAGGATTATATTAAGGTAATTAATATTTTGATTTCACAGATTGGTCACATCTTATTTATTGACTCACACTTTGTTTTATTAGCTTTATTAAAATGGAGTTCTTTAATTTATTAAAAGGAGAGAGTCCATTCTTCATTCTTCTGTTGAGCTGGAAAAAAAAGCAGTTTATAAGCAAATGCATGAGACCTTGAGGCCGTATCTCATGCAGACTAGTTCTGTGTCAGAGGAGAGGGGGAAAATGACTTTTGGTGGAAAACAGTCATTTCATACCGTTTCATATCCCCCCTTTTCAATGGTACGGTGGTCCGTACAGAGACCACCTGGCGTTGAACAAACTAGAGTCCTAAAGGGACTCCGATGACAGGGGAAGCTGCAGTTCTTCAGGAAGAGGCCAAAAGTGGTGAGGTACGAACCCCACTCCGAAGAACAGTCTATAGTTTCAACAGTCTCGCATAATCCCTTTGGAAGCACACAAGTCAGCAGATTAGTAAGGTATCCACGTGGAGGTAAGAATTTGAAGCAGGAGCAAAACTTTATGTATCCACGGGTAGGGAATACTTCCAAAACAGTATATTGATCTTTGTAAATGCACTTATCATGATTGTAATCACGATACGATTAATCACGCACTCTCTTTACGGGGTGCTGCATGGTGGCGCAGTGGTTAGCACTGTTGCCTCGCAGCACAAAGGTTTCAGTTCGAATCTCGGCTGCAGCCTTTCTGCGTGGAGTTGCATGGGTTTCCTCCAGGTACTCTGGTTTCCCCCACAGATTACAACATGCCCTATAGGTTATAGGTTATAAATTGTAAGTCGCTTTGGATAAAAGCGTCTGCTAAATGAATAAACATAAGGTGATTGATTCACTACTGGAAACTGCAACTTCTGCCTCCAGGTCCACGGCTGTGATGGCCGGGACATGTGAAGATTTTCTTTACTACTTTGTGGACAAGATAGTGATGATTCGGGCTGCTATTGTAGGCCACACTCCTGTTTTCGTGGCACCTATGCCACTTAGGGCAAACCTGCCAGCCTTCCAGACTATATCTATGACAGAGTTAGAGGAACTCATTTCTAAGCAAAAACCTTCTGGTTCCCCTTATGATGCTCTTCCCCCAAGGATGCTTAAGGAGGCTTTTTCTGTTCTGGCCTCTTATATACTGGTTATCTTAAATACCATTCTGGCCTCTTGTGTGGTTCCCCTTACTTTTAAGAGGGCTGTTGTACGACCACTGCTGAAAAAGAAGAGGATGGAGGAAACTGTTTTAGCCAATTACAGACCTATCTCACATCTATCATACTTATCTAAGCTGCTTGAGAGGGTTGGATGCATTTTTAGACACTCAAACTCTGGGAGTTCTTTCAGTCAGGGTTCAGAGCAGGTCACAGTACAGAGACTGCACTTTTAATGGTTCTTAATGCTGTTTTTTTTAGCTTGTGATGGGGGAATGCTGTCCTTCTTTTGATGTTAGATTTGTCTGTGGCCTTTGACACGGTCGATCATGACATACTTTTGGATCAGCTACAACATTGGGTGGGAATTACCGGTGCAGCCCTACAATGGCTACACTCCTACTTATCTGAGAGAAGTTTTTGTGTCAGTGTAGGTGAAACCTCCTCGACCTGGAAGGGACTCAAGTGGGGTGTGCCACAGGGGTCTGTACTGGGTCTGCTTCTTTTTGCCATCTACTTACTACCGTTGGGCAGAGGTGGAAAGAGTACTAAAATGTTGTACTTAAGTACAAGTATAATTACCTTCATGAAATTTTACTCAATTACAAGTAAAATTACCTGCCTCAAAATGTACTCAAGTAAAAGTAAAAAGTAGCTTATTTCAAATGTAGTCAGAGTAAAAGTTACTTAGTTACTTTTTTGACTGTGCAAGGACGGGCTCTTCTGAATAGTTAAAAAAAGACAATGGGGTATAAATGTCAAAGTGGCCGTTTTTTTAATTAAATGAACAAATATGCATATTGAAGTACAAAGGCAGTTACACTGCAAACTAGTAACATAAATTAGGTTATAGTCACAAGCCCATGACTTTTCCCTGAATGCTTATTTAGAGCAGCTGATTTTTAAATTTAGCAGAGTTCATCTTTGGTAGTGGGTTCACTCACTCATTTAAAGATATCTGCCAGAGGCAAAATTTGTTTGAACAGCATGTGTAAATGTGTATTAAAATCTCAGATGAAAAAGGTTTTTGGATTTTGACGGCTGGAATTGTAAGAAAATCTGATGTTTGTGACTGGCGCAGGAAAAACAGAAACTAACTTCCAGTCTAAGCCCTGGGCAGCAGTTGACGTTTCACATGGAGCTCTGCTGAAACAGCTGTAACAACGCCTGGCTCCGGTGTTTCTGCGTTAGCGTTATAGCAGAGAACAATGTGTCATCAATCAGATGTAGCTTCTGAAGCCTCTACTAGTCCATCAGATTTGTTTTTTCTCTGGGATACGGCGACGAGAACGGATGTTAGATTACTGGAGAAGTTCAATCGAACTTCGACCCCGCCAGCTGGATATCACTACCAGAGGTGCAGACATGTTTTAGACCGTTTGACTCAGAAGAGCTGCGACCTGATTTGGACATAGAGGAGGATTCTGTTCATTTTCAGAACCAAAATCGGTACAGTTTGTTTACTTTTCTTAAATATTTCATTTCTGTGCTCTACTGGGAGCTCTAAGCTGACAAGTTCTCAGCTGGTCTTAGCTCCATCATGTGTCCCAATATAGTTCAGTAATCTACAGTTTAACTGCTGTGTGTATTTATTGACATAACTCTGGAAAAGATTTAACCGACAATTTACCAGAATAAATCTTCCTGATGCTGGAGTAACTCCTTAGCTCAACTCGTTGTTTGCACTAATCCAGGATGTCATGGAGGTTCTAATGTTGAAATATAGAGATCATCTTTTAGATTATATCTCTCTGTGTGTGTAAGTGTGTGTGTGTGTGTGTGTGTGTGTGTGCGTGCGCGCGTGCGTGCGTGCGTGTGTGTGTCGTAGCTTTCCCAAAGGACTTGTTCTTTCCTTACCAGAGCGAACACGGTTAGTTTTGCTGCAGTCATGCTAACGGGACTCGTCTGGAGTCCAGAAGTAGCGGTGCAGTTCTAGATGGATTTCTAGATGTAAGTTATTATTTTAGATCAGACCTGTTATTTAAAAATGCATGTAGGACACAGACACATGGCTCAGACCTTTTGCTGCAGCTGTAAACACAATTTTACGTAATAATTAGGAGCATCAAAGTAAACAAATAACAGTGATTCACAATATTAGCATCAGCAGCTAGCTTGTTTTACGTGCTGGAGTGACGTATGCGAAACACAGTTCTTCACTGTCTGGAGGAGAGGATTTGGATTTTCTGTAATCATTTATGACAAAAGTCCTTAATAAAATAAAAAACTGGACCCAGTACATGTTTATATAGATAATAAAGTGTAGTTATTTTGCATTTCTACAATTTTAATGCCGAGCCAATACCTTTAACCCTTCACCACTGAAATCAGTTTGTTCATTCCAGTCCTCCTAAATAATCCTCCAATCATGCAACTGGAATCCTTAAGGGTCCCGTAACGTACATCCTGTCAGAACAGGCCTTGGGAGCCCAGGTGTTACTAGAACTAATGGTGTCTCCACACCAGCGTGAGCTTCCAAACAGTGAAGGTTGGTCTCCAAACATGAACTTCAAATTCATGCATTTATCTCCTCTTGTAACACTTTAACATGTTTTAAAAGGCTTGTATCATGATATGTTACACCTCCCAGACCAAAGATAGGTCCAATATAAGATAAAACATTATCATAAACACTGCAGAGACATCATTGTTTATGAAATACAAGTTATTTTCCTGAGCCATTACTTCAGCCAAGATATTGGATCCATGGATTTGATGAAGCCATGCTGTCGTATGCAGTCCTACACACGCACACACACACACACACACACACGCACGCACACGCACACACACACACACACACACACACACACACACACACACACACACACACACACACACACACACACACACTGCAGCATGTTAGAATCATTTGAATGACTAATTTAACTACACTGAACTGCTTTAGTAATAATTTAATCTCTTATTCTGGAGTAAAATAAAGAAACAAGCTAAATCATCACATATCTGTGGCATCAAGGAGCATCTTCCGAGTTCAAACACAGGGATGGAGCACAATGTTTACACCTGAACAGTATCAGGATGTTTTAACTCACAGAGGCCTGCAGGTCTTCTGTTTTATGAGCAGAGCGCTGAGAATCCGCTTCTTAGGAGCGCTAAACGTAATTTTGCCGCTTCCGTGCGCGGTATGGAAACACATTTCAAACACGGAACTGAGTCTGGTTGCCGAACCGAGCATTCTGATGACGTCACACCGGTGCGCGAAGGTGCAGGTTCCAACCCACAGGAGAGGAGGGAGAGAGGAGGTAAACAGCGAGTGGATCACAGAACTTTTGTTTTTGAGCAAAACTGCGGTAAAAATGGCTGTTTGTCCTCATCATAAAGCGTGTAGCCCCCCCTCCCCGGTTTAGACGTGGCGCTCATGCAGGTGTCTCTTTCTGTTCCGACTCTGCTACACGTAATATTTTTAATTTATTAAGCCCACAGTTTATTTTTACTCAGTAACGGATATGATTTAAAATGTAGCGAATTACAATTCTTTTTTAAAAACTTACTCAAGTAAAAGTAAAAGTACAGATTTTAAAAACGACTTAAAAAGTATAAATTTACAAAAAAGCTACTCAATTACAGTAACGTGAGTAAATGTAATTCGTTACTTTCCACCTCTGCCGTTGGGGAATCTTCTTTGGTGGTTCGGCATGTGTTTTCATTTAAATGCTGTCAGATCTACCTCCCCCTTCAGCGAGGGGTTGATGGGTCAATATCAAAGCTTGTAGACGCCTTAGAGGATGTATGCTCCTGGATGGCTACAAACTTTTTACATCTGAATGACGCTAAGACTGAAGTAATTGTACTTAGCCCTGGCGTGTATACATGCCCATGCGATGCTGTGAATCTGGGCCCTTTAGCATCTAACATGAAGACCACCATCCAAAATTTGGGAGTGCAACTGGACTCAGCCCTTAAATTTGATGCGCAAATCAACCAGGTTGTGCAATCGTGTTTTTTTAACTTACGCCGAACAGCCAGAATTAAGCCCCTGCTGTCCAGAGTACATTTAGAGACTGTCACACATGCTTTTGTTCTTTCAAGGCTTGACTACTGCAATGCACTGTATGCCGGCCTTAGTCAGGGTGCGATAGCACTCTTGCAGTTAGTACAAAACTCAGCCGCTAGGTTCGTGACAGGCACTATAGGCGCAGGGAACATATCACCCCTGTGTTGGCATTCCTTCATTGGCTGTCTGTGCAATACAGGGCAAAAGTCAAGGTCTTGGTACTGGCATACAAGGCCTTACAAGGAACTGCTCCAGCATATCTTGGCAACCTTTTGCATAGACATGGCGCCAAGGTTCGTCCCACCCCGGGGTGTATGGAGAACTTCCCAGAGTGAGCCCAGTGTACAACTTTACCTCGCAGACTCTGAGGAACAAACAGTTTATTGGATGGTCCGTTAACTGGGCCGGGATCGACCTTGAGAGCCTCCAGAACCTGGTCCCTGATTGCCCAGGTGACCCCTGCCACTATGCAGGAAGGAGGCAGAATGGTTTCAGGCGTGGATTCATCCTCTGAGGCATACTGGCGGAAGAGAGTGTCGGACTTAGTGTTCTTAGATCCTGGGCGATAAGACAATACAAAATTAAAACGAGAGAAGACAAGGACCAACGGTATTGCCGAGAGTTAAGTCTCTTAGCTTCCTTGAGGTAAGTCAGATTCTTGTGATCTGTCCAAATCACAAACGGATGTTCAGCCCCCTCCAACCAGTGCCTCCACTCCTCAAGAGCCAGTTTAATGGCCAGTAATTCCCGGTCTCCCACATCATACCTGCTTTCGGTAGATGTTAAGCGCCGGGAGAAAAAGGCACAGGGATGGAGCTTGTGATCTCCAGGGGATACCTGTGAGAGGACCGCTCCCACCCCAGTGTCCGAGGCATCCACCTCCAAGGTGAACTGCTGCGTAATGTAAGGCCTGCAGAGTACCTGGGCCTCAGAGAACCAGAAGGCTGCCTCGACCTCTGGAGACCAAACAAAAGGTTTAGAAGTGGAGGTGAGAGACGTTAGTGGAGCAGCGGTTTGACTATAGTTTCTAATGAACCGTCTATAAAAGTTGGCAAAGCCCAGAAATCGCTGCAGCTGTTTTCTGGTGGTAGGAATGGGCCACTCTGTCACAGCTTGCACCTTGTCTGGGTCTGCCTTCAATCGCTCGCTCTCCAACACAAAACCTAGAAATTTCACAACAGGTACATGAAATTCACACGTTTCTGCTTTAACAAACAGTCTGTTCTCCAAAAGCCGTTGTAAAACAGCTCGAACATGTCTCTGGTGCTGAGTGATGGACCTGGAAAAAAATCAAAATGTCATCCAGATAAGACAGTCACAAAGTCATTCAAATAATCACCCAGAACAGAGATCACCAGTCTCTGGAACACCGCTGGAGCATTGGTGAGACCAAAAGTCATCACCAGGTATTCGAAGTGGCCCAAAGGTGTTTTGAAAGCCGTCTTCCACTCATCCCCTTGGCGGATCCTACCCAAGTGATAGGCGTTACGGAGATCCAACCGTGAGAAGATGGTGGCGTCTTGGACTGGTTTGAAAGTGGAAGACAGTAGGGGTAGGGGGTACTTGTCCTTGACAGTTAACTGATTCAGACCCCAGTAGTCAATGCAAGGTTGGAGAGACCAATCCTTCTTGGCGATGAAAAAGAAACCCGCCCCCAGGGGTGAGGTAGACGGTCTAATGGTCCTGTTTGTCAAAGCCTCGGTTATGTAGGTCCGCATGCTGTCATGTTTGGGTTTTGAGAGGCAGTAAAGACGACTGGATGGCAACGGCACTCCCAGTAACAGGTCTATGCCACAATCAAAAGGGCGATGAGGAGGTAGCGTGGCAGCCCTGTCCCTGCTGAACACCTGTTGAAGGTCGTGATAAACAGGGGGTACCTGGGAAAGATTGGGGGGTAGGCGCCAAGCCGGAGTCCTTAGACATGGTAGGTGCTGAGTTGAGGCATGTGAGATGACACTCCGGACTCCAGGATTCAATTCCGCTGGCTCGCCAGTCCAGAAGCGGGTTGTGTTTATTGAGCCAAGAATGTCAAAGCATCACAGGGTTCTGCGGGGGTGGGAAAACAAACAGTGAGAGTGTCTCTGTGTGGTTACCTGAAACCTGGAGCTGGAGTGGCAGGGTCCTGTGGGTACAGCAGGGTCCTTGCCGTACATTTTGGGAGGAACACCCTTCAACTGGTGTGTGAATATGAAAGGGAATCTAGAAAACTAGCGGATTACAGGAACCACCTCCGTTTCAACCTGAGATGCATACAAAGCAGAGTTGTTCCTAAGAGCCTGCGCCTAGGATCCACTGTTAGAGGACACAGAGCGGACTTAATTCTACGAAGAGCACAAAATCAGCTTCTAAGTGAAAGGATAAGACAGGTCCATTTCACTATAGATGCCCTCCAAAGCAAGATTAGCCAGACTCTGCAGGAACTGGAAACCCTTCTACCCTTTCCAATCTTAGAAGAGGTTTACAAGTTTGTGGAGAAGGCTCAGCGGGCCCAACACTCCAAAGGAAAAGAAAGACAACACAGGAAATTCCACACCCTGCTTTCAAAAACACTCTCTCCTCAGTCTGAATCTACACAACGCAGAGAAGAACTTCCATCGGAGGACAGTCGAAGAAAATGGGTGAAGGACTTTTCAGACCGGAACCTCACTGAACCTGAAATGAACGTATTAGCCAAAGGACTTAATTTTGCCATTGCTCCTCAACAGTTGCCCGTAGTGGACCTCATCACAGCTACTGAAACTGCCATACGGATCAACAAATTATCTCAGACAGAAGCAGAACAGATCAGGATGAAAGTCTCAGCCACCCTCTCCAGTGCCAAAGTCCCTCTGCCTAACCTCACGTTACAAGAAAAGAATGCTGTTGCATCACTGAGCAAAGACCACACCATCACTATATTGCCAGCTGATAAGGGAAGGTGCACCGTGGTCCTAAACACAACGGATTACCACGCAAAGATCACTACTCTCCTCAGTGACAACAACACCTATGAAGCCTTAAAGCGAGACCCCACAAGCAGCTACAAAAAGAAAGTTATAGCTTGCCTTCAAGGCCTTGAAAGGGACAAAACCATCAACCGCCTGACACATCACTGCCTTTATCCAGGAGATGCCATACCCTGCATCTATGGACTTCCCAAGATCCACAAGGAAGGTATCCCTCTCAGACCCATTGTAAGTAGCATAAATTCAGTCACCTACAACATTGCGAAACACCTTGCTACTATCCTTGCACCTCTGGTGGGGAACACCCCACACCACATCAAGAACTTCACCGACTTCACTGACAAGGTCCAGAAACTTACCCTGGATCCAGATGAAACCATGGTGTCCTTTGACGTAGTCTCCCTCTTCACTTGCATACCCACAATGGAGGCAGTGGAGACTGTCAGAAAACGACTACAAGAAGACAGCACCTTGGAGGACAGGACCAACTTCACACCCGATCAGGTTTGCACACTGTTAGATCTCTGCCTCACCACGACATATTTCAAATACAACGAAGGTTTCTGCTGACAAAAATATGGCTGCGTCATGGGCTCCCCCGTGTCACCTATTGTAGCCAACCTTTACATGGAGGAAGTGGAAAGAAAGGTGCTTGGCTCTTTTAAAGGGAGAGCACCCAGCCACTGGTGCAGATATGTGGATGACACCTGGGTCAAAATCAAAACACAAGAAGTGGAATCCTTCACTACGCACATCAACGCCGTTGACAAAAACATCAAGTTCACCAGGGAAAACATAAAGGACAACTGCTTGCCTTTCCTGGACTGCGTTGTGCACTTAGAAGAAAATGGCAACCTCAACATTGAAGTGTACCGGAAGCCCACACACATGGACCAGTACCTCCTCTTCGACTCACATCACCCTCTGGAACACAAACTTGGAGTAATCAAGACCTTACACCACCGGGCAGAACATGTTCCCTCTAAGCCGGAAGGTAAAAAGAAGGAACACACACATATAAAGGAATCACTTATAACATGTGGCTATCCTAAATGGGCATTTATAAAGTCAGCAAAGATGCACAGAAAAGAAGACCAGACACCAGCGAGGGAGGATAAGAAAGACAGACGCAACAACCTTGTCATCCCCTATGTAGCCGGTGTATCAGAGAAACTCAGGAGGGTTTTCTCCAAACACAACACACCAGTGTACTTCAGGCCCAGCAACACACTCAGACAGAAACTGGTTCACCCGAAAGACAAAACTCCTAAACACAAACTGAACAATGTGGTGTATGCTGTACAGTGCAGCGAGGAATGTCCAGACCTCTACATCGGAGAAACCAAACAGCCACTTCACAAGCTCATGGCACAACATAGAAGAGCCACCTCCACGGGACAGGACTCAGCAGTTCATTTGCATCTAAAGGACAAAGGTCACTCTTTCGAGGATGCCAGCATTCACATTTTGGACAGAGAGGACAGATGGTTTGAAAGAGGAGTAAAGGAAGCCATTTATGTCCACTGTGAGCAACCATTTTTAAACAGAGGCGGTGGTTTACGACACCAACTGTCTGCCATCTATAATCCAGTTTTAAGATCCCTTCCCAGATGCCTCAACGCCCACGCATATCCTGGGCCATCTGACCTCAGGAATTCACATGACAGGGTAGGGCCAGGTTTCACTATGAGCTCACCCGAATCTCTGGCTGAATAGGACCCACACCCACCCTCACACCTTGGCTCATGTGTTTATGTAGAAGATCATCAGGGGGTCTTTGTTCCCTCTTCGGGGGGAAACTCCCACTGGGTTTAAATCTGGGACTCTCCACCATTTGACCTTAGAACTGAAGAAGCCTCGCGGATGAGAGGTGAAACGTCTTCAAGCAACTCAAAGAAGTCCAGACGCTTTTTCTTTCAAAGCTCATTAGACGGTCCTGTGGGTGATGGTAGACAGTACTCTGCCGTCCAGTGAGGTAACTGACACTGGTTCGGAGAGAAGTTCAGTGGAGATACCCCATTCACAGACCAGTTGGGAATCCACCAGAGACTGCTTGCAACCCGAGTCTATTAGGGCAGTAGTCAGGTGGCGTTGATTATTCCAAGTTACAGTACACTCGATGAGGAACCGGGAGGTTTTATTTCCAGTGTGTTACTACCCACCAGGACTCCCAGTTCTACTGGTGGGCTCAACCTTTTAGCAACGCCGGGCATGTCTGAACGAAATGTTCTGGAAGTCCACAGTACAGACAGAGGCCCTTGCTGATGCGCTGTTGTCGTTCCTCTGGGGTTAGATGGGCTCTTCCCAACTGCATAGGCTCCTCCGATGTCTCCGCGGGAGAAGGTCTAGAGGTAGGATGGCGAGGTTTAGGAGACGGTGGAAACTCCACCGCTGACGTCCTCTGAAGCTCACGATATCTCTTATCGATTGAGATGGATAGAGAGATTAATCTATCCAGGGGGGATGGTTCGGGACACAGAGCCAGCTGATTCTTTATTCTGTCACTCAGGGCCTCGATAAAAGCTGCCTTTAAGGTGTTGTAATTCCACGACGTCATGGCCGCCAAAGTCCTGAACTCCAGAGATAACTCTGCCACCATTCTCCTCCCCTGAGATAGATGCAAGATCTTCTTCCTTATGTCAGTTGTGGTCTCAGGACTGCAGAAAGTCTGTTTAAAATCTTCCAAAAAGTCAGCATAGGGACCAGACAAAAATTCAGCGTTTCTGCTCTTTGCTTCTGCCCACCTAAGAGCCTTTCCCCTCAAAAGTCCAACAATAAACGAGATCCTAGAAGAGTCGGTCAAAAAAGCATGTGGGGAGCGCTCGAACGCCAGGCGGCACTGTAGTAAAAACCCATAACAGTCCTCGAACTCAACCGAGAACATAGGACATGGCAGAGATGGAGCTGGACGGAAGTGGGTGACTTCCGTAGGTCCGATCGTCTCCGGTCTGGGTGGACTCACTGTTCGTAACGTAGGTTACGGGCTTGAAGCGGAAGTAACGACTGGAGCTGATGCTGGGGCCAGTGCTGGAGCTGGAAAATGCTCGTGAAGCTGTTGGACCATAGCCTCCAAATGCTGGTAACGCTGGTTTGCGATCATCAGCTGCTCCATGAGCACTGGAATAGTCTGCTCCTGGTGGGACATCCTGTTAGCCAGATCGGCGAGTGCTGATTCCGCTGGGTTAACGTTATGGCTGGATTATTCTGTCATGACCTGAGGGAGGTGTTTAACCCAAGACATGCAGAATCAACACGACTTCAATGGGTGAGTAAAAGAAAAGTTCTTTTATTTTTAAAACAGGAACAAAAGGCACACTGGAAAGTCCAATGAGGATGTGCCGTTCGGCTTTAGTCCATGTAATAGTCCAATATGTGCGGGAAAGGTGGGTTGCCAAGGTGAGTGCTGGTGGAGCTTCAGCGGGCTGAGGCGGGTGAGGCAGCAGAGATGAACAGGCAGGAGTTGTAGAGGAGGATGGGACGTGGTTCAGGAAATCCGGGGTTTGAGCGGCGAGAGAAGTGTGTAGAGTGAAGTTTCCTGAACAGAGTAACAAACAGGGTTCAGAGGAGAATCCAAAAGCTTAATCCAGAAAAAACAGTCCAAGGTTCAGAGCCAAAAAATCCAATATCAAATTCAAACGAGTGAAACAAGCAAGAAAAGTCAAGAGGCTGGGGCTACCTCACAGGTGCAATCATCCGGCGTAGTGTGGTGTCTCCATCCTCCCTTTATACCCGACCTCCAGATTGGAGATTCGGCACACCTGCAGCTCCCTCTGCTCCTCACCTGTGGAAGATTGCCTCAGAGATGGTTAGTGTGGAGAGAGTGCTCACCTCAGCTCAGGAACATGACAATTTAATATTTTTCAGTTAATAACACTGACTGCAACGAACTGCTGAAGCATGAGACAAACAGGATCACGAACGTAAGAAGATATGTTGTTCTGTTTTGTGGACTCAAGTAATAAGAATAGAATGAAGATAATTCAAGAACAGTATTCGAACACAATATCTTTCAAAAATTAGACATTTTCCATAAAACTGCTAATTTCCACTTGCTTTATAATATTAGCATTTGAAATTTTGTTATTAAGTAAGGAATGACAAGAAATAAGAATTAACAGTAACATAACTATCAATAAATAAATTTCAATGGGAATAAAACCTTCATTTTAAGGGATTATTATTTTCAGCATGAGGTGACATTATTCTGCATGAACAAGATCTGGGTTCTTCCTGGTGAGTCAGCTGCACTGTCAGAGCTCTGTTCCTCAGATAGTCAGGTTCTAAATGAACCCAGACTCACTGGTCATGCTGGTGGAGTACTAACCATGTTCAGATCCTCTTTCCATCCTAAAAAACTTACTATACCGGTGACTCCAACTAGCTTTGAGTTTATTGCTTTTGAGGTGGACTTTAGTCCTCCGCTGCTGTTTATTCTCTGCTATCGCCCACCTAAGTACAATTCAAACTTTTTATTGGAATTTTCTGATCTTTTAACAGACTTTCTTCCAACATATGACTGTGGGATTATTCTTGGTGATTTTAATATACATGTTTGCTGCCCTGACAAACCTCTTGTTGGTGGCTTTTTAGACATTTTAGATTGTTGTGGTCTCCAGCAACAGGTCCAGTCACCCACCCATTCAGGATCGTACATTTTAGACTTGGTTTTGTCATTTGGGATCTGTATCTCTGATCTGATTGTTGACTCTGCATGTATCTCTGATCATTCTCCTATTATTTTTAATATCTGTGGCTTGACGCCTCCATCCACTAGGCAACATAATCAACACCTTACAAGAATAATTTCCCCTTCCACCACCAATCTATTAGGATCTAGCCTACCTGCTACTCTATCCACTTCCCAACCTGAGTCCACCTGTGTAGGAGTTGAGGAGCTGCTGACCTCTTTCAACTCTACCTGCTCAACTGTTGTAAATGCAGTCGCTCCTCTAAAATCCAGGCATAAAAAAACTGTGGCAGACCCTTGGCTCAATGAGGAGACTCGTGCCCTAAGACGCCAATGTAGGGTCTACGAACGCCGGTGGCAGACGGACAAGCTGCAAATCTCCTTCCAATTATTCAAGGATTCTTTTACCTGCTATCAGAAAGCTGTCCGTGCAGCTAGAAACAGATATTTTGCAAAAATAATCACTAGGCATAAAAATGACCAGAAGAAACTGTACAGTGTCCTCACCTCTGTACTATCCCTTGGAGAATCTCCCAACTCTTCTCCCTCTACAGGGGCTCTTTGCAGTGAGTTTCAAAACTTTTTCCTGCATAAAATCCAGGAAATTAGAACGAGTTTCTCTCACTCAGGCTGGGTTACCTGTGTGGAACCTCACTGTCCACCGTCATTCTCTCATTGCTATGCTCATGTGACACTCTCTTCCCTGGTTGATCTAATCTTGGCTATGAAGCCCTCAGGCTCTTCAGAGGACAGCCTTCCCCCAAGACTGCTGCGCGATGTCCTTCCAGTGGTGGCCCCTGCTGTTTTGGATATTGTAAATTCCAGCCTCTCCTCTGGTGTGTTTCCAGCTGCTTTTAAAAATGCAGTTGTTCAGCCGCTATTAAAGAAACCAGGCCTTGACCAGACTGTGCCAATTATCGCTCAATCTCAAAACTTCCATTCATCTCAAAAGTAATTGAGAAAGTGGCTCTCACGCAGCTTACTTCTCACCTAGATGATAATGGGCTTCTTGACCCATTCCAATCAGGTTTTAGACGTAATTACAGCACAGAATCTGCACACATTAGAGTACTCAATGAAATCCTGATTCTAACTGACTCTGGCTCCCATGTGCTGTTACTCTTACTCAACCTGACTGCAGCATTCGACACGTTCTGCATCTGAATGAGGGAAAGACAGAGCTCATTGTTTTTCACCCCAACAGCAGGAATGTGGATCATTATGTTGATCTTGGCCCTCTTTCTCCATACTCAAAACCAGTTGTGACCAGTTTGGGGGTTAAAATTGATGCTGGACTTAAATTTGATGCTCACATCAACCCTGTGATCCCGTCCAGTTTCTTTCACCTGAGACGCCTTGCAAAATTGAATTGCTTTTATTTTCTGATTTATTCACTTTATTTAACTTTGTACTGTACCGTGTTCAGCGCCTTGGGCTTCCTGACAGGGTTGCGGAAGGCGCTTTATAAGTAAAGCTTTGATTTGACACTGTAGACCACACCATCCTACTTCACAGACTTGAATTTTGGGTGGGTGTGACCGGTACTGCCCTCGAATGGTTTAAGTCATACCTTAATGGACGGTGTTTTAGTGTTCCTGTTGGAGACTGCTCTTCTCCCAATGTCCCACTTCCATGGGGAGTACCACAGGGCTCCATCCTGGGTCCTCTCCTCTATTCAATTTACATGCTACCACTTGGTAAGATTTTAGCAAGTCTCAGGGTTAACTACCACTTTTATGCAGATGATTGCCAGATCTACCTTCAAATCAGCCAACAGCACTCATTTTCTCTAATGTCAGAATGCCTCTCCCAGGTCAGATCCTGGATTTCTCAAAACTGCCTATGGTTAAATGACAGCAAATCAGATGCCATACTTTTTAGCCCCACTAACATGAATGGTGCTTTAGATGTCTCAACTCTCCCACTCAATCTCAAATCATGTGCCACTAGCCTAGGTGTGAAACTGGACTCTGACCTTTCAATGTCTTCAAAAGTCAACGTTACTGTCAAGATCTGCTTTTTCCAACTCCGCTGCATCACTCGTCTTAAGTCAATCCTCAAACGCCCGGATCTTGAGTCAGTCATTCATGCTTTCATTACTTCACGTCTGGATTATGCAAATTCTGTCCTGGTTGGGATTAATGCTTCAGCCCTAAACAGACTGCAGAAGGTTCAAAATGTCGCAGCCAGATTTTTAACCAACACCGACAGACACATGCACATCACACCCATCCTCGCAGATTTACACTGTCTCCCAGTCAAATTTAGGATTAATTTCAAGGCCTTGTTTGGCCCATCCCCATCCTATCTGACGGACCTGCTGACCCCGTATGTTCCCACCCGTGCCCTTCAGTCAGCAGATCATCTGCTGCTTGTTGTTCCGAAGGTTCTGTACAAATCACGGGGGGAGCGTGCCTTCTCTTATGCAACCCCAAAACTCTGGAACTCTCTGCCCCTCCATGTGCGTCTGGCTCCCTCTGATAGCAGTTTCAAGTTGACCCTGAAAACGCACTTCTTTAGCATTGCCTTCCCTCCATGACACGTTTCATGAAAATCTAGCACCAGATTTGATTTTTTTAATTCCGTCTCATGCTTCAGTAGCTCACTTTTAGCACCTCGCACCATCTGGTAGCTTATTTGGTTTTATTTGTGCCATTTCAAATGGTTTTATCATTTGTCGCATTATTTCATTTTTTATAGTGCTGTTAACTGTTCTATTATAGAGTATCACAGCTTATTGGTCATAAGTAGAGGTAATATATATATATTGAGCTCTTAAAGCACTCAATTTACCAAACCCTTTATCTGTTTACTCCATTTAATGCCACTTGAGTTTTTCATGCCTTTTTGACTTTCCATTTCCTCCCTTAGGTTTTCCAGCTGGGTTCCCTGGTTGCAGAGCCTGTTCCTTTCTCCTCATGGCTTCCTGGGATGTCCCTCTCTCCTGATACCATCTCATGTCTCCCCTCACGTTCCCTCATCTCATTTTCCTCACTGCTGCTGCTGCTTTCCTCATTCTCTGAATTTATAATGGCACTTTTAGAATAAAGAATTATTTCTAAATAAAATAAATACAAATGTCTAATATTTCAAAAGATTCTTACCACAGTTTACTTGAGTACAACATGTGTGGTCACTGGTCACTGGACAACATGCAGTGGTTCTGCTGTACTTCTCACTGCGGGATCCTTCCTCCTCCTCGGTTCAGGGCGATGAACAAACACAGCATCAGCCCTGAGTCTCACCTTGCCTTGCCTAGGCTTAGTAAACTGTCCCTCCTCAAAATGTGCCTGTAGACTGGTGTATTAGTTTATTTCCTGCCACATTTAACAGTTTAATTGCAGCCTTGTGCAGCTGAGAGCAGAACATGTAGAGCCTTGATAGAAAACATTTGAGAGTGCACATGAAACTCACTGCACACAGCTTTTTGTTATTGTGATCTCTGGTCATTGTGAGGTTGCTCCTGCTGACTTGAGCCAACCATTTTCTTCTTCTCTCTGCATCTTTGGGGGAGCCATAATTCTGATTCCTCTCTCAGACCGATTGCTACATCCATATGCAGCGCAGCCAACCATGGTAAGTGTAATGTCCAGCAATGGTCAGTTTTAGGTACTGTTTGACCATTCAACATCTGGTAAAAAAAGGAGACACAAGACTGCATGTGTCCCCTCTAAATCAGCCTGCCTCCATCCCGCCCATTTGCCGATCTGGCCCGCCCAGGACAGATTACAGCACCTCATGCAAATGTATTGGCTCGAGACGATCAACAGAGGGTGCTCTAGGTTACTAATCGGCAGTTTTAGATGCAGTAGAAGAAGACGCTTTGGTACAGTAGCTTGCTAAAATGGATATCAGAGCTTGGTTTAGCAAACAGAAAAACATTGCTAGCACAAGCAGGGATGACGCATCATCAAAAAGGCCAGTGCAGCCAGAAGTTGCAGCTACAAGCGCTTCTGTTCCTCCTCTCTCCGTGCCTCCAGCACAGTCTCAGCAGGCAATTGCGCCACCGAGTGGCAGCAGCACCAACATAAATCGCCGTTCAGATGACCTCGGGGTGGATAAGCCTAATCAGGTGAACCTGGAAAATTATCCAGTTCGATTTTTCTCTGGGAAAAAAACGCAGTTTTTCTTCATCATGGTACCAAAATAGAACATGGTTGGAGTATTCAGTGAAAACAGATGCAGCATACTGTTTCCCCTGCAGACGGTTTAGTTCTCATTCCTCATCAAACTCTTTGTTACCATTTTGAATTCAGGGGTGTCTGCTGTCCTTTTTATTCAAATGTTTTAAAACGCATATTAAAGTTGAAACTGTTTTTGAACCATCTTAAATACAGGGGTGTCTGTTCTCTTTTTAGAAAGAAAACACTCTAGATTTTCTAAATCTTGTTTAGAAGACCTAGGTTACACTTCTTACCAGCTGGTAGGAGTAACGCACCAAGTCAATGTTTACCCAGAAGAATAAGCACGCAGCCAAGAAGTAGCATGCTAACCTGATGCTAACTAGTATTCGTGATGTAAAAATTATGAGAAATACGTGCAAAAAGAAGAATTTACTAAGGTATCAAGCTGCAGGGCAGGATTTGGAAGAAGACTTTTGGACTAAGTACGTTATTGGAGAAAGAGAGGATTATAAGATACCTTTCGTCAAACATTTTGACAGGTCTATTGTTCTTTGACCTTTTTGACCTTTCAGTCCTATTGTTCATTTTGACCCTTGACCTTGCCCCCCTTTCCTATCATTAATCAAATGGACAGGTGTATTGTTCAATCTTTGCCCCCCCTTCCGTATCATTAATCAAATGGACATGTGTATTGTTGATCGTCCAGATGGCCTAGACCCCCCACGCCGCATCATCAATGGCGTATTGTTGAGCGTCCAGATGTCCATGATCCCCACGTCATAGGCTAATGTGTGTAATGGCGTGTGAAGTTTCTTATTGTGTTACTCCAGCGGTTCCCACAGCCCCCTCCCTTCTGAGTGTAATCCTATAGTGGATAACTCTTTAAAAGCTCAGATCTGTCCGAATGGTGAAAAGCCGTGCTCTAAGAAAAAATGATGAACCACGAGGAGATGCATGAAGCACCAAGCCACGAGGAAGAGGAATGTCTTACCTCTCAGATATGTTCATCACCTAAATTCAACACACAGAAAGTTTTGACATCTAAATTGTACTGCAAACGCAGAGAAGCAAGAAAAAGAAGGCCAGCCTCACCAGTGAGCAGAACCACATCAGTCTGACGCTGCAGCCCTTATAATGCATTTACCAGCCCTTACTGGCACACTATATCAGTCTAATCTCGTGGGACTTTTTATATCTAACATGACATGGCTCACTGACAGTGGATGAGTGCGGCCTAACTGCTGTGAATGACAGCCCCACACGCTGGTCAAGTACTTATGAAATGGTTGTACGTCTCCTCAAAGTTAAAGAATCTGTTTTTGGAGTAGCAGACAAGATGGGATGGTCTGCTTGCTCTCGAGTGAGTGGCAGAAGCTGAAGTCAATGCAAGAACTTTTGCAGCCTTTTGGTGAACACACACAAACTCTTCAGAGTGACACATTGTCTATGTCATTAATACTCTCTTTGATTTACTCAGCCATCTGGCAGATGTTCACATTGGATTTCGTATGTTCAGTCTTAAACTTTGTGTTTAAATGTGTTATTTACATGCAGCTCACTGACACTTTTTGACCAGAACTAAAACTATTGTGTAAAACTTTCTGTCCAGCAGCACCTCAAATAATGGATGCACACACACACACACACACACACACACACACACACACACACACACACACACACACACACACACACACACACACACACACACACACACACACACACACACACACACACACACACCTTTCAGAAAATGTCTGACTCTCTGTGTTACCAACTCTAAACATCCATTCAGACATTTCTCTCACTTCACAAAAGCAATGGTTTACCATTTATGGTTCTGTTGTAAACCACCCTGCATACTCAAGCCTATAAGAACAAAAGTTGATACTTACCTCAGCGTGACGCTTTTAAGATCTGTTGAGCTTTCTTAAAGTTCATTCTAAACAATTTTGCACGGCCAGCGACTTCTGACAAAGCAAATGACTTCCTTTTTTTTTGCAGGTGGCGGGAAAGTTTTAAAACAAAGATATGGTTCATTCTAACCAAGTCGGCATGGAAACAATTCACAAAAGCAAATGACTTGCTATTGTTTCAAAGAGCTATTTAGGTGAACAGCATCTTTGGTTCGTCATCATCAGCAGTGAAAGCTTAACCATCGCTTCCTGCCTTTAGTGTCACATTTTGTTTTCACTGTCACACACACACACACACACACACACACACACACACACACACACACACACACACACACACACACACACACACACACACACACATTGCTTCCTGCCTCAGAGAAAAGATTTGATCCTTTTTGTAGGACCTATAACAGCTGAAATAAATAAAAAGCTGTTTATGAGGTTTGTTTTTTGGGAGGGTTGGATTAGTAAAGTCTCAGAGCAGACGTACCTCTGGTCAAACCTTTAATGTCATACCTCTCCGAATAGTTAAACTAAGGCACATGCATGTCGTAAACGGATTTACACACGAGCGAAGAAGAAGAAGAAGAACCGATGGATACGTGTTTTGAATATAGCCTTCCTCTGCTAAAAACAACGTTCGAATTGAGACATGATGAGATTGGCTTGACAACGCAACAGATTTTTCATAAGCGATTTCAGGAAGAAATGTCCGGTACAAAACCGGTCCGGTATTATTTTTTGGATCGTAAAGGTTTTTTTATTTCTGCTCCGGGGAGTTTTGATGAAGCAATGGATACGAGTTACTAACACACACACACACACACACACACACACACACACACACACACACACACACACACACACACACACACACAACTCTAAACACCCATTCAGACATTTGTCTACCTATACAACAAAGCAAATGACTCTGTATTGTTTATAAACTTTTTTTTTTTCGACCAATCGCAACCGTTTTCTATTCAAGATTTTTTTAAACAGCTGTATAAAATGTAAAACCGCATTTTCGGAGTCGTGATTTGAGGTGTAACAAGCTAAGATGACGGGTAAGTTTTTAACTTAAGACGCAAATCTTTTTTTCTCTTTCTAGTTTAACATCTTTATTTTCAGACGCTATTGTCATATCGGACGGCGAGTGGGAAGAAATTCCTATTGAGGAATTAACTTGTAAAACTCCGGTCCCTCTCGATGATTTGTCTAAAATTAATCGTGCGGTCGAGAATCTGAGTGAGTGGATTTTATAAATATATACGTAACGTTCTTTTCTTCAGCTGAGAAATATCTCATTTTACAGAAAAGGAGGGGGTTCAACCTTACCCCGGAAGTGATAACTTTTACCCAACCACGCCTCCATCCACCAGCCGAACCGTCTTACATTCGTATCACCCCAGCCATACCGTCAGATCACACGCGAATGCGAACGTGAAAGCTGTTTGTTACAGGACCATCACGCCACAGACGATCCTCGAAGCTGGTAAGTGATTACAAAATAGCGATTAATAAGTCAGAGATGTGTCGTTCATATTTATCGTTTTTATTCTCCAGAGCAAAGGCCGACGGCCTACGCACCCCCAATATCTCAGCCCCCACCACCTCCAACCCCTTCTCATGCGCAGACGGATGGTAACGATAAAAAAAACAACTGATTAATAAGTCAAAGATGACTCGTTCACATTTACCGTTGTTTTTTATACTTTCAGAACAACATCCGACAGCCGCTTCAATATCTCCGCCCACACCTCCTCCTCCTCCTCCTCCTCCCCCTTCTCCTGCACAGGGTAAGAGATTTATAAAAAGGTGGTTATTTACTTCAAAGATGATTCATTCATATTTTTCATTATTTTTATTCTTTCAGAACAATCCGACAACGACTCTGAAACCGCTGAACGTGGTCCTGAGCAGCCAGCGGTAAGCTGTTTCACAAAAAGCTCCGCAGAGTATATTAAATTTTGAAGTAAAAAAGATGATGTTTTTTATCCTTTCAGAACAACCCACGACCGACAAAGAGAACGCACCACCTCCTGCACCTGTACAGAGTAAGTTAAATTTATATATATAATTTATTAAAAGCTCGTTCATTTTATTTATTTTTATTTATTTTTTCATCAGAAAAACGGTTGAAGAAGAAGAAAAACATCCGTCTTTCACCGATTCAATGGCTAAACAGAATGAAGATGGCGTACTTGCTTCTGCAAGTCAACTCAGGCCTGGTCGAAGTGGTCCAACAAGTGCTGGCTCTGTAAAAGGACGACGCAGATTTTTTTCTTCATTTTTAGTAAGTTTTTAATGTCTTTTGTATCATGAGTGAAAATTGGTTTGATGACCTTTCAGATTTGTTTGAAGTAGATGATGAATTAAACGTAGATTTCTCTCGTCTCGTCTCGTCTTCCTCCGCTTATCCGGGTCCGGGTCGCGGGGGCAGCATCCCAACTAGGGAGCTCCAGGCCGTCCTCTCCCCGGCCTTGTCCACCAGCTCCTCCGGCAGGACCCCAAGGCGTTCCCGGACCAGATTGGAGATGTAACCTCTCCAACGTGTCCTGGGTCGACCCGGGGGCCTTCTGCCGGCAGGACATGCCCGAAACACCTCCCCGGGGAGGCGTCCAGGAGGCATCCTGACCAGATGCCCAAACCACCTCAACTGGCTCCTTTCGATCCGGAGGAGCAGCGGTTCTACTCCGAGTCCCTCCCGAATGTCCGAGCTCCTCACCCTATCTCTAAGGCTGAGCCCGGCCACCCTACGGAGGAAACTCATTTCGGCCGCTTGTATCCGCGATCTCGTTCTTTCGGTCATTACCCAAAGCTCATGACCATAGGTGAGGATTGGGACGTAGATCGACCGGTAAATCGAGAGCCTGGCTTTCTGGCTCAGCTCCCTCTTCCCCACGACAGATCGGCTCAGCGTCCGCATCACTGCAGACGCCGAACCAATCCGCCTGTCGATCTCCCGATCCCTCCTACCCTCACTCGTGAACAAGACCCCGAGATACTTAAACTCCTCCACTTGAGGTAGGACCTCTCCCCCGACCCGGAGGTGGCAAGCCACCCTTTTCCGGTCGAGAACCATGGTCTCAGATTTGGAGGTGCTGATCCTCATCCCAGCCGCTTCACATTCGGCCGCGAACCTACCCAGCAAGAGCTGAAGGTCAGAGCTGGATGAAGCTAGGAGGACCACATCATCCGCAAAAAGCAGAGACGAGATTCTCCTGCCACCAAACTCGACACACTCCACACCACGGCTGCGTCTAGAAATTCTGTCCATAAAAGTGATGAACAGAACCGGTGACAAAGGGCAGCCCTGGCGGAGTCCAACCCTCACTGGGAACAGGTCCGACTTACTACCGGCTATGCGGACCAAACTCACGCTCCTCTGGTAAAGGGACTGAATGGCCCTTAACAGAAAGCCACCCACCCCATACTCCTGGAGCGTCCCCCACAGGGTGCCCCTGGGGACACGGTCATAAGCCTTCTCCAAATCCACAAAACACATGTGGATTGGTTGGGCAAACTCCCATGCCCCCTCCATCACCCTTGCAAGGGTATAGAGCTGGTCCACAGTTCCACGGCCAGGACGAAAACCACATTGCTCCTCCTCTATCTGAGATTCAACTATCGATCGGACCCTCCTCTCCAGTACCTTGGCGTAGACCTTTCCAGGGAGGCTGAGGAGTGTGATCCCCCTATAGTTGGAACACACCCTCAGGTCACCCTTCTTAAAGATGGGGACCACCACCCCGGTCTGCCACTCCCTAGGAACTGCCCCCGATGACCACGCAATGTTGTAGAGACGTGTCAACCATGACAGCCCTACAACATCCATAGCCTTGAGATACCCAGGACGAACCTCATCCGCCCCCGGGGCTCCGCCGCTGTGTAGTTGTTTGACTACCTCAGCAACTTCTGCCCCCGAGATCGGACAGTCCATCCCCAGGCCTCCCAGCTCTGGTTCCTCCTCGGAATGCGCATTGGTGGGATTGAGGAGCTCCTCAAAGTATTCCTTCCACCGTCCGACTATAGCCTCAGTTGACGTCAGCAGCTCCCCATCCCCACTGTAAACAGTGTGAGCGAGTTGCTGCCTTCCTCTCCTGAGGCGCCGGACAGTTTGCCAGAACCTCTTTGGAGCCGATCGATAGTCTTTCTCCATGGCCTCACCAAACTCCTCCCACGCCCGAGATTTTGCCTCGGCAACTGCCACTGCTGCACCCCGCTTGGCTATCCGGTACCTGTCTGCTGCCTCCGGAGACCCACAGACCAGCCACGCCCTGTAGGCCTCCTTCTTCAGCCTGACGGCTCCCCGAACCTCTGGTGTCCACCAGCGGGTACGGGGGTTGCCACCACGACTGGCACCGGCCACCTTACGGCCACAGCTAGCAACAGCCGCCTCGACAATCGCAGAGTGGAACAAGGCCCACTCGGACTCAATGTCCCCCACTGCTCTCGGGACGTGGTCAAAGCTCTGCCGGAGGTGGGAGTTGAAGACCGTCTTGACAGGTTCTTCTGCCAGGCGTTCCCAGCAGACCCTCACTATGCGTTTGGGTCTGCCAGGTCTACGCGGCATGTTCCCTTGCCATCTGATCCAACTCACCACCAGGTGGTGATCAGTTGACAGCTCCGCCCCTCTCTTCACTCGGGTGTCCAAAACATACGGCCGCAGGTCAGATGATACGACTACAAAATCTATCATCGACCTGTGACCTAGGCTGCCCTGGTACCAAGTGTACCGGTGGGCATCCTTATGTTCGAACATGGTGTTCGTTATGGCCAAACTGCGGCTTGCACAGAAGTCCAATAACAAAACACCGCTCGAGTTCAGATTAGGTGGGCCGTTCCTCCCAATCACACCCCTCCAGGTCAAGCTGTCATTGCCCACGTGAGCATTGAAGTCCCCCAGCAGGACAATGGAGTCCCCTGATGGAGCACTATCTAGCACTCGTCCCAGGGACTCCAAAAAGGGTGGGTACTCTGAACTGATATTTGGCCCATAAGCACAAACAACAGTCAGGACCCGTTCCCCGACACGAAGGCGCAAGGAAGCTACCCTCTTGTCCCCCGGGGTAAACCCCAACACACAGGCAGAGAGTCTCGGAGCTAACAAAAAGCCAACCCCAGCCCTCCGCCTCTCACCCGGAGCAACTCCAGCAAAGTAGAGTGTCCAACCCCTCTCCAGGTCTCGGGTTCCAGAGCCAATGCAATGTGTCGAGGTGAGTCCGACTATATCTAGCCGGTACCGCTCAACCTCTGCCACAAGCTCCGGCTCCTTCCCCGCCAGCGAGGTGACGTTCCATGTCCCAAAAACTAGTTTTCTTGTCCGGGGATTGAACCGTCACTCCTCCTTGAACCGTCACCTTATCGTGGTGGAGGAGTTTGAGTGCCCTAATGATCCTAGGAGCTATGTTGTCTGGGGCACTTAGTGCCCCTGGTAGGGTCTCCCATGACAAATTGGTCTTAGGTGAAGGGTGAGACAAAGAACGGTTCGAAGGATCTTTCATGGCGGTTAAAATGAAGAGTCGGAGTACCCGGCCCGGAGGGTTACCGGGGTCCCACCCTGGAGCCAGGCCTGGGGTTGGGGCCCGTGAGCGAGCGCCTGGTGGCCGGGCTTTCGCCCATGGGGCCCGGCCGGGCCCAGCCCGAACCGGATACATGGGCTCGTCCAACTGTGGACCCACCACCCGCAGGAGGAATATGAAGGGTCCGGTGCAATGCGAATCGGGTGGCAGACCAAGGCGGGAGCCTTGGCGGTCCAATCCCCGGACAAGAAAACTAAACGTAGATTTGTTAGATCGAATTTTAGATAATGAAACCCCCCCTCTTCATACATCCTGCGAAAATCTGTTAACTGACTGGTTTGATTTAAGCGGACTGAGTGAAGTAGATGAATTAGCTTCAGATAGTGAGATCTTAGACGATATTTTAGCATCCCAAGCCGTTTCAAACGAGGTCGATCAAATTCTAGCAAATTCAGATGAGCCTTCATCAGAAGCAATAAACGAAATTTTCAGACAAATAGAACAACAGCAGAGCGTAAACGAGATCGATCAAATACTGGCAAATTAAGATGACCCTTCTCCACAAGCTGTAGATGAAATTTTGAGACAAATAGAACACCGGCAGATCGGAGGGAGCGTAAACGCAGCTTTTAACCAGCGTGAAATTAGAGAGAGAGTGTCTTTTCAAGCAATCAACGACCCAGCCGAGTTTTATATTAATCTGATGGAAATATTAAACAGGTTTGCTGAAAGAGGAAGCCAGATCGCGCGTCCCAACGATAGAGTCCATTTTGAAATTAATACTTTGCACACGACGCACCACGTTAATTTTAATTATGATGGATCAAATATGTTAAATCAGCTTCAGTATTTACTGGATCTGTTAGTCCAATCAAATGAAGCATTAGAGGCCGACAACGAATTTAATTTCAGACTGCAAGTGATAAATAATCCTTCCGGCGGTGGGAAACTAAAAATCGAAACCATTCTGGATCACGAATTAGTCAATAAAAAACGAAACCATCTCATTTGCCCTCCAGAGGCCAATCAGCCGTTGTGTTTTGCGCTAAGCATAGCCGGACTGTTAAATCCCTCAGCGAGAGATACAGAATTATTGAATGTGGCTAAAAATATTCATCAACAGGCAGGGCTTCAGGAGCAATCAACCGTTTCATTTAGCGACGTGATTCGATTTGAAAATATTGTTCAAAGAAAAATAATCATTTTTTACAGATCCGACAGAATCATTTCTAAATTTGAAACAGATTTTAGCGATCGGTCCAATCCGTTGTTCATTTTGCTACTGAACCAACATTATTACGGCATAAAAAATATTAAAGGTTTCTTAGGAGCCAAATATTTTTGTTCATGGTGCTTTTCCGCTTACAATAACATAAACGGACATCATTGTAAATGGTTCTGTCGCGTGTGTAATACCGATTTATGCAAACGAACAGAAACGTCTCTCATCACATGTTCTGATTGTAATCGAATATGCCAAAATGTAATTTGTTTTCAAACTCACAAAACACCTGTTTTAAGGCCTCAAGCAAACAGGTTAGTTTCTCCTTGCGAAATGTTTAAAAAATGCACCATTTGTAAACAAACTTATTACATCGCCATGGGTGGAAATGGTTCACAGCACGTTTGCTCAGCGACCAAATGCATCGTTTGCAAACAGTCGGTGGTCACGGATGATCATCGCTGTTTTATTCAGCTTGAAAAAAAAAGATGACGGTTTAACGGAAAAGGTTATTTATTACGACACTGAAACGTTTACGGATCAGAACGGTGTGCATACACCTTTTTTAATCTGTGCAAAATCCGATTCAGGCGACGTTTGGGAGAAATTTGGTTTAGATTGCATTAAAGATTTTATTATGCAGATGCGTCGTCCTAAATTCAGCAATTATACATTTGTTGCACACAATGCGTGCTGATTTGATGCTTATATAATTTTGAGAGCTATGTGTCAATTAAAAATTGTTCCCAAAAATATACTCATGCAAGGCTGTAAAATCCTGAGTTTTCACGATCCAGATTTCGGGTTGAGATTCATAGATTCCTTAAGTTTTCTCATGATGAAATTAACCAACCTTCCAGCTGCTTTGGGCTTTACAGATAAAACTAAAGGTTATTTTCCTCACAGATTTTCATCGCTTGAACATCTGAATTATAAAGGGCCTTATCCAGATGTCAGCCATTATGGGATTGAACAAATGTCTCCGGAGCATAAAAAAATATTTTTAGAATGGTACACCGATGTGTCTAAACAGCAGCTGTTTGATTTCAGAAAGGAGGCCGTGTTTTATTGTAGAAACGATGTGGAAATTCTGCGTAAAGCATGCGGTATTTTCAGAGAGGAGTTTTTTAATGAAACAGGTATCGACCCGCTGAAATCTGTCACGATCGCTTCAGCTTGCATGCGCGTGTTTAGATCAAAATTCCTAAAACCAGACACATTGGCCATTCCTTGTCCGCTCGGCTATCGACCGCAACAAAAACCATTTTCAAGTTCAAGCATCGTGTGGCTGGAATGGGTTTCACGCAGTCAAAATGTAGACATTCAACACGCTTTAACGCCTTTGGGGGAGTATAAAGTGGGAGATTTTTATCTCGACGGATATGCTGTGATTTCAGGCGTCGAACAAGGGTTTGAGTATATGGGTTGTTTTTTCCACGGCTGTCCAAAATGTTTCTTACAGTCATCCATATGTCCTCTGAGAAAAATCACTTTTGGTGAAATTTATGACAAAACCGTCGAAAAGCTTCAGTCGTTGGAAACTGTGCATCGATTAAAAATGAATGTCATTTGGGAACATGATTGGCAGGAGATGGTAAAAACTGATCCGGACGTGAAACAGTTTGTCTCAAGATTTGACCCACCGCCAGCTCCTCTCTCACCTCGTGAAGCCCTGTATGGAGGCAGAACTTGTCCGGTTCGGCTGAGGCATTCGGCTCAGAGCGGTGAAAAAATCCACTATGTGGATATTACGAGTCTGTACCCTTATGTAAATGCCACACAGGCTTATCCCATAGGCCATCCCAAAATTCATGTTAAAAATTTCAGAGATCCAAGTCACTATTTTGGCTTGATTAAAGCTGTCGTTTTGCCACCCAGAAAACTGTTTTTCCCTGTTCTGCCTTTTAAAACATCCAAAGGTAAACTTGTTTTTACACTATGTCGCACATGCGCTGAAATGAATAATCAATCTGATTCTTGTTCACACAGCGCGTCTCAACGTGCTTTGACGGGCGTTTGGGTGAGTGTAGAGTTCAATTACGCTTTGGAGTCAGGTTACCGTCTGGTGAAAATGATTGAAGTCTGGGATTTTGAGAAAAGCAGTAAAGATGTGTTTGCAGGTTATATTAACACGTTTTTGAAGCAGAAACAACAAGCGTCTGGTTTTCCTGAAGGATTGATTGACGATGAGTCGAAAAGAAAATACATTCAGGACTACCAACTTCATCAGGGAATACTATTAGATGAGTCTAAGATTCAGCACAATCCTGCTAAGCGCGCCATTTCAAAATTATGTCTCAATTCACTCTGGGGAAAGTTTGGCCAAAGAGATGATCTTGTACAAACCACATTTGTTCAAAAACCTGATGAATTTTTTGACATTCTGTTTTCAGGGAAACGCAAAGTTAAATTCTTCAGCTTTGTCACTTCAGGAGCCGTTCTGGTGCAGCACAGTTTGACAGAAAAATGCCTAACGACTCCTGGCAGAAGCAACAACATATTTATAGCCGCTTTCACCACAACTTATGCCAGACTGAAATTATTAAATGCGTTGAACAAACTGGGAAATCGCGTCATTTATTACGATACAGATTCTATAATTTATTCTGTCAAAGAGAATGAGTGTGTTTTACCAACAGGACCGCTGCTGGGGGATTTAACCGATGAACTGCACGGCGATTCCATCACGGAATTTGCTTCATCCGGTCCAAAAACGTATGCTTACAAAAACCGGGACCGCCAGCAGGTGGTGCTAAAGGCTAAGGGTATCACACAGTCATTCATTTCATCTGATCACATCAATTTTGACAGCTTAGCGCTGCTGGTTGAGGGGTACGTGGCTGGAGAAAGGGGAAGATTTTTGCAAACTCGGCAGGAGATCGTCAAGAGGGATAAAAAAGGCCTCACTCTCTCGAATGTTTCATTTGTGAAAAGGTTTCGTGTGATTTTTGATAAGCGGAGGTTATTTGCTGACGGCAGTACAGAACCATTTGGGTATTAAAAATGGAAACTGATTTTGACGCTAGACTAAAATCTCCATTCAGTGCACAAATTGCTGGTCCGTCAGGCTGTGGAAAAACCTTTTTTGTAAAAAGTATTTTGGAAAATTGTATGCAATGTTTAACTGAAATGCCAAAAAACATCGTGTGGTTTTTTACATCTTATCAACCTATGTATGATGATCTTTGTAATAAAAGTATTAGATTCGTTCAAGGTCTCCCGCTTTCATTCGAGGATGATGATTTATTTCCATCGGGTCAAAACCACTTGGTGATCTTGGATGACATGATGTCTCAAACGTCCAGCCATCCTGGTGTGCTAAAATTATTTACCCAGCTGAGACATCACAGAAATATGAGCGTCATTTTAATCACTCAAAATGTTTTTCATCAAGGAAAACATAGTCGTTCCATCAGCTTAAACACCAATTATTTGATTTTGTTTAAAAACCCTCGAGACAAATTGCAAATCAATGTTTTAGCAAATCAAATATATCCTACCCAAAAAAGATATTTCATGGAGAGTTTTCAAGACGCTACGTCAGAACCGTACGGTTATTTAATTGTGGATTTAAAAGCGGAAACGCCAGAATCTTTCCGTCTCCGTACGGGTTTACTTCCGGATCAGCTCACTGCGGTGTATTTGTCTAAAACAGAGCCATGTCAGCCCGGATAAAACGCAACGCCAAGATTCTACGTGCTTTGTCACGTATGAAGCCTCGCCAACGTCAGGAGTTTTTAAAAGGGTGCTCCGAGGACGTTCTCAAGGCTTTGTGCGAGATAGCTTTAAACGTGATCAAAGGAAATATACGTCTGTCGCCGCGTCAATTTCAAAAGTTGTCTAAAAGCAAAGAATTGCTCAGACAGTTGACTCATAACAAAACTAGCCTTTTTAAAAAAAAGAAGCTTTTAGTCGGCCAGAAAGGCGGATTTCTACCAGCCGCTGCGCCTCTGATCGGTGAACTGATAGGTGGCTTAATAAGGAAATAAACGATGGCTTCTCAAAAAATGTTTATGGTGACCCCCCAACAATTACATCAGCTTGTTAAACCTACGATACGGGACGTGGCTGAAGAGAATCTTGAATCTGAAATGAAATTAATTATGCAGGAGACGGGATTAACGCCGTATGAGAAAATTAAAAAATACAATGCGCTGCTACAGCGTTATTTAAAGTTGTTGAGAAGCGGATTACACGAAAGTGCACCTCCCACTGAACCGCCCACGGTGACGGCTGAGCCTACGTCAGCTGTAGAAACAGCTGCTGACACACTCATTAATGAAACGCTACAGAATCTTCCTGTACGCGGAAGAAAAAACGCCGAGTACCTGCTGAAAATGACACGATTAAACTGGACTCCGACGGGGGAATTTAAATATAAAGGCGATGTGCAGAAAGGATCACACATCCTTGACTTGATTAAAAGCATCGGCAACCCGTTAAAAAAACATCCACAATCAGAACCGACGGGTTGGACTCCTTTCCTAAAAACTCTAGTAGAAAAAAATGTACCCTTATCTATCGTGTCCAATCCGCTAGCGAAACGTCAGATTACGCAACTCAGGAACGGAGGGGTTGTGCTTCCGGATTCTGAAGACGGTGTTTTGAAGAAAAAAAAGAAAAAAACCGAGGAGAAATATCATTTTATCACCAAGCTGGAGCAATGTCCCCACTTTGAAGAAATGGATCAGCTTTTGTTGGTCTCTCTTCCGTTAGACCAAGCACGGGTACGGAGTAGATGGAGTTAAACACCTTTAAAGTTGACAGAACGAGGAGACAAATGATCAGAAGTCCATTCACTGTTTCACCGCTCATGAGGGGGAGAGCCTTTGCAACATACAGCCGGTCCCGCGACCTGCTCCCGTCAGTTGCTTCGGACAGACTCTCCCCGTTCTGCTGAAAACGGCTGATTTTTATTGAAGATTACAGGAATGTTACATACGTAGTTTGCCATACACACACGTAATTCTGCCATCTGCACCTGCAGACGCACGTCAGCTAATAGCCTTGTTAATGAAAGACCAATTCATCCCAAGGACATGCAACCTTGAGATGATCAGGACACATCCTGCAACATCCTTTGCTAACAAAGACAGTTGTTCTTGTATTGAGGAACTGAAGGAAGGAACGCTTTCACTCCCTTATGCAGCTGTTCAGCTTGAGCAGAAAAGGCACAGAGAGGTCTTTGATATTATAACAAGATTCCATGAAAAGGCATATAATAATGTATTTATGATAATATATAAGGGGCAAAAGTGAGAGATACATATTTAATCATATAAAAGAGCTTATAATAATATATGAAAGAGCTTATATGAGAGATATATATTTTCAATCCCCCTTTTGAACTCTTTTAAGAGTTCAATAAAGATATAAGAAATCAAAACAATAACACCAAATTTCATCAAAAAGAATCCAATAAGCAAAGTTTTAAAATACCAATACAAACAACCAATCAGATTACATTTACTCATCTTTCTAGCAGTAAACTAATACAAAAAACATGATCATACTTTCAACTGAACATGTTACAACATGTATGGATCGCATGCAACTCCATATGAGGGCGAAAAACCCTAATTATCATATGTTTATAGGGAAAATTCCCCCATGTCCCCCCATTTGTCATATCTCAATTTTGGGGCGAACGCCTGTTGGCATAGAGTGTGCATGCCTAGGACATCAATGATCAAAAGAAATAAAAACAACACAATCAAAAAACTCATAGAAATAAACAGTTTAAGGGATTGTTACAGAAATCACTCAATATTCTCACACTCTAACAACATCTTCTTCATCATGAGAGTCATCACTTTCATCAGAGGGTTCCCCTCCCAAATAGATTTTAGGATTGGCTAGTAACAAGGGCATCTGGATAATTGGGTCAGCAGGTGGAGGAGAGATGGCAGTGGTGATCAATATGTGCATTCAGAATTGAGTTTGGAAATGCAATGAGTGTAAACATATATCTAATACTAAACAGGTAAATGAATAATAATATAAAATTAGTAGTGGGTATAAAATATAATCCTTGTAAAATAAATGAGGGTGTTAAATAGAACCCTTGTAGAATGTTCATAGGGTGGTTACTTCTTCCCCCTGTTGAGGTCCTTTCACTGGCTCCAGGCAGCTGCAGGGGGTGATGATGTCAAGATTCTCGTCCTGCAGGATGTGGTGGCAGCTTGGCATGCTACCTCGTCCCGCAGAATTGGTAGCTTGGCACGCTACTGCAGTCAGCTACTTCTCTTCCTGGTTTTTGGATCCTTTTTCTGGTTAGGCAGATGTCAGCTGCTTCTCTTCCAGGTTAGGCTCCTCCCGTCCAGCCGGACAGCGTGTGACGTCCTCTCCGTGATCCTGTATGGCTCAGTCCACCTCGGTTCCGTCCACTTCCTTTTGGTGACTTTTAGCAGGACCCAGACGCCTGGCACCGAAGGCGAAGCATCTTCGTGTGTGTAGTTTTGGTCCAATGAAGGCTTTCTCGGCTTGTGCAGTCCTTGATCTCGGCAGATAGTTGGTAGGAAGATTCACACTCCGGCCGGACCAGAAGTTCCCCGGACCGATCGCCTAGGGATTAGAGGTTATGCACAAAAATGTCCTAGCTCTTACTGACCCTAGCCTCTGATACCTTCAACATCAGACACATACAGTTACGAACAGCAAGCGCAATTAAAGGTACAGTGACATCACGACATGGACACACAGACACACAAACACATACACATGCACATACACAGAGAGAGAGGGAGAGAGTAAGAATGTGTGTGGGAGAAAGAAATGTGTGGGATCCATTTTGCCACCAGCATCTCCACCTGTGTCACAGAGAAAAAATTGCAAAGAAATTAAAACATAAAGCAAACAACAATAATTCAATGAGTATAAATGATCAAACTAAAATATACAACCATGCATGGGTTTTATAACAGTTCCGGCAACACTGGAGAGGAAGCCTTGTACAATGAATTCTTAAGATGTCCTTCATCAATTAGAGGTTATAACCAAATTGTTTCAGGATCCTGAATTTGAATTTGAATTGGTTAATTTACTCAGAATAGTCCAATGTCTTTGTTGATGTTTCTCAAGGCTCGGCCATGCCCATATAGATAAATAAGCAAACAAACAAGACAAACACAGTCAAACACACGGTCCATACACGTCTCTGTGCCCTCACACACCAAGCAAATGTCAGACTGAAGCGAAAGTGTGAAATACTTAACCTAACGCTAAATCAGTGGAAAGAAAAAATAAGACCTAAAGCGTGTAATCAAATTAATCCAACAAAACTTCCCATAACTGCTGTTCTAAACTCACGTTGCGATGTGATCTCTCCAATTAGAAATTAGGACAATCACTTTACTATCAATTCAACCAAAAAGTTTCAGGTTGTCCCTTACCTAAACTACTTGTCTTTCTTACCTTCTTTATTTTATTATTTTTTTAAGAACCTCACTTAGCACAAGAAATCCTAAGAATTAATTCACTACTTAAGGTTAATTTGTAAATAACGAAACTGCAGTTACAGGTTTGTTTGTGCATAGTATTGGTAATCAGCAGTTTTTTTTTTCCTTATCTCCACATCTAGAAGTGTGTTTCTGTGCTACTTCTCCATCTATAACACAAGTTAGTATCATCCTTAAAGCATCTGAAATTAAGCTGCATTGCTAAATCAATAACGTGATTTGTGCTAAGAAATACTCCCCTATCCTCTTCCTTTTTCCAGTGGCACTGAATGACAGATTTTAGATCAATTTAACGTTTTATGACTATTACGTTTCATTTAATTAATTTTGCTTTTTCTCTCTTATTTTTATCTATTTATTTATTTATGTTATTTATTTATTTATCATGCCATCCTGCGATGATAATCCTAAAGACTTGTTAGCCAATTTGTCGTCAAAAAGGCCAATTAAAAATATTATGTTAAAGATTTCACAAGATAAAAAATGTGAACATAATTTTTATCGAATGAGGGGTACCATTTATTCAATATCTTGTAACATTATTTTCTACCTCACTATTGTCTCGGATGAGATGTTCCATGAATCATTTAGTCAGCTGAATGCCAAATTATTCATTTAATGTTTATTTTTATGCAATGAATGGAATGGGATGGAACGTTATTATAAACTGTCCGGAAATTTGCGCATGTTTGTTCGAAGGAGAAAACTGTTGAAGCCTAAAGCGTTCTCCTAGACTTATAAATAGACACCGTTTCCTTAACTAATGAAGATAAGTGATGACGCCGATGAATGACTTTTTGAAAAGAAAATAAGGCTTTACTGCATGTCCGCTGCAGCTGAGAATCCTAAGACAATAAAGATTATATTGACGTCCAATGATGAGTTGGGCTGAAATCCAGGTTACTAATCCTATTATTTATTTATTTATTGTTATTATTATTATCTTTTTTTTTTTTTTTAGGCTAACTTTCTCAGTTAACTATGTTCTACAGTAGTTTAGTAAATTTTCCACAGTTCTGACATTTCATCAATTCAACTGGTTGTTGCCAAAAAGCCTTGTTCATTACCTGACTGCAGCAAGCAATCTTTTACTGGGTGTAACCATAGGAAACAGTCTCTTTTGAGCCTCTCTTTGTAAGTCCAGGATGACCACCGTCATTGATTGAAGTTCACATGTTGGCACACATGCTCCCCCTTTTGTACTTTGTTTCATCAGCAGCAGGGCAAATAAGTTTCTGCCTCTTTGTCCAGCTTGTAGTGCTCCCCGTCTTGATGTTATGAGTCACAGTTTTTGGTGAGGGCTTCCAGGTTCTCTTTGTATAGAAGTCAGAGCCAAACATTCTTTGCAGCTGGTTGTGACAGGCCCACCCAGTAAAGTTCATGCCTCCACAATGCACAGCAAACGTTTTCCTTAAATATGTTGATTGAGTTGAAAGGACAGAACTTTCTCTTTTACAAATCAAAATCAACGAAGGTTTCTAATATTTAGTCGACTTTATTGACTCAAAGGTAAATCTAGACTATTTCCTATGCACAATTTTTCTGACTCGTCAAATCGGTTCTACACAGGTTTTAAACTTTAGGCACAATCTATCCCAAATGCAAGATCCCTCCTTTCATTTTTTATTTATCTATTTTATTTTGGGAAAATAACTACCAGTTTTTAACTCAAAACAGCCTAGTACAGTTTCTAGCCAGGTTACAGGAAATAATACTTAGTTTATCTGTTTTTTCATTATTCAGCATCTCAAAATCCAGCCATTAACGTTAATGGTTCTTAAAGTTGAGGTAAGACAATTATTGGATTTTGTTTTATAGCAAGATTTAACAAATATTTTATTTCCTGACTGATTATTTGTTAATTTTATGGTTTTCATAAAGATGATCCTGAGAGGTTCAGAGCTGCTTTTCGCAGTACCCTGTGCTATTTTTAGACTGCGGGACTCCTGTGTGTAAAAGTGGGTGGAGTCAGGTCCCCAGGCTGAAACTCCAGTCATTTTCACTAGATCTGCCCGAGAGGAAGGATCTCCTGAGTACCCTAACCAGAAGCCTTAAGGTACGTCCAAAACACCGAAAAATATCCTTTCTAAAGTCACAAATGGCTTAAAACTGCATGTTACACAGAAAAACTGTGAGAGCGAGGGAGTCCAGCTGACTCCACGGCCCATAATCAGACAAAATACTTCCTTTATAACCACGACCATACAACTTTTGTATTTTAAGGGATTTTCTTGTCCTCACACTAACGATAAATTCTTTTTCTATTGTTTCCACAGTCTCTTGAACTAAATAACCGTCTAGCAAAAACATGGACCGCACCCTGTTTCTCAAGCAGCTGCTCCCTCTATTAAAAACTGAGTCATTCAGAAGATCCAGCGAAAGCAGCTCATGCAAGAAGACACGCATCCACTCATTCACATGGCACAGACGACATTCTTTGTTTGTCACAGTCTTTTTTTTAAAGTAAGTCAGTTCGTCACTTATTTATTCTCTCTCTCTCTCTCTATATATATATAATATTTTAAGCACAGAATTTATTTAACACTGCACTGGTTATTTTCAGAATTTATTGCTTACTATGCTTTTAAGCAGGACTTATGTAACATTAGAGCAAATCCAATTGCAATTTTTTGAGAGCACTCTGAGGAATAGTTTATATATTTATTTTCTGCAGATCTGTTTTGATTTTACTGTTTAGCAGCTTATCTGACTTTATATATATGTATATCCATATATTTCTGAAATAAAGCTGTCATATACAACCTTACTTGCATTTCTTATTGTTTTTTTTTTTCCTTTTTTCATCTCCAGGTCACTTAACCCCCAGATCGGGGTCACTCACATGCTGCCCCACACACAAATGATTATCACGCTTCTACACTACATATGTATATATATGTATACACATATACATACATACACACATACATATGCATATGTTACTTTAAAAACCTTTTATTTATTAACTTATGGTGTTCTGTTCAAAGACTGATCAGAACAGGGTTGCAGAATTTGAATTTTGCGTAGCTCCAAACATTAATTTTAGCACTGCAGTGTAATTTACATATACGAGTTGCAACTTTTTAAAGCTCTTATTATCTTATTTATTTATTTTCTGGTACCGCATCAGGCCTTCACACACACACCCAGCGCTGTACACACACACACACACACACGGAGCTCCCAAAACTCTGCTCTGCATTCTGCACTCTCCTAGTGCTGCACTTTCAATCCAGAGCCGTAAGCAGCCTCTTGCTGCGCCTCACACACACAGGCTGAACTCAGCTTACACACACAGGAAGCTTGTCTACAGCTGTGCCTTTTTTCTCTCGATTCTGCAGCCTTCACTTCCCAAATCTTTCTCCAGTTACCTCTACTGTTAACATCTACCCCTTTTTTCTTCATCGCCTCTTCCGCTGACTTTCTCAATAAAACCTTATTTCTCGTGGCTTCAACTGGGCTGCTTGTCATATTTAAACATTGCTCATTTTATGCAAAAACAGCCAAAAGCACGCAGAAATAGCCAAAAGCACTGCTCTCTTCACACAGAAGCAGTCAAAACATTTATCATCTTATGCAAAAACAGTTACCTCAGAACATTTTTCTCATCTCATGCATAAGGCCCTTGACCTTAAAAATCCAGGGAGCTCTCTTTAGCCTCCCCTTCCCTTAACACAAAACCAGGTCCTTGACCTTAAAATCCAGGGAGCTCTCTTTAGCCTCCCAGGCCCTTTCAGCCCGTACCAGGTCCTCGACCTGTACTCTTTAAATTTAGGGAGCTCTCTTTAGCCTCCCAGGGCCTTAACCCAAAAACCAGGTCCCTGACCTGTAGAATTTTAGGCTTCCCACACCTATGGACTCCAACCAAGCTTTATATAACCTCGTTATATTTTCTATTCACTCGTCAGTAAATAGTGTGGTCAGCCACGACCTGGAAAATGGAATTTAGGACCTTGTCCTGGGCCTCCAACCCTTCTTTAAATGGAATTTAGAGCTTATTAATGCTCTGGGCCTCCAACCCTTCTTTAAATGGAATTTAGAGCTTATTAATGCTCTGGGCCTCCAACCCCTATGGAATTTAGGGCTTCTTAAATAACCCTGGGCCTCCAACCCCTTTTTCTGTACTATTTCCTTTTCTCATTTACTCATTAAACCATTAGAAAATCCTCATTTCATTTCACCATTAAACCATTACAAAAAAATCTCTTATTCTTTCTGCACTTGTCTCCACTTTCTTCTCCAACTATTATTTTAGGACCACAGCTACTATGATTCTGGACACAAAAGACTTTGGATAAATCCAATGAGCAGATTTTAGAAAATAAGGTTCTGCTCACCTTGTTTTCCACCGCGGTGTTCTGTGCCAAGATCGTTCACTGGGTCGGTTGGTCAAATTGTCCTCCAAAAACTCCTTTTTCTTCAAAAAGAAAAAATCCTGTTCGTGACGCCAAATTTGTTGGTCTCTCTTCCGTTAGACCAAGCACGGGTACGGAGTAGATGGAGTTAAACACCTTTAAAGTTGACAGAACGAGGAGACAAATGATCAGAAGTCCATTCACTGTTTCACCGCTCATGAGGGGGAGAGCCTTTGCAACATACAGCCGGTCCCGCGACCTGCTCCCGTCAGTTGCTTCGGACAGACTCTCCCCGTTCTGCTGAAAACGGCTGATTTTTATTGAAGATTACAGGAATGTTACATACGTAGTTTGCCATACACACACGTAATTCTGCCATCTGCACCTGCAGACGCACGTCAGCTAATAGCCTTGTTAATGAAAGACCAATTCATCCCAAGGACATGCAACCTTGAGATGATCAGGACACATCCTGCAACATCCTTTGCTAACAAAGACAGTTGTTCTTGTATTGAGGAACTGAAGGAAGGAACGCTTTCACTCCCTTATGCAGCTGTTCAGCTTGAGCAGAAAAGGCACAGAGAGGTCTTTGATATTATAACAAGATTCCATGAAAAGGCATATAATAATGTATTTATGATAATATATAAGGGGCAAAAGTGAGAGATACATATTTAATCATATAAAAGAGCTTATAATAATATATGAAAGAGCTTATATGAGAGATATATATTTTCACTTTACACCTTAACTCTCTTGTTTGTTCAATAAAACTTTATTCAAAACAAATTTCACAGTCCGTGACATTCTTTAAACATTTCAAGAGTACAATTCACCTGTGTGAAGTATACATCATGATGTTTGATGCAATTTGAAAATTTTTTAACAAAATGATAAACCATAGCATCATTTTTATCTACATTTTTATGATATTTAGACAGAATTTGTTTCAGAGAAAGTCCACAAGCCTTATGACACAGGAAAAAAACACAATGCTGGCCACAATGGTCGGACGCAAAACTCTGTAGCTGACGATCCTGATATTGCATTCGTGAACAACGTTCTGTTAGAAAATTCAGGATGTTTTCAGGGTAATATTTAAATTCAGGCGATAGACCGTAAGAGTCAAAAAATGTCCCGAGGCCATTTTGTTCCACAGCTAGCGCCAACCAGTGTTCACCGGGTAAATGGACAGGATGAGTGTTTACCACAAAGTAGGCCGGTAGTCGAATGTTTTTTGGGACGGTAGACAGCTGATCAGACGCGTACACACCACCAAAATAATCTCCCAGCAGGCTCGATAATATGCCGTCCAATTCGTGATTATCCATTAATAATAATCCACCAATACCTCTCTCTTTGAGTTTATCTCCAGAATGGAGTCGTAACACGCATACACAATGAGTGTAGCCGTGGCTCTCAGAGGTTCTCCAAAGCGCATCTCCATCCTCAGGTTGCCGGTGGAAACGGTTGAAAGCGCCTCCGAGTCATCCGCTGTGTTCAGATTAAAGGCAAAGAGTGTATACCCCTGTTGATATTCCAACCTATTAATCGATAGAGGCAAATCTTTCAATTGTCTTGAAGTGGCTGTAAACAGATTATAAAATTCTCTGACCGATGTTCCCTGGTAAAAAGTAGGTTGGAAGGCTTTCGATGGAATCTGTTTTCCGTCTCTGGACAACGCCAGATATTCCACATTCATGTGGCGAAAATTAAAAGGCGAAAGATCTCGACGTCCTGTGTAAGCTTCGTGATCCACTAATCCTAAGACGATATATTTAGGAATGGCGCCGAGAAAGAGGTTCTCCAGATTACATATCCTCGAATTTTGTGGAATGGAATAAGTTTTGACGGTCACGCGTGAGAGCGGGTACATGGCGTTTGCTTTTAGTAAAGCAGACTCGTGACCCAAACGTACGGCGGGTGAAATATTAACTTTCTTCACAAAAAGCGATGCACCCAGCAGTTTCAGCTTGTAGGTGGAATCACGCGTCCCCATCAGGCAAAAAGCATCACACGCGCGTGTCAGTTTAATTCTGAGATCGACAGAATTTAAAAGAAGTCTTTCACAGAAAAATATATCAGAATGCAGGGGTCCTATCAGATCTACTTCTCTGGAGTTTTCTGTAAAAGTCGCTCGTTGATTAAGGCCTAAATTGCGTCCGTTAATTACAACGGCGGAATCGTGCGCGCCTGCGGTGTCTTTGAAGAACAATCCCGCGCTGAATTGAGAATTCAAACTCGCTTCAGAAAAGTTCAGCAGGGTTTCGATGATCGCTCTGTAGGGGTGCGTGGAGCTGGACTGTGAAATCAGACGATCGCCGAGAACCACGTCACATTGTGAGAAAATCGTGTTTATCGGGTAATTAATCAGACCGGTGGCAGCACCATCATCTAGCGGGCTGCCGTCATCGTTTGTAATTTTCACCCGCAAAAATAGAAGAGTGTCGTTTAAATCCAAATATTTTTCTCCATCTCCGGGGACAAAAAATTCTACAGGCCCGCCGTCCGTCAGGGCCGCTATGGGTAAAATTTCGCTGTAGATCTTATCTTCGATAGACAACTGCGTCATGGGTACGGTGAAGAGATCCAGTTCACTCAGCGTACATTCTGACGATTTGCTGTGGAGCAGTGACATGATTAAAAAATATCAGAGCCCGTCTGGCGAGACTTCTTCCTCTTTTGCTTGCGTTTTGTAACTGGAGCTTTGATGCGCCGGTCGCTTCGTGATGTAGATGTCTTTAAACGCCTGCCGGGGGGTCTTTTGCGAACACGCCTCGACAGAACCATGAGGCCTGACCCCTCTTGGGCATTAGGGTCATTGATTTTACCGACGGCTCTCGTCAACACATCTGACACGATTCCTGTAGCGGCCTTTTTGAGATGCGGTTTAGCCAGAGCAAATCCTTTTTTAACAAAAGGTGATATGAATCGAAACAGTCTTGAAAATATCGATCCAAAGCCACGTCCGTACATATAAGGAACACCGCTAAAACCTGGTAAACCATGACCGGCCTGAGTGACGTAATAATTGATAAAACGGTTGGGATCGTTTCTCTGCAGGTGATAAATCATGTCTGCAAGACGTACGAGCGTAACTGACTCTCTCACCCTGTTTCACGAGCGTTATATTATTGTATTTCTCTGATGTGCGGGCCTGAAATGAAGCCGCACCGTTGTTTTTCCGTATAAGAAGTGAATCGGCTCATTCTGATCAGATTTTATTTCGATATGAATGCTTTCTATATGATTCGTAGAAACGCTGATGTAATCCACAGGATTAAACACATGAGTGACCGTGTGACCGAAGGTCCCTTCAACTTTCACCGTACGTAATAAAGGCGCAAAGACGTCCCCGACCAACTGCTCGGTCACGACATCCGTGTAGCAGTAAAACTGATATAGACCGCCTGTTAAATCGGGTGGGTGAGGCGCCGATTTGATCGGTTCATCGAGGCCTGAAGTACCTTCAGGCGTCAACCACTCACCTGCGTTGAAACCTAACAGATAGGCCAGAGGCGCTAAAAATCTAAATTCTATTTCATCACCGATCTGATATTTGAGAATGGGGTCGGGGAATCTGTGAATGAGATAGAAATCAGGATCAATCTTTCTCATAGCAGTCTCACATTCCATTCTAAGTGTTTGGATAGCTTTATAATATCCGGGAGTAATCGGAGCTCTGTTGATTTTCTTAGGTTCTTTCACTCGTCGCCATTCAACAAACGCACGATCGTTCGGTAAATTAAACCACGAGTGCACGTAAGTGATTTCAGACAGTCCCACTTGCCACCTGCCATTGAGATTGATGTGACGGGCTAGATCGGTTCTGTAACTGGCAATCGTGTTATTTTTAAACACTTCGTTACTGGCGTTAGAGGGCAATGTGATATAAAAACCCTCCTCTTGTCTCAGATCCATTTTTTTATTGTATCTGTTTTTTTAAACGTCGTGCAGGTCTGAGGCTTTAATCCAACTGGAAAATTTTTTAGGCCAGCCAAGCCATTTAACAAAAACTTGCTTCTGGCCTCTGTAAGTTCTGCACTTTAAAATTTTTTCAACGTGGAAGGATCGTTCGGTCGATAAGTTTACTTTCTGCAATTCGGGTTCATAAAATGACCCTTCAATTTTTTCCCCATCAAAATCTTTGAGTTTATAAACCGGCGGTGCTCGATGAAGACACTGGTCCACTGTGAACAGCTCGTGCGTGAAACTCTGCTCATATTTTTTATCAAAAACACCTCTGAGTTTGGAAATTCTCACAACGTCACCCCTGTTAAACTTCATTTTCTTTGCAGGCTTCGGTGCGGTGGTCCCGTAAAGGTTGCGAAACACTTGCCATTGATTTTCCGTGTTAACTTCAAAGGGGGCCATTTTGATAGAAGTGTGGTAGCTATGATTATAACCTTTCACCAAATCTTGAATCACATCTATGTAGCGATGGGTGTTTTTGGCTGTGAAATATCTCCACATTCTACCTTTTAGAGTCCTGTTAAATCTCTCCACAACGCTGGCCTTTACGCTGCTGGCTGTGGCAAAATGCACAATTTCGTGTTTCTTCATGAGGGCTTCAAATTTCTTATTAAAAAATTCTTTACCGGAATCCGTTTGCAATTTTTTAGGGACACCGCTGTCTTTCAAAACTGAAGCAAAAGCTTCTGTAACATCTTTCCCCGATTTGTTTTTCAGGGCTCGTACATAGGCTTTCTTTGAAAATACATCTATGACGGTTAATAGGTAATTAAAGCCGTCGTTTGATTTTGACAAGGCCTGCATGTCGCATAAGTCAGCTTGAAACTGTTTTAGCGGCCCTGAGACAAAAACCTTATTTCTCGGAAAATGAACTCTTGCAGGTTTGTGAAGTGTATAGGCGTCTTGTTCTGAGAGAAAATCGCGAGCCTTATCCGATGAAACTTTCTCCCCAATATCTTGTTGTAAACCGGTTCTAAACCTTTCCACACCACCGTAACTACCCTGATGTTCTGGTGTAAAATAAACCTTTTTCATTACCTCCTCCATCTCTGATGAATGGTTGGCAAAAATGATGCATAATTGTTTTCATTAGTTCTTTTTATTTCATAAATTGTACACACAATCTAATGACGCTACCATCAGAAATAAAATCTAATCATACTGTAAAAAACAGCAGTCATCAAATATAATCACACAGTCTAATCATACTGTAAAAAACAGCAGTCGTCAAATATAATGAATAAAATCACACAGTCTAATCATACTGTCGTCAAATATAATCTAAACACTAGTCAGAACTAAAAACAGTCGTCAAATATAATGAATAAAATCACACAGTCTAATCATACTGTAAAAAACAACCGTCAAATATAATCTAAACACTAGTCAGAACTAAAAACAGTCGTCAAATATAATGAATAAAATCACACAGTCTAATCTAAACACTAGTCAGAACTAAAATCTAATCATACTGTCGTCAAATATAATAATAAAGTTGTAGAAGAGACCCTCCGCAGCTCGCTCACTCCATCACCACCCCGGACAGCGCGTCCAGGTCAGCTTTGGACAGGCGATCGTACACCGGAAAAATGTCTTTGTGAATGGGCATCACAGCCCTGAATCCGTGCAGCTGCGTCACAGCCATGGTGAACAGAATCTCAGTGTCCAGAGGCTGGAAGCCGTGCTGACTGAGAAAACTTTGAAGAGCCGGAATCAGTTTAGGTGTTAAAACCCTGCGAATAATGTCCGTAAAGTGAAAATCGTAAAATAATTCATTTTCAGCTACGTAAAGACATTCGTGTTGCCGTTGACTGGGGTGATCGATCTTGCATCCGTGGCAGATGGTTGGTAAGTGAGCTTTGATCGCCATGTTGACCAAGTGAAGAAGACCCATTTTCACACGGTCTAATTTGTCTTCTGAAAACACCCAGTCAGGCAGACGGTGAGGCTCCTCATCGGTGCTCTGGATGTCGAGGGGTTGCACATCCTCCTCCTCCTCATGACCTGGCGGCAGCTCAGGGTTTGATGTCACCAAAGGTGGATCAGCCCCGTCGACCCAGGGCCTGAATGGTACGTTCTCCGGAACCTCCATGATGGTGGGGAGTCGTGGTAGGTTATCCTCTGGAAAACACGATGGTGCCGATGCGGGCCTCGGACTGCCGTTGTATCTCGGCGGTGGTGGTGATGGTAGCGATCTGGACCTCGGACTGGTGTTGTATCTCGGTGGTGATGAATCCGTTAGTACCCAGCTCGGTGGTGGGCTCCAAAGGTCTTTAAGGGTCGTCTGATTGTAGAACCCCGTCATGCTGATGCCTTAGATTGTCTGGATGAAATGGTTTCTAACTGTAAGCTCTTTATAACTAGTGCTGGGTGGGGGGCGTGGTATGATGTTGCAACCTCCTCCTCCTCCTCCTCCTAAGGCAGGTCTTAGAACTCCAGCTTTTTTCGCACTGTCAGAATGTCGTTCCAACAGCGGCTGGTACGAAAAAGTGAAGTAATACGATCCTCCACTTCATTTATTTTTTCACACCAGGCTTCGAAAGGTACAACCTGTAGAAGGCGGTAAATTCCGCATACAGAATGCACATTTTCCAGCACAAAAAAGAGCTCAAATCCTCTCACACGGACCGAGGCCTTGAACATCCACTCTCCATCAGCATCCTCTTCCCCCTCCCATGAAGCGCTGAATGCTGTCACAGCGTTCTGGATTTCATCCAACGTTGGAAGAGCTTGCGGCCCGCTGCGATTGACAGGCGGACGAGGTCTCTCTTCATCATCTCTCTGCACCTTGCGTGGAACAGCCAGCCTGAGCACAGCCCAATCGTTGTAGGAGAGAACCGCTGGTGAGTTTGATAAATAGGATTTAAGAGGTTCCCCCTCAGCCACATCTTGGATTAAACACAGTTCCTTAGTGTCGTAGCTGAACCGGTACCCAAAACTACCGGAATAGCCGTAAGGTTCCAACTGCCATATTTGCTCCAAGATCTCTTTACCGCCGAAAGGAGGAACCTGCACTCTGCAGATGTAAAATGTAGATTTGCGGGGAGCACCAATTCCAGCCGGCATCTGATGTATAGCGATGGATTTTTCACAAAGCATGGTTTTTGACAGCGGCGTATCAACGCTCTCTTCTTTCACTTTTTGAGTTGAAGTTGAAGCGTCGGATGTAGTAGGCACCTCTTCCTCGTGGCTTGGTGCTTCATGCATCTCCTCGTGGTTCATCATTTTTTCTTAGAGCTCGGCTTTTCAGCATTCGGACACGATCTGAGCTTTTAAAGAGTTATCCACTATAGGATTACACTCAGAAGGGAGGGGGCTGTGGGAACCGCTGGAGTAACACAATAAGAAACTTCACACGCCATTACACACATTAGCCTATGACGTGGGGATCATGGACATCTGGACGCTCAACAATACGCCATTGATGATGCGGCGTGGGGGGTCTAGGCCATCTGGATGATCAACAATACACATGTCCATTTGATTAATGATACGGAAGGGGGGCAAAGATTGAACAATACACCTGTCCATTTGATTAATGATAGGAAAGGGGGGCAAGGTCAAGGGTCAAAATGAACAATAGGACTGAAAGGTCAAAAAGGTCAAAGAACAATAGACCTGTCAAAATGTTTGACGAAAGGTATCTTATAATCCTCTCTGGAGAACAATAACTGGACGTTAGGATTGTTTTGAGATGGTGACTCTGTGGTGCGCAGGCGCAGCTAAGAACGGTGAGTTGCAAGTATTGGTTCAGTAAAATTGGTTACTTTGTCTTAAGTTTTGATTGCATCTTTAATTGGCATACATAATCGGAATAAAACAATGAAGAATCTTAGCTTTTCAGTTAGTTATGTAGAACAAGTTGGTGACGCAAAATGACGGATTTGACCCGGAAGTATATGTATGTAACGTCCACCAGATGTTATAAACATGCAAAGGGGTTGGAAAAACACGGTTTATTACTGCCCCCCCCCCCATCAGGGCCGGCTTTGGCGACAGGCGACACAGGTGGCCGCCTGGGGCGCCATCTGTTGGATACGGCGCAACATTTTAAAAAAAATTATTACATTTGTGTTTGTAATATGAAATGCACTCTCTACATGCTCAAAATTCTCCTCTGAAATGACATTAAATTAAAACATCAATATTTAAATTCTAATGATGTGGCTGCATGACGAGCTCCCGCTTGGGCCACCGCTCAGACGCATTTGACCGTTAAGGGTGCCGTAGATCACGTGCGTGTGTTGCAAGTCCCAGCCGGTCAAGACTCAGAAACAGTGGTCAGAGACAAGGGTCACAGAAGGGTCAAGAGGACAAGGGTTCAGGACTTGCTGTCGGGGACAGAACTAGGCCAAGGGTCAAGAGGCAGGCTGGCTCCTCTGGATCCACCCATGGCCCCACCCCTGGATCCACCTCTGGCGGGAAAAGAAGGAATGGAGAAGAGTAAAAGACAGTCCATTTGGATCCAGAAGTCCTCAGGAATGCTGAAGGAAGACCTACAATTTGCTACCAACATGAAGATTTATGACCTGTGCTCCCATAAGGAGTGCAACATGTAACTTTTGTGCCCTCATGTGAATACTGCATGAAGTGATAATGATACCAAAATGTTTTGTGTAGAGCTAAAAAAGTGTATTTGGTAAATGACCTCTTGACCTAAACTGTCAGGAGAGAATGACTTGTGACTCTTACATTGTTTAGAGCAGTCTCAGGAATGATATAAAAGGATGCAGCTCAGATCGGGGAGAGAGATTCCGAGGCAGTAGTTTGGGGAGATTCTCAGAAGATACGAGCTGGTGTAAACTAACTCTCTTATTTAATCATTTTGAACTAATTCCTCCTTGGGGGATATCAGTTGTTTTTTATATTTACCCATTTTTGTATTTTTGATTTTGTAATAAATCTTTTTTGAAAAAGATCAATAATCTTAATTCTTTCAGGCTTTCCCTAAAGCTTCACGTTTGGAGCCCTGACCATTGTTGCACAGGAGGTAAGCATGTCGATTATAGGTCTCTGAATTATCAGGACTTTACAGTTTATAATAAATTAATATAAAGAAACCTTAAGATAAGAGGAGTTTGACTCCTCCCCTACCTGCGAGTAATGAGTTGTCTTACCCCGGCTTTCCACCGGAGCCGTCAGCAGCACGTTACTGCAGCAGCACGTCATAGCTGCTGATAGGAACCGCTGTGGTCAACAGAACCTTTTCCACCGGAGCCGTCAGCAGTGCGAGTCGGCCGCGTCTCAGGAGCAGCATGTCGCGGCCTTTACGCGCCGGTTCTATTTTCTACGCGCGACGCCTCTGAAACGGGTCAAGTGCGACATTTTTGGGGAAGGAAAGACAGGAAATCAGACGCGGAAATGGAGAGAAGCTACAGAGATTTTCAGAATAAAGAACGTGCTGCCTTCCGGTTGCTTTACTTTTAAAAAATGTTACGAATTGTGCGTCCCCGTGAGAAGTTATCACCTAGCTAGCGGTCTCCTTTGTTTTTCAGGTCCGTATTGGCGATTATAAAACGGACAGAACATAAAACACAAACCATGTTGTAGTTTTCTCCTGCTTGTTATTGTGTTTACTGACGAAGTCACTCGTGTGACTTCGTGCTCGGTCGGTGACAGCTGCTCCCCTGCTGCTTCGCGTCTCGTGGGAAGAGCCAAGCAGCAGCTTACGCGAGCAAGACGTGCTGCTGCAGTAACGTGCTGCTGACAGCTCCCGTGGAAACCCGGGGTTAAGGGCGATAAAACCAAAATATTAGAGGTTATTTTTGGCTCTGATTGCAGGTTGAAAAAGTCTTTACCAGCTGGAAGGTTGGATTAATTAAATAAATTGATAAATTTATGTTAGCCTGATCAACTAACAAAAATCATTTTATAGTTACCAACCTCCCACATAAGCTGATAGAGGCGCAATTAATCCAGATAATCCAAACAATTGCTGAGAGGATTGGCCTGCCTACAGACTTCACTCTAGTATCTTAACCAAAAGATAACGAGTTTAAAAGAAGTGGACTGCTCTGGGGATACTATTCGTGCAAGTCATTTCACCTTTAAAATAAAAGATACGATTCTAATTAGGAGGTCCATAACCAGGGTCTAGTACGATAAAACTCGCCGACACCCCCACAGAACCCTGATAGATGCATTGTCTCATAAGTTCTAACGGAACCGGTAAATGGGACGTGCACGCGACACGTGGACAGCACAGAAGGACATCCTGTTGTCGTCGCGTTTAAACTTTTGATATTTTACGATGAAAAGAACACCTAAGCCATCGGGATCAGCAATCCGAAAGCGAAGGAAGAAAAAAACGGGCCCAAAGCAGAGGTATGTAGACTTTATAAATTTGGCAAAGGAACTTTTTGTGTTACAATTTTAGCTAACTGCCTCTCCAGCCACGCACGGTCCACGGACGGACCCTCGCTAGCTGTTTACATACACAATACAGTATCTCATAACTTTCACCAATTAATTTTACTTTTGAATCGTCGTGTCCAGATGCAGTGAGACAATATCTGCAGCCTGTCGACAGGCACCTGTTGACACCACGGGGGCGGGACTGTCTTCTACACCTGTTGAGTCTCACTGTGATGATGAAGATTGTAAGATTTATTTTTACCGTTTTTTTGGAGTATGATTGCAGCCTTTTCATGAACTTCGATTCAAGTTTTAAGTGCGCATACAATACGAATTTAATATTTTCATATCAGAAGAACGTTAGGTGTGGGTGTAGCAACATTTCAACTTTGTCAGACACATCGGGCGTGCGGCACCGCCATGGCCGTGGCGGGGACTCCCCCGCTGCCACCGGTCAGCGGGGACTCCCCCGCTGCCGCGGGTCCCGCGTCGGTGTTTCCTTGTTTAATAAATGAAATCCTCAGAGTGCCTCAGATCACCGGTTCTTCTTCCTCATATTCTACATTTATTTGATGTTGAAGAGCACCTGAGAGTGAGACATAAGTTTTTTCAACTATTCCCCATGGCTGCACTCACTTCCACCTGTTTTTGATCATTTTATTCATGTTTTCATAGAACAGATTAAAAAAGAATCAATAAAACAAGAAGTCCAGTAACATTAAAAATAATGAAAAGCATCACTGCACATGACTGAGGAATATTGAATGTGAAAGTGTCACTGTTCCTAAGTAATTCATGCATCAGAGGGTTAAGTTGCTTTTTGTGTGTGTGTGTGTGTGTGTGTGTGTGTGTGTGTGTGTGTGTGTGTGTGTGTGTGTGTGTGTTTATTTTCTCACAGAAGAAGAACCCAACACCAGCAGACTCAGTGCTCCAATCCAACAGCCTGAAGAGACACCATCATCAGCTTCAACAGATGTCTGTGAACATGTAGGAGCTGCTGGCCCCATGGATCCTGCTGACTGGCCACAGCAGTTGAACAAAATGGAAAGTAGAACTTTCTTTATGATGACACCAATATTTGAGTTTTGCTTTGATTGCACAGTTTAATGCTGCTTTTGATTTTGCATCCCCCCCCCCCCCCCCCCCCCCCAATGACATTTGCACAACATTTTGAGTTGTTGGCTATTGTTATATTCTCAGGTTACTTATCTTTCAAGCTTACATTTATTCTTCAGGCTGTTGACTTTAAAGAGTTGCTGTGTGAACATTTAAAATAAAAAAATAGTAACTAAGGAATAACTGTGGAGTTGCTTTTTCCAATGTGTGGTGGGTGGGTGGACTTGGGTTTGGGTGAGAGGTGTGCGGGCGGGGTGGGGGTGGGGGGTGGGGGGGCGCAAATGGGCAGTCTCGCCTTGGGCACCAAATTACCTAGAGCCGGCCCTGCTGCCCCTCCAGGTGAAGTCCTCTGGTGCCAGGTCTGATCCCACCAGCTGGAGCTCAGAGCCTGCAGCTCTAACATAGATAGTGACTTGTCAACAATAACATTCTCTCCTCAAGGTCCAATCTTTCAGGATTCTTCATGCCTCCATTTATCAATCGAACAGATTTATTTATAAAGCGCTTTTCAAACAAAGTGCTACTCAAGGTGCTTTATAAAATGACCCCAGATTCCCTAAACAGGTTAAAAACATTAACAGACATATGCAAGCACACACACGCATGCACACGCATGCACACACACACACACACACACACAAGTAAAAAATTATATTTGGCTGAGTCCAGATGAGCCAAGTAAGGTAAGGCAAGGAAACGCCATCAGAGGAGCCGTCTGCCCCGGCAGCATCAGGTCTTCCACACTAAGTCAGGGCGCTCAGTGGAAGGGGAGCATAGACCCCCCACCTCCACTTAAACACCACCTGTAGGGCGCCCAGGAAGCTACAGTCGACCACCACTCCCGAGGCAGAGGGCCCCTACAGAGGAAACACTGGATTAAAATGAGTAAAAATATAATAAAAGAGCTACCCAGGTTCTCTACACATACTTGGCTCATCTGGACTCAGCCTAATATAATTTTTACTTGTGTGTGTGAGCTTGCATATGTTTGTTAATGTTTTTAACCTGTTATGGGAATCTGGGGTCATTTTGTAAAGCACTTTGAATCACACTTTGTTTGAAAAGTGCTTTAGAAATAAATTTGATTGATTGATTGATAAATGTTATGTTTATGTTTATTTATTTGGCAGATGCTTTTATCCAAAGGGACTTACAATTTATGACCTATAGGGTATGTTGTGTTCTGTGACCGGAGTACCTGGAGGAAACCCACACATGCGTGGGGAGAACACGCAACTCCACTCAGAAAGGCCGCAGCCGAGTTTTGAACCTGCAACCTTCGTGCTGCGAGGCAACAGTGCTAACAACTGCACCACCATGCAGCCCATTATGTTATGATAACAGTGATTGAAATATGTTTCAGCATGTTTATATGACAAGGTCATCACCATTTGCACTCACACAAGGACAAAGTAAGGTTAAGTTAAACTCATGACACATAGATAGTCCTTTACCCAGATCAGAGCATCTGGTATCAAGGAAGACATGTTTCTGAGACTCTTGGTAATATTCCTCAAACTTGTCAACCTCTGGTTGGCTACACAAATCATAACATGAGAATATTAAAACCAGATTACTCTGGTGGTTACTCAGTTCTAGAGAAAGCTTCAGACCAGCCACCTGAAGCAAAACCCTCTTTAACCATCAAAGCTTATATTATATATATGCTTATATTAGAGCAGTGTGTTGCATTTCTACATCATAGTAATGTATGTGGTCTAAACATATTCTACAATGTGTTAGGACTGTCGTGTTCCTGTAATGTAGAACAGTCATGGGTGTCTGTCTTACTACAAATGCTCGGAAAAAAAATAGGCTACTTTGTGAAGGAATTAGGACATAATATATAATATAATATATAACATGATTCAATAATTACCAAAAATCGCCAGGGGAAATGTGACAATATTCAATTTTTGTGATTTGTCCCACCATACACTGTTCAAACCGACTTACGGAGCTGGGATGTTTGGAATTATTGAGAGCTCCATGAACCTTGTGACCGCGAGTCGGCGAGTTCAAAACGTGTCGTAACTCTCTTTTCTACAGCTCTGGGTGACACCATATTAGATGCCCTGTTTCCTTCTATGGGAGCCCATGAGGACAAAATGTATTTTTTTATTTGTAACAAATGGTTACAAAATTTTCGTCATTCTTAAATGATGTTTTTTACACATGTACCTTTTCACTCGTTCACCAGTGATGAAAAGGAGTCTGATAAGCTCGTTATTTTGCTAAAATTTTCACTCCCCAGGGCGTTTTGACCCTAATGGACATCTTTTGGTGAGGTCTTACTCGGACACAAAAATACTGCTTGCTTGCAACAATTTAGGTATCTACTGCCCCCCTATCGCCAGGGAAAATACACACTGTCACTTTAAAATTAAAAACCTGGATGTGTCTTTTCTGATATTAGTTGAAAAAAAGGTCACAACCGATTTTTGTGCGGGTCTAAGTTTCTTTCTGAGTAAGTTTAACTGGAAGATATTTATATTATTTTGACTTAGAATGTAACACTAAATTGTGCAATTAGAGTATTTTTGAGACTGATAATACAAAATCTCTCCAGTTCTCTGGCTTACTTCAGTTTTTTCTCCCTTTTTTGCAGCTGCTCTGGCCTGGGGTTGTTGCAGGTCTGCGTGAGTGAATAGCCCTTCGCCTCGTCAATAAAGCAATCATTAGAGGCAGATTGAGTTTGTGCTTGTGTACCGACAGTGCATCGGATTGAAAGAACAAAAGAGAAGAGCGAGGGAGCGGAGGACGCAGATGGTGAGATTCGATATTTTGATGCACGTTGGCTGCTTCTGCCTCAGCCAATTTAAGTGACCAGACAAACCCAACGTAGTTTTTTACACAAATCAAACATCCGTTTTAAACATGCACGTAAAAATCACAGCTTGGGATTCTTTTCACACAACTTCTGCTCTTTATGTCACAAACACACATACGGCTCAAATCAAGACTGTTCATTCATCCAGTGACAGCTTTTTCAACACTTTATAACAATCGTCTGGACATGAGGGAAGCATGTTCAGTCGCCTCACCCAGCTTCTACTGGAAATAATCATCAGCCATGACCCATTTTAGAATGTTTATGGTCATAAAAAATAGAATTTCATTTTTGTGATAAATCACAACATTTAATTGTTTTTAATTTTAGTTTTATGTTTTAATTTTATTATAGGTGAAACCAAAAAAATATGTATACGTATGCAAATGTTCATTTCTGTCAGTAGTTGTAGCTAAAAAGTGAAACTGGTGTGTGAGAAACTCATAACATGAAAAGCCTGATGTTTCACCTGCATTTAGAATTGTTCTACACTTCAATTCAATTCAATTCAATTCAAGTTTATTTATAAAGCGCCAAATCACGACAAGAGTCGTCTCAAGGCACTTCACATAATAAGCATTCCAATTCACAGTTCATTAAGCCAATCAGAAATAATGTTTCCTATATAAGGAACCCAGCAAATTGCATCAAGTCACTGACTAGTGTCAGTGACTATACAGCAATCCTCATACCAAGCAAGCATAAAGCGACAGTGGAGAGGAAAACTCCCTTTTAACAGGAAGAAACCTCCAGAGAATCCTGGCTCAGTATAAGCAGCCATCCTCCACGACTCACTGGGGATGGAGAAGACAGAGCAGGCAGACACACACACACACACACACACACACACACGCACACACACACACGCACACACACACACACACACACACACACGCACGCACGCACGCACGCACGCACGCACGCACACAAAGACAAGTAATGTGTCTATAGTTATATTGTGATGTCTAAGTAAATATTGTATTTGGTGAAAGATAAACTTTATTGTATTTATCCTAGTGGATCTATAATTAAACAGGTAAACTAGTAGTAGCACATTCAATGTGAAAGGGAGTAAAAAGTTATTATCAGGAGAGGGAGAATGATTTAGTGGTTAGCAGCAGTGTGCTAGTCGATGGCCCCCTCCATGAGGCCACCACAGCTCAGCAGAACATCATTGTAGCTTCTTCTGGGGAGAAAAACACTTAGAGAGAAAATAAAGTTAACAGCTGAAATAGCACAAAATAGTACAGTTAAAGAGCAGGTTGTAGAATAAAGCAGTAGAGTGTGAAAAGTGGTCAGTGTGTCCTCCAGCAGTCTAAGCCTATAGCAGCATAACTACAGAGATAACTCTGGATAATCTATCCTATTTAGATGTAGGCATGTTGGAGGCAGGGCAAGGGAGAGCCGTCTTTACCGACTGTACACTCCACCTCCCTCTACTCCCCCACTTGTCCAGATTTAGGCTAACATCAGATTTTAACTATAGGCCCTATCAAATAAAAATGTTTTTAGCCTAGTCATTAAAGTAGACAAAGTGTCTGCCTCACGGACTAAAGCTGGGAGCTGGTTCCACAGGAGAGGAGCCTGATAACTAAAAGATCTGCCTCCCATCCTAAGTTTAGATATTCTTGGAACCACCAGTAGACCTGCAGTCTGAGAGCGAAGTGCTCGGTTAGGAACATATGGAACAATCAGATTACTGATGTATGATGGAGCTTGATTATTAAGAGCTTTATATGTGAGAAGAAGGATCTTAAAATCTATTCTGAATTTAACAGGTAGCCAATGTAGGGAAGCTAAGACAGGAGAGATATGATCTCTCTTTTTAATTCTCATCAGAACTCTAGCTGCAGCGTTTTGGACAAGCTGAAGACTTTTAACTACATTCTGTGGACTTCCTGAGAGTAATGAATTTCAGTAATCCAGTCTTGATGTAATAAATGCATGAACTAGTTTTTCAGCATCACTCCTGGAAAGTATGCTTCTAATCTTAGCAATATTCCGAAGGTGGAAAAAGGAAATCCGACAAACTTGTGAAACCTGGGATTTGAATGACATGTCCTGGTCAAAGATAACACCAAGGTTCCTTGCTTTGTTCTCGGAGATTAATGTAATGCCATTAAGGTCAGGCGATTGGTTAAGCAATTTCCTTTTCTGGATTTCTGGTCCAAAGATGAGAACTTCAGTCTTGTCTTGATTTAAAAGCAAGAAGTTAAGAGTCATCCAATTTTTTATGTCCTCAAGACAAGCCTGTAATCTACCCAACCGATTAGGTTCATCAGGGTTAATGGATAAATATAACTGGGTATCGTCAGCATAACAATGGAAGTTTATCCCATGCTGTCTAATGATTTTACCAATTGGGAGCATATATATAGTAAAAAGAATTGGTCCAAGCACTGAACCCTGTGGTACTCCACAAGTAACCCTGGAGTATGAAGAAGATTTGTCATGTACGTTTACAAAATGAAATCTGTCAGACAGGTAGGATTTAAACCAGCCTAACGCTGTTCCTTTGATCCCTACAACATGTTCAAGTCTTTCTAAAAGAACATTGTGATCAACTGTGTCAAAGGCAGCACTGAGATCTAACAAGACTAGAACAGACACAAGATTCTTATCTGAGACCATGAGAATATCATTTGTAACTCTCACTAATGCAGTTTCAGTGCTGTGATACTCTCTAAAACCAGACTGAAATTCCTCAAACAGAGCATTAGTGTTTAAATGCTCACATACTTGGATGGCCACTATTTTCTCCAGGACTTTGGATAAAAATGGAAGGTTAGATATTGGTCTATAATTCATTGGGTCATCTGGATCCAGAGAAGGCTTCTTAAGTGAAGGTTTGATTACAGCAACCTTAAAATCCTGTGGTACATATCCATTTATTAAGGATAGATTGATTATATCTAGAATGGGGGCAGTAACCAAAGGAAATGCATCTTTAAATAATTTGGTTGGGATTGGATCCAAAATGCAAGTTGAAGGTTTAGATGAAGCTAATATTTTTGATAACTCTGAAAGCTCAACTGGATCAAAACGGTTCAAGCACAGATGAGGTTCTACAGTCACCTCTGAAGCTGCCTCACTTACTGAGGATGAAGAAATCGCATTAGGGAAAATGCTAAAGATTTTGTTTCTAATAGAATTAATTTTACTTGTAAAAAATCCCATGAAGTCATTGCTGCTGAGGGCTAAGGGAATAGATGGCTCAGAGCTACGATTCTGTGTAAGTTTAGCAACTGTACTTAAGGACAACTATGTATTTTAGATGTAGGTATACATAAAACACATTTCTTAAAGAACTTTAATTTGTCGTATTGTTAGGGATGCACAATATATCAGCATTAAAGTCAGTATCGGCAGATGTTAGTCATTTTTGACCATGTTGATATCGGTCTGATAGATAAAACTGGGCCGATATTAACAACCGACACTTTTTTCATCTTGTTTCCATTTGTTTATCTGTTTCAGAGGCTGAGGGGGTGATGTGTATTTGCTTAGTCATGTGACAGTGACTGTAATCATCTCATAAGCGTAAATATGTGTGGTGTGTGTACGTAACATCAATTCAGCTTTAATCATTTTCCTTCTTTATAAAATCTGCTGATTTTAGAAGCATTAATATCAGTAAATCGGTATCGGCAAATATTGGTTATAGGCCATAACAGTTACATTCATATCAAATATCGGATATCGGCCTAAAATGCCATATGCATCACTACTTATTATTATTATTTTTACAACTCTCAACCAGGACATTATAAGATAAAACTACATACTTCTCACATAATTGGAATAAAAAAAACATGTTTAAACTTTTACTTGTATTTTTGGCTTTTATTTTATTGTATCCAATCTGCTTTAATATGTCAATATTTATTTTTTACTGATTCTCCAAACAATTTGTTTCAATTTTTCATTGTTGGAGTCTTGTCGGGTTTTGTATTTATTTGTTTATTTGTTTATGGTCTGGTTGACCTCTTGATGGCCTCTAGATGTCCTCTGTATCCTTGCTCAGATAACTTTCTTACCGCCTGTTTCTTGGTAGTAATCAGCACACCTGTTCACCAATCACCTCTCTGTCCATAGGCTCCACGGCTCAAGCTCAATACTCGCACTGCGCCCTGCGGACTTCAGCAAAGTGCACTTGGAGAAAGTGTGCAGTAGGGTTCGAGTGCGCAGTACACAAGTGTGCAAATAATTGCCGAATGGGGACAGGGAGAGCTGCGTCATCGATTGCAAAGCGTGCCGGGATGCTGGTCGCTGTGATACTTTTTTCTAAAACCTTTATTAACAACCTCTAAACAAACAGCCAAACAGTTATTTGAAATTAATTTACAGTTATTGCTGCTTTGTCTAAAAGTTTTAGAGCATCAACTAATCATTCGAAATGAACTAATTTAATTAGAAAATACTAAATTTCACAAAAGGAACTTGAGCCTGTTCTCCTGCAGCAATAGATTGTGGGTTATACCCTTGCCTGAGGTCCGCATCGTTGCAGAATTGGGTGAAGTGCAGATTAATAAGGGTGCAATGTGGGCGTGGTCAACTTCCGCACTTCTTGGGACACCCTACACACTCGCACCCCTGGCCGGGAACGTGCAAATGAAGGGCGCAAGGGTGCAAGTGTGAGTATTGGGATTGGGCCCATGTTTTTACTCAGTTGTTTTGGAAATCTTCAATAAATGCCCAAATGTGTTGATGGGTTCCTTTCTACTGAATTATAATCAAGTCTGTTTGGATCCAGAGGTCACTTCCTACACACCTGCTTCTATTCACCACCCGCTATTTTCACATACATTTGCTGTTCCATAATAATTTTTAATTTTATCTTTTCTTTCAACTTAAAATGTTCTACCTACTTTTTTTTCTGTCCAAAAGAAGAAAAACCAGCTCGTAAAATTAGCTTTAAAAAAACTCAAATTCACAGAAAAACACAAAGAGGTGACCTCAGCCTGTAAGTCTAATATGCAATTTTGTTTTAGCGTCGTAATGGCTTCAATCAAGTTCTCATCTTCCTGCCCTGCAGCTAAATTTCCCATGATATATTCTCCTCTGTTTTCAGACAGCATGACCTTTTGACTGAAACAACACTAATGAAAGTGTTGACGCTTCATCCCAATCTTGCAGTCATAGTAACACTTGAAAAAATGAAAAATAAAATGCTTTAAAAGCTACTGATCCTACACAGTAAAAATACAGAGCCACTATTATCTCACTTGTTGCTCACTTCAAAATATGAAAAATGTAAGCAAGCATGGGTAGAGAATCATAAGTCAACCTGCACTGATGCATAAAGTGAACAGAAAAATGAAAAGTGATTCTCCTTGTAGCTGTTGTGCAATGGCATAAATGAGTGCTCACAAGTATTTAACCTTGCTGTGTTCACGTGACAAATATAGATTTAATTAATCTGAAACAAGTTTAAAAGAAAAGTTCTGTTAAAAAGTGGTTTGTTTTGAATTCATGATTTGAAAAAGTGGGCTAAAAAATCTGTCACATGGTTAAAACCTATTAAAGGGATGCTAGGCAGTTCTGCTTGCTTTTAGCAACCCCTAGTATCTGTTATTAGTTTATCTGTGGGCAAAACAAAAGGGACACATATCTCCTCATTGTGCGTTTGTTTTTTAACACCCTAATCAAACAGCTGAAATGTGTCCTCAGCTTTCATTAGTGTCTACAGAAGTGGTTCACCACTAAATCAAACAAATCAGCAGTGTTCATGATCTAAAAGCAGGACTATTCAATTCTGGGCCTCGAGGGCCAGTATCCAGCATGTTTTAGTGGTTTCTCTGGTCCAAGTAAGCATCATAAGGGGACGTGTGCCCCCCAGTTTTTAGAATGACACATTTAGTCCACCTTGCGCTCTTTCGACCGATCGCAAAGAAACCTATTCTACTTGATCCATTAGAAACTGCTCAGCCTGCTGAAATCCATTCCATGTTTTCCTGGTTGCTCTGCTCTGGTGCACACACAAGGACGGGTTGTCAATAAACAATAAATAGAGGATGGGGGATGACCTCTTCAAATCTGCTCTGTCTCTCTTGTCGTCTGCCCCAGCTCTCTCTCAATCCCCGAATCCTGTTCAGAGCTGTTCTTATATACCCTTCCTGGGCCAGCTTAAGGTCATGGGGTCATTTACCAGATACACACTTTGTAGCTCAACACAAAACATTTGGTGTCATTTTCACTACATGCAGCATTCTTCTTAACACAGGTCATTACATCATCTTTTGCAGCATTCTTCAGTTTCTCTCCAATGTGTCTGAGAGAGCTTCTGGATCTGATGGGCTTGTCTTCATTCTGTTCTCCTCCAATCCCATCTTTCCAAGCCAGGGGTGGGGCAAAGAGGTTGGGTCAGTCTCCTGACCTTTCGCCCAGTTCTGTCCTCTTGTCCCTGTGACCCTTGTGTGACCCTTGTTTCTGACCACAGTTTTTTTTTTGACCTGCAGCCCAGCTCCTGTCTTCTGGCTGATTTTGCTCGCACAAGCCAGTTCAGTGTGGCTCACCTTTTGACCCCGTACTTGCCACTGTCTTTGGCATGTGGGGACTCGCAACAGTGACTTTCTATCCTCCACTGTGAAGCTGTCCAGACTGGTGGTTGTTGGTGACTTTAACATCCATGTTGATGATCCCATGAATTTCTCCAGCCTTATGGACTCCTTCGGCTTTACCCAGCATGTTTCTGGCCCCACACACACCAGGGAGCACACTCTGGATCTTGTTTTTACCCTGAGTCTAAATGCTGACAGTGTTTGTCCTGAGGACGTTTATATTTCAGATCACCATTGCATTTTCTTTAACTCGACTGTTTCTGCGTCCCCACCTCCAGCTCGCCGAATGGTTAGTTCTCGTTTTCTTAATGAGAGCACAGCGAGCAATTTTTCTGCTGCTTTTGATCCACCCTGTTCTTCTGATAACGACCCAGATTCCTTAACTTCTCAGTTCAACGAGCACTGCCTCTCCATTCTGGACAACATCTGTCCTGTCAGAACCAGATCAGTTCCTGCAGTGAACCCTACTCCCTGGTTTAATGACAGCCTTCGCAGCCTGAAGCGCCAATGCAGAAAAATTGAGCGTTTGTGGAAGAAAACCCATCTCCACGTCCATCTGCTGCACCTAAAGGATCTTCTGTCATCCTTTAACTCTGCAGTCAGAGACGCTAGGGTTTCCTATTTCTCCAACCTGGTGTCCCAGAGCAAAGGGAACCCCAAGGTGCTGTTTAACACCATCAGCAGCATCGTCTCTCCTGCCTCTCCTACAGCCTCCATCCACTCTGTTGCAGACTGTGAGAACTTTCTGTCTTTCTTTGTGGACAAAGTCAATAAGGTTAGATCTAGCATCTCTCCTTCAGTCTCATCGCCGCCTCTCCCGACTCCAACCAGGCCCATCATCCTAGATAGCTTTGCTCCTGTTTCTTTGCCTGAGTTAACCAAACTAGTTAACTCTATGAAGATCTCTGCATGCCCCCTCCACATCTTAATTCAATTCAATTCAATTCAATTCAAGTTTATTTATAAAGCGCCAAATCACGACAAGAGTCGTCTCAAGGCACTTCACATAATAAACATTCCAATTCACAGTTCATTAAGCGAATCAGAAATAATGTTTCCTATATAAGGAACCCAGCAAATTGCATCAAGTCACTGACTAGTGTCAGTGACTATACAGCAATCCTCATACTAAGCAAGCATGCAGCGACAGTGGAGAGGAAAACTCCCTTTTAACAGGAAGAAACCTCCAGAGAATCCTGGCTCAGTATAAGCAGCCATCCTCCACGACTCACTGGGGATGGAGAAGACAGAGCAGACACACACACACACACACACACACACACACACACACACACACACACACACACACACACACACACTAATGTGTCTAGAGTTATATTGTGATGTCTTAGTGAATATTCTATTTGGTGAGAGATAAACTTTATTGTATTTATCCTAGTGGATCTATAATTAAACGGGTAAACTAGTAGTAACACGTCCAATGTCAAGGAAAGCAAAAAGTTATTATCAGGAGAGGGAGAATGTTTAAGTGATTAGCAGCAGTGTGCTAGTCGATGGCCCCCTCCATGAGGCCACCACAGCTCAGCAGAACATCGTTTTAGCTTCTTCTGGGGAGAAAAACACTTAGAGAGAAAATAAAGTTAACAGCTGAAATAGCAGGAAATAATACAGTTAAAGAGCAGATAGTAGAAGAAAGCAGTAGAGTGTGAAAAGTGGTCAGTGTATCCTCCAGCAGTCTAAGCCTATGGCAGCATAATTACAGAGAAAACTCTGGATAATCTATCCTATTTAGATGGAGGCATGTTGGAGGCAGGGCAAGGGAGAGCCGTCTTTACCGACTGTAATCCAGTCTTGATGTAATAAATGCATGAACTAGTTTTTCAGCATCACTCCTGGAAAGTATGCTTCTAATCTTAGCAATATTCCGAAGGTGGAAAAAGGAAATCATACAAACCTGTTTAACCTGGGATTTGAATGACATGTCCTGGTCAAAGATAACACCAAGGTTCCTTGCTTTGTTCTCAGAGATTAATGTAATGCCATTCAGTTCAGGCGACTGGCTAAGCAATTTCCTTTTCTGGATTTCTGGTCCAAAGATGAGAACTTCCGTCATGTCTTGATTTAAAAGCAAAAGGTTTAGAGTCATCCAATGTTTTATGTCCTCAAGACAAGCCTGTAGTCTACCCAAACGATTAGGTTAATCTGGGTTAATGGATAAATATAGCTGAGTATCGTCAGCATAACAGTGGAAGTTACCCATAACATTGTTAACCCTCATCTTTGTTTAAAAGTGCTTTTCAGTCCATCGGTGTCAACATGCTCTCCATTATTAATGCTTCTCTGGTTTCTGGTCAGGTCCCAGCTTACTTTAAGAACGCTGTAATCCACCCGCTTCTTAAAAACTGAGTCTTGACCCCTCTCTCCATAGCAGCTTCAGACCCATCTCTAAACTTCCGTTCATCTCCAAGATCTTGGAAAAGGTTGTGGCTAAACAACTCACAGCTGCGCTTGATGAACATAACATCTATGATAGCTTCCAGTCAGGTTTTCGTAGAGCTCATTCTACTGAAACAGCTCTTCTTAGGGTCTCTAATAACCTTCTGACCCACAGTGATGCAGGGGACTGTTCTGTTCGGGTCCTGCTGGACCTGACTGCAGCCTTTGACACTGTTGACCATCACCTGCTGCTGGAGAGGCTGAGAGACTGGGTAGGCCTATCAGGATCTGCTCTGGAGTGGTTCTCCTCTTATCTCTCTGAGCGCTCCTTTTCTGTGGCCGTCTCCAAGTTTAGGTCCTCCACCATCTCCCTTACCCATGGTGTCCCACAAGGTTCTGTGCTGGGGCCTCTGCTCTTCCTCCTCTATCTGCTTCCTCTTCAGCACATCCTGAGCTCCTTCAAAGGAATCTCCTACCATCTTCATGCAGATGACATCCAACTGTACATCTCCTTTAAGCCCCATGAGATGTCTAAGCTGCAGCTGTTACACACCTGCTTAGACTCTATCAAAACCTGGATGGTGGGAGCTTTCTTCAGCTGAATGAAGATAAGACTGAGATCCTCATCTGTGCCCCAGACAAGCTGGTTCCCAAAGTCAGAGACTCTCTTGGTCAGCTTGCTTCTCACACCAAACCTTCCGTCTGTCACAATATGAGGATGGTTAGGACCCAAAATGCAGGTACCCAGGATAACACGAGGCAGGAGATGATATAAAGAAAAATCCTTTTACTTGTAGGATGAACAAAAGAATAAATCCAAAGGCAGGGAGCCAAAAGTACAAAAATGTCCAAATACCAAAAACTAGGGATCAAAAAACACTAGAGAACACGAGAAGCACAAGAAACACTAGAGATCACAAGAAGCCTGACAGAATTAACACAATGGACCGACACAACACTGAGACAAGACAGGGCTTTTATAAACAGAGAGGAAAGAGGGCTGGAGGGAAAACAGGTGAATACAATTATCTAAATGGGGAACAGAACCAGAGGAGGGCAGATAAACCTAAAACTATAAAACACAAAACTAAACCTAAAGACTGAGGGAAGGACTAACACACACACACACTCACCGAGCTGGGGAAGGACACCCACACACACACACTGAGCTGGGGAAGGGGACACACACACACACCGAGCTGGGGAACGACACACACACACAAACACGCACACACACACACACACACACACACACACAACTGAAATAAAAGACCATATAAACTAAGGTGGGAAGACTAAGAGACATGAAGAAAACCAGGAGGGAGCTGGGGACAAAAAGGCTGGAGCTACAAGGACACAGAACGTGAAGGAATGATCTAAAGGGCTACAAACAGAAAACACATGAACACAAAGAGACACATAAATGAGACGCAGACAAAGGACACATGAGGGCACTATGAGAAACAAAGGGGAAGCTAGAGAGGGATGGAGAACACTAGGAGCAGAGGTGAGAAGACTACTAAAATTTCCTACTTAAGTACGAGTACCAATACTTTGATAATTTTTTACTCAATTACAAGTAAAAGTACTTGCCTAAATTTTTACTTAAGTAAAAGTAAAAAGTATCGTAAACAAAATGTACTGAAAGTAAAAGTTACTTAGTTACATTTTTGTCAGCGTAAGGATGGCTACATCTAAGTAGTGCTAAATCACAACGCCAGTTCACAATTCGCTCGTATGTGTGTGCGCACACACACTTACACACACGCTCAGCTTGAAGGAGGGATTTCTATCCAATCAGTGAGAACATGACGTGCACATTGATTGGACGAGGTTTTTCTAGGATGGTAAGTTTCAATTGTGGTTAAAATTATTCTTTATTTTGAGAAAAAATAAATTTTTAAGATGCCATCAGTATGAGAGGTATCTCAATGTTCTCATGACAAAACTCTAACATGAGACTGTGCTCTAACCTGACACATAACAAGCTAAATGCAGTCAAACATGTCAGATGGACCGTATGACAGCTGCTAACGTTGGCCCTGCCCTACTTTACCTCTACATTACAGTTCCTTTATCCGTGTCCATCCTAGAGCTCCTCTCTGACCTTCATGCTTATTTAGAGCAGCTGATGTTTAAAGTTAGCAGAGTTCATCCTTGGTAGTGAGTTCACTCACTCATTTAACCCTTCACCACTGAAATCAGTTTGTTCATTCCAATCCTCCTAAATAATCCTCCAATCGTCCAACTGGAATCCTTCCAGGTATTACTAGAACTAATGGTGTCTCCTCACCAGCGTGAACCTCCAAACTGTGAAGGTTGGTTTCCAAACATGAACTTTAAATGTATGCATTTATCTCCTCTTGTAGCACTTTAACATGTTTTAAAAGGCTTGTATCATGATAAGTTACACCTCCCAGACCAAAGATAAGATTAAACATTATCATAACACTGCAGAGACGTCATTATGAAATATGTGTGAGTCTGTGTGTGTGTGATTGCATATGTTTAATGTTTTTAACCTGTTATGGGAATCTGGGGTCATTTTGTAAAGCACTTTGAATAACACTTTGTTTGAAAAGCGCTTTAGAAATGACTGATTGATTGATGTTATTTTCCTGAGCTGTTACTGCAGCCAAGATATAGGACTGCATGGATTTGATGAAACCATGCTGTCTCATGCAGTCCTATATGTGTAACACACACACACACACACACACACACACACACACACACACACACACACTGCAGCATGTTAGAATCATGTGAATGACTAATTTAACTACAATGAACTGCTTTTGTAATAATTTAATCTCTTATTCTGGAGTAAAATAAATAAACAAGCTAAATCTGTCACGATTTGATGTGGTAGGATGTTTAGGACCCAAAATGCAGAAAACCAGATGAACCAAGCAGGAGGTAGATGATGAAAAATAAATCCTTTATTTAGGAGTAGTCCACAGGCAGGGAGCCAAAACCCCAAAATCTGATAATCTTGACTGAGCAATGAAAACCACTAGAGGACTAGAGACACTGGAACACTGGCTGCTAAGAACAGGAACAAGCCTGACAAGAACAACAAACAAACATTAATGGACCGACAAGAACACAGAGACAGACAGGGCTTAAATACACTGGGAGGAGCAATCAGGGAAACAGGAAGCAGGTGTGTGGGGTGAGCTGCTGGAGGGAAGGCAGGTGACACTAATCAACTCAATGGGGAAAACAGAAACAGAGGATGGCAAATACCTCAACACAAAACTAAACAACAATTTCCTAAAGACAGAGGGAAGGACTCACACAAACTAGCTGGAGGAGGACATAGTACATACACACACTGAGCTGGGGACAACGAGGCTGGAGCTGACCTGGGAGGAAATAGTGAAAAAGATAACATCAGACACTAAACTGACACACAGAAAAAGGACACAAGAGGGCGCCAAAGGGCTACAACATAAGACACATAACAGGGATGCAGACAAGGACACATGAGGGCGCTAAGAGAGCACAAGGGGAGAACCTGGAGTGGAGCACAAGAGGAGCTGGGGAACAAAGGGACACAAGAGGGAATCTAGAGAGGGATGGAGGACACCAGGAGGCACATAAAGGAAGGGGGCTGACGCAGACCATGACAAAATCATCACATATCTGTGGCATCAAGAAGCATCTTCTGAGTTCAAACACAGGGATGGAGCACAATGTTCACACCGGAACAGTATCGGGATGTTTTAACTCACAGAGGCCTGCAGGTCTTCTGTTTTATGAGCAGAGTGCTGATAATCCGCTTGTTAGGAGCACTAAACGTTATTTTGCCGCTGCTGTGCGGAGCGGTAGAGAAACACGTTTCAAACACGGAACCGAGTCTCGCTACCGAACCGAGCAGAATTCTGATGACGTCACACCGGTGCGCGAAGGTGCGGGATCCAACACACAGGAGAGGAGGGAGAGAGGAGGTAAACAGCGAGTGGAGGAACTGAACCGATGTCTTTGAGCTAAAGTGCACACCCCACACCCCCCCACGGTTTAGACGCGGCGCTCATGCAGGTGTCTCTTTCCGTTCCAACGCTGCTACACGTAATATTTTTAATTTATTAAGCCTATAATTTATTTTTACTCAGTAATGGATATGATTTAAAATGTAGCGAATTACAATTCTTTTTAAAAATCTTACTCAAGTAAAAGTACAGCTTTTAAAAACGACTTAAAAAGTATACATTTACAAAAAAGCTACTCAATTACAGTAACGTGAGTAAATGTAATTTGTTACTTTCCACCTCTGACGAGGAGACACATGAGGGAAGACCCAGACGCACACTGTCAGGAATCTTGGCGTGACCTTTGACCCAGCTCTCACCCTGGATTATCATGTCAGTTCTCTTGTTGGCTCTTCCTTCTTCCATCTCAGGAACGTTGCTAAGCTGAGTCCCATTCTGTCCCGCTCTGAACTTGAGACAGTTCTCCACACCTTCATCTCCTCACGCTTAGACTACTGTAACTCTCTTTTCACGTGTCTGAGCAGAACCTCCCTGAACCGTCTACAGGTGGTTCAGAACGCCTGTGCTCGGCTTCTGACCAAGTCCTCCAAACACACCCACATCACCCAGCTTCTCCTCCAGCTTCACTGGCTGCCAGTCAACTTCAGGGTTCATTTCAAGATCCTGGTTCTGGTCTATAGGGCCTTACATGGACAAGCACCATCTTACATTGGTGATCTTCTTAGTCCCTACACCTCCAGCAGGTCCCTGAGGTCCAGTGACCAAAGCCTACTGGTTGTGCAGCACCAGGCTAAAGGTCAAAGGTGACAGATCATCTGCTGCTGTGGCCCCCAGACTCTGGACCTCTCTCCCCCTGAGCCTGAGATCAGTGGACTCAGTGGTCTCCTTTAAAAAGCAGCTGAAGACTCACTTGTTCAAGCTGGCTTTTGTATGACCTTCTTCACCTCTCTCTCTTTATTCTGCTCTCCCCACCTATTCCACCTTCCTCAGGATCCACTGGTTTCCCTCTTTCCTGTTCACTCTCTCTCTCTTTCTTTACATTGTTTTAATCACAATTGTCTATTTTTGCTCATTTTAAATATATTTTTAAACATTTTCTAAATTATTTTTTATATTTTTACATTTTTTGTTTTTGTGAAGCGTCTCATGATTTTTATCTTGAGAGGCGCTATAGAAATATTTTCTTCTTCTTCTTCTGTTAATCACCTGCTGATAGAAATCAGGTGTGTTGAAGCAGGGTTAAAGCTAAAACATGCTGGATACCGCCCCTCGAGGCCCGGAACTGAGTATCTCTGATTTAAATCATGCAGGAAACCTGCTGGAAGCACATTGCAGCCAGGAATGTCGGCTTCAACTTTTTTAAACGTTATAGGTGGCGGCCAGGCACGGCGCTCAGAAGTTGCAATACACTTCAGGCACTCGAGGAGTACAGACGCTTCCCTCTTTCGCTCTTTTTTTCCAAAGGCTCTTTGTCCTGTCTCCCCACAGAGCACTTCTCTGCATTTCTTCTGAAAAACTCTATTTTTACTATCCATGGATTTGATAAACTGGTTATTCAATGTGATCGATAAGATTTTTTCAACAATGAGAACGGAGCAGGGGGCTCCCACATTTCCACAGGGGACACACCCTGTGGGATATATGCTGGATTCCTGGAAGGAGTGGAAGATCGTATGCCTCTCCCAGCAGTCCATTGAGGACATCGAAGATGTGAGGATATTCGGCCTGATGATCACTGGATTTCTCCTGATTGGAGTGAGAGGATATCTGGTTTCCTGGAAATTTGGGAAGACGGGAGCGATTGGAGGCCGACCCGTACCCACGGAAAGCACTGTCCGTGTGGAGACTTCACAGACTGGGACGTTACTCGAGGTGAATCGTAAGCTGGACAATGTTCTAGCTGCAATACCAGTATAAGTGCGCAAAATGGATGTCATCTTAGAGAGAGTCACCGGACGGTATGGACAGGTTTAAAAACCCAAAATTGGCTTCAATGAAGGACTGGAAATGATCAGTTTAAAGACTGAAGGCCGTGAGGAAAATTGTCTCAGCCTGACCCAAACCAATTCTTGTTATCTGAATTTGACGCCCTGGTAGCCTTGAGCTGCAAGCAACTAAAACCCCCACGAAGGAATGTAGACAGATGCTGTGAAAACCCGACCTATCGTCCCCCCCTCCCTCCCCCACCACCCCCACCCCTGCCTTCGGATTGGTGGACTTCAGCCTGGCAAGGTCATCAATCTGCAGGAGTCAATGTGCTCTTTGCTTCTCCCAAGATCTCCCTCCCACCTGTGACTGTACAGTAGATGAGCGCCGTAGATGGAGTCTCATGTTATGTTGTGTTGTCTGAAGTCTGTTGCATATCTGTTGAGGTGTTTTCTTGCAGAGCAAAGCTGCCCTCCTGGTGGAGGGTAACTCTGAAGTGCCTTTTTTTCCCTCCACCTGAACCAATCCTCTTATCTCTATTAAGGTAGCACGACTCGGGTTGCGAATGACCACAGTCACCAATTCTTTTCATGTGTCTTGCCCATGTATGTCTGATCTCTGAATTGTGTGTGCTGAAACTCTAATTTCCCTCTGGGATTAATAAAGTATGGATGGATGGATGGATGGATGGATGGATGGATGGATGGATGGATGGATGGATGGATGGATGGATGGATGGATGGATGGATAGATAGATAGATTGACTGACTGACTGCGGTATTCTGGTCACATGGAGCGGTGGGGGTATGAGTGACATTTCATTAACCCTTTAAACCAGGAGTGGGAAACCCTGGTCCATCGAGGGCCGCAATCCAGCATATTTTAGTTTCAACCCTGCATCATCACACCTGATTTCAATCAGCAGGTGATTAACAAGCTTCTGCAGAGCTTGATGAGCTGCAGAACAGGTGACACCGGCCCTCGAGGACCTGGGTTCCCCACTCCTGCTTTAAAGATTCTGTTTTCTTTCCTGCAGGAAAAGAAACCAAACAGTTTTCTCTTTAGTCATTACAAAATTTTGCTTTCCTGGCCTTGCGTCCCATTTAAGCAGGGTTAGGGTTTTCCATAAATGTCAGGAAGAGATGCGTACTCTGTCTAGATGATGCAACACAGCATGCCTAACTCAATGAAATGTGTCCACCAGCAGAGTTTGGGCTTTTCTTTTCTTGTGTTCCATTTAACGTGAATCCAATTTTCACACTGCAGCTGTCTTATGCACATGAATAATGTGTCCCCTCAAACTATGCATGGATCCACTGCACTGCGGCGCTTTCCGCCTCAGGACATACATGTGATATGTTCATTTATTACCTTTAAGTTTTCCTGCTGTTTGCTCCACAGCGTGAGCAGGGAAATCACTCACTGACTGAGGCTCCTTGTGTTTATGTGTTTAAGTTTATTTATTTAGCAGATGCTTTTACCCAAAGCAACTTACAATTTATAACCTATAGGGCGTGTTGTGAACTGTGGGGGAAACCGGAGTACCCGGAGGAAACCCACGCATGCACGGGGAGAACACGCAACTCCACGCAGAAAGGCTGCAGCCGAGTTTCGAACCTGCGTCCTTCGTGCTGCGAGGCAACAGTGCTAACCACTGCGCCACTATGCAGCCACAATCACAGCTCGAGCACATTTAGAGACAAAAATACATGCTTATTTGAACATAGAATAACAATAACGAATGAAGTCAGGAGGAAAAAGTGACCCGCAGAGTAATGTGAAAATAAAAGCTACAATTAGAGGAAAAATCATGAATTTCTTGATTAATGTGATCAGTTTTACATGATTATCCTTCTTTTATTTGAATAATTCATTTGACAGTACAGAAGCTACTAGGAAAACCATTCGGAATGATGTACAGCTTCATTTTTATAATTACTTTAACGTTTGTCAGGACTTGTGTAGTGATCTGTAGTTGTATATTTATACACTGTAATTAGATCTAAATATAATCAGAAGAGGTTGTTTTTATCATCAGGGAGTTTACTTAAACACTCTGTATTGACTGAGAGACAAGAAAAGAGAGAGTTGGGATCGTTTAAGAATCTTTAATTTCTATAATTATAAATTCTTACAATCTACCAGGACTATCTCTGTGATGGATGCATATGGATTTGGATGTTTCGTGTTGGTGTGTGTGTGTGTGTGTGTTGTTCAGAATCTCTAGGCTGATGTAGCGAATCTGGTTGTTATGACTAGACTACCACAAGGCTTCAGAAGCTGATGACATGAGCCGCCATTTTGTGCCGTGACCACATACCCTGTGGAGCCTCCCGTGTAGATCAGGAAATGCCAGGTCCTAGAACCCTCGGATGTACCGGAGCTGGTGAAACAGTGGTCGCAGCACTACAAAGCCCGTCTGTGGGTCGACTCCGGTAGCAGTCGGCAGGCGTCAGCAAGTTCACTCTTATTTTGAAGAAATGTCGTCTTGTTGTTCAAACGACGGAAATCTCCAGCTTGACAGTTCTCAGCTTAAAGTAGAAAGTGCATCTGGCCAGGCTGCACCTCTCTTTTGGCGGTGATGGATCGAGAGCTGGTAAACAATGTTGAGAGTATGATGTAACTCCTTTGGAGCTTGGATCGAACAGAGCTGAGGTTAAAATGGAACTGAGTTTAAAATGGCGTTGCCTTGTTTTATATCCCCTAATTGTTTACAAATCTTAGTAAACCGGATTGGACAACTTAAGTAAACAACCCAGATTCTCTCTACGACAGACAAAAGCTCTGATTGGTTGAGAATAATGTGTCATGCGTTTCCATAGTAATGTAGATCAGTCTGTCTGGTGCAGTCCTGTTTATTCATTAAACACGTAACTCATGACATCTTTATTTCACAGATCATTCACCTGATTATTAATGATCAACATATGCTTTGATTAGCTTATCACAAATAAAGTACTTTGATTAATTAATGAAAAGCGTTCTTCTTCTCTTCTTCTGTCTCTTCTCCTGGAATGTAAACATACTGAACCAAGCGTCCGACCTTGGCGATGTTACTGTGTGAAGGGGCAGCTGTTAAGGGCAGACCATTATAATATTCATAACGCTACACACGTTAATACAGATCTACAGCTGTGTGCCTTTCACATAGCACTAAATCTAACAAAGCTGTCAGAAAGCGTGTTTTATCAGTGGTTTTATCAAGTAAGCAGCATTTCATTAGGTTTTATCCACGATGCCAATAACAGGTCCAGATAGAGTAGCTCTTTTCAATAATCCCATATGCAGACCAACACTTTGTTTCACAGCCCAATCACACCCAACTTAATCATTTCCCAAGTCGTTATTGGTCCCGACACGACAACAGGCTAATTGGATGGCTGACCCCGCTGACTGAAAAGGCCCACTCAGCGGTTTGAAAACGAAACACTATCAGTGAATATATAGCTTATCAAAGAGCTGTCAGAAATTCACTGACACGTGATATCAGAAAAAAAACAGGATCCAGTGCTCCTGGACGCAGATTAGCAAACAATTTGTGTAACCATCATAAAGATAAACAGAAATGTAGTGGTGAGGTGAGTAATGAGCGTGTAACAAGTTGTCTCTTGGGTTCAAATTGGAAAGGCTGAACTGAAGCCGCTTTCATTGTGCGCTGCACTTTTAGCTGTGTGAACCAGATGAATGTTGCAGACGTGATGTCACTACCCAGAATGCTTTGGGAAGTAAATAACAATGGCGGCCTCCTGCTAAATCAAATTTATTGAAATATTTCTTTAGGGGGAAATCGTTTGGCTTGTTTGGCAAAGTATGCGTTTTAGTGCAAACTTGACTTAATCATCCAAGTTCCTCTTAAGCTTTTTGTCCTAAATTCTTTAGGCAGTAACTGGGGAAGTTGTTTTGATTGGTTGACCATTTTGTCGAAGGGACTTTTGGGCAAATTTCAAGACTCCATCCATTTTTTCATGCATATTTGGAGTCGGGTCATGGGAGCAGGAGCCCTTGTCCCTGACCCGGAGAAGGCATTCTACCCTTTTCCAACTCAAGACCATGGTCTCGGATTTAGAGGTACTGATTTTCATACGGGGTACTTCACACTCTGCGAAAGTTGGAGAAAAGTGTTTCATTACCTTCCAGCGGAACAGCGTTGTTGCAGTGGGCTGTTGAGCTGCAGATTGATCACGAAAGACATAAAAATAAACAACATAAAACCGAAGGGGTGGGGTGAAGACAAAGAGGAAGGTGGCAATAATCACTGATGCCATCCAAAATGGCTCAGTCAAAAATCTAATCCAAATCAACATGAAAAAATGCAAAACTTACTATTTTAATTTAGGTAAAATTGATTTGTCTAATACGTTTGATCATTCATTGAATACAAATGCAAAAAACTGATACAAGAAATTTAACAAAAAACATGACATTATTTATCAGAATAAATGAGTTGATACTCATTATTTTAATGTAGTTTTACTACTCACATTTTTTAATTAAACTGATGTCATATTTTACAGTGTATCTAACGCTACGTGTTGTATTTTTATCCGTGTCTTTGTGTTCCACTAATCTCTTTACGGTCCTTAAATTCCCACCATTCCAAACCAGGATAGGAGCGCTAAGCTCAGCATTAGGGGCTTTTACATTCCTCTTATTTTCTGTCCTCTGTGTCAGTGTGTCCTGGAGTGGTTTCTTTCTGTTACAATAGAAAAAAGAACCACATCATTACAACTTTTTGCTCTTTCCGAGTCTGGAATATGTTGAAGAACACCTGTGGAACTTTGTGTGATTCAAAGTGTTTCCAACCACAGCAAATCTGGACCACACACTGAACGACATATTCAGACTGATCTTACAGTCGTTTAAGACTTCCAACACGTAGTATTCAATTTATTACTTGGGAAACTGAGGAATTTTACATGTTTACTGGATTAATTTTTTCCCCAAAACACCACAAATATAAATTCCCCTTTATCCAACAATGAATACTGAAGTAGTTTACCTAGTAAAAAAAAAAAAAAAACAAGGTGCTAGTAAGTTTTGAGAATGCCTTTAATTTGACCCATTCACATTAGCTGGGCATTCAGCTAATCTAATTCTTCGTGCTCTCTCTCTTTTTTTTTCAGCTTAAAAAAACTCCTAACTGTAAAATCAGCAGAAATCTTGTTTTGTGTACAAATCTGATCATTTTTGCTAAATAAAATCCTCACAAAAATGCAAAAATCTGTCATGGTTTTAGGTAATTGTTTCACCCACATGTAGACAAACTCAGGAAACAGGATACGTTTATTTAGTAGATGATGTGAAGTTGGCTCCAGACGTTGGAGGAGTAGCTAGTCTAATAGAGGAAGAGCAGGTAAGTAGGTGGTTGGGCAAAGAAGCTGAATATAGATTTACAGCTTACTGAGTGGGTGATCCAAGCGGCTATAGGGAGGAATGGAATCAAGGGTTCAGGAGTCAATGGTTCCACTACAGGCTGATAAATTAATAGAGGTCCAGGAACGGTTTGGTTTAATGAATTTTTTATTTTTATTTATAAAGCGCAAAATCACGACAAGAGTCGTCTCAAGGCACTTCACATAATAAACATTCCAATTCAGTCAGTTCATTAAGCCAATCAGAAAAAATGTTTCCTATATAAGGAACCCAGCAAATTGCATCGAGTAACTGACTAGTGTCAGTGACTATACAGCAATCCTCATACTAAGCAAGCATGCAGCGACAGTGGAGAGGAAAACTCCCTTTTAACAGGAAGAAACCTCCAGAGAATCCTGGCTCAGTATAAGCAGCCATCCTCCACGACTCACTGGGGATGGAGAAGACAGAGCAGACACACACGCACGCACACGCATGCACACACACGCACGCACACACACACACACACACACACACACACACACACACACACACACACCAAGCTATGTGTCTATGGTTACATTGTGTTTTCTTAGTAAATATTCTATTTGGTGAGAGATCAACTTTATTGTATTTATCCTAGTGGATCTATAATTAAACAGGTAAACTAGTAGTAGCACATCCAATGTCAAAGAGAGTAAAACGTTATTATCAGGAGAGGGAGAATGTATTAGTGGTTAGCAGCAGTGTTTTAGTCGATGGCCCCCTCCATGAGGCCACCACAGCTCAGCAGAACATCGTTGTAGCTTCTTCTGGGGAGAAAAACACTTAGAGAGAAAATAAAGTAAACAGCTGAAATAGCAGGAAATAATACAGTTAAAGAGCAGACTGTAGAAGAAAGCAGTAGAGTGTGAGAAGTGGTCAGTGTGTCCTCCAGCAGTCTAAGCCTATAGCAGCATAACTACAGAGATAACTCTGGATAATCTAGCCTTTGAGATGGAGTCATGTTGGAGTCAGGGCAAGGGAGAGCCGTCTTTACCGACTGTACACTCCACCTCCCTGTACTCCCCCACTTGTCCAGATCTGGGCTAACATCAGATTTTAACCATTGGCCCTATATTATCAGAATCAGAATGAGAATCAGGTTTATTGCCATTGTCAGTGAACAAACAATTCACAAACTAGGAACTTGCTTCGGTACTAATGTGCTACATATAACATGAATAATAAGACTAAAAATAGAATAAAATAGAATAAAATATAATAAAAAACTAGAATAAAACTTTCAACTATAAAAAATGGCAGGTAATGGTAACATGGCCGATAACGTGACTTTGTGTCGAGTACAGAAGACCAGCATGGTTGTGTGTTTATAAGCTGTTCACAAGTCTAACGGCAGATGGAAAGAAGCTGTTCTTATGGCGGGAGGTTCTGGTCTGGATGGACCGTAACCTCCTGCCTGAGAGAAGCGGCTCAAAAAGTCTGTGACCCGGGTGAGAAGGGTCAGCTGCTATCCGACCTGCACGCCCCCGAGTTCTGGAGACGTACAGGTCATGGAGAGATGGAAGGCTCCATCAAAATGTTTTAAGCCTATTCTTAAAAGTAGACAAGGTGTCTGCCTCACAGACTAAAGCTGGGAGCTGGTTCCACAGGAGAGGAGCCTGATAACTAAAAGATCTGCTTCCCATCTGTTACGCCCCCTCTCTGCAGGTCTAGGATGATGAGGGGACTAACACAAGAAAATAGGTGTAAAGGTGTGTGTGAGGATAAAGGACGAGGAGGTTAGAGTAAAAACAAAAGGATTTATTAACATAAGGTGTCCGTGGGTAAACGGCATAAAATAAGGCTTAGTAATAATAAACTAAAACATAAGCAGTCTCACTGCTTATGAAAAAGGCTTTCTGCCAAAACGCAAAATATCCCCAGCTCAAAAGTCCTATGGGGATAAAAAGAAAAACACCACGAAGGCTTAACCCTTAACAAGGCGTGTGAAAACACACTCAGAAGGTACCCAGGCTAATCCTGGATCCTTAGTAGAAAACCTAAACACAAATGAGCGAGGGAGAATCTCAGGCTACTCCTGGATCTCTATCAACAACCTTAAACCCAGCAGGAACGGTGTAAACAGCCTTAAACCCGACTGGTAACGGTCGCTAAAGTGTCCGTGAGCTAAAGGAGAATCTCTGGCTACTTCAGGATCTCTTCGATGTCTGTTGCGTTCCTCCTTTTAAAGAGCTGGGAGCTGCTTGATTGCTGATGAAGATCAGCTGCTGTCTCTGCTGGCGTGCCTCTCTCCGAGGTCCTGAAAGGGCGCTGGAGCGCTGGAGAGTGTGAGCTGGCCGCTCCTGGCGCTGTCCCTGGTGCTGGATCCCGTGCAGTGGGGACAAAAGGCTCAGGCTAGGATGAGAGGACGGACCGAGGGGACGAGGGTCGTCACACCATCCTAATTTTAGATATTATGGGACGGTTGACGGTGGAGGGCGGAGCAGGTGACGCATGGCAGAAACTGAGCTGCTGAAGAGGACCGAGAGCATGATGACGACGACGAAGACAATGATGATGCATGGGTGCCAGCGCAGGGGGTGTTTCTCAATGCCAAGGAACCTTGCCTTGATGTCTTGGCCCCGCCCCGGTTGCCTAGGAGACACGTTATCGGGAGCCGCCAAGACGTGTTCTAATGTTCATGTTCTACCGAGGCGTGTTCTCCGTTTGTTAACCGTTTAGCTGGATACACGGGAGGTGTCTTGTAGCCTAGCCTTGGTCAAAAATTACCCAGAATACACCGCGGTATTTTCAAAAGGATGGTGGATCAGAAGACGGCAGCTACTTCGGGGACATTGTTCAAGTTTAAAAGTAAGTCAACAAATTTAAAATGATTTTTTTTTAGATCCAAAGAAGTTATTGTTGGTTAGTTGCTTAGTAGTTGCAGCTTCGGTGGCTGGCGGGTAGTAACTTGCTTATATTTTTAATTTAATAAACATATACACAATTTAAAAAGTAAAAGGCTTGTTATATATTTATATTGAAATTAATCCACATAAAATATAACGTTGTCTCTAGTGTCACATGACGTTACATGACCGCCGTGGAAGCCGTAGTCACGTGATGCAAGTCTGTTCCATTTGACTGTTTTCTTTGACCAAGGAAGGACAGCGTCCTCATAAGCAAGGAGCCTGGCCTCGCAAGACCAGATGCCTTGACATTGAGAAACACCCAGGGTAATTCCAGGAGGACGAGGTTCAGAAGAACGAGCCTTAATCGCAGGATTCAAGGAAACAGGAGGCAGGTCATACAAGGTGCAACACTCTGGCAGAGTGCGTTTGGCTTCCAGTTTCTTTTATCCATAGCAGTTGATGAGTAATGAATTGCAGGTGTGCAGCACACCACAGTGTGACTCAAGGAAAAAAGAAACAACGGTGAGAATGAGCAGAACTGGACCCAGGACCCTGACAGAGTCACTTCATAAACAACTTTAAACGTCTCAAGTTTAAACTACTTAAACACTTTTAAGCGATATAAACTCTGAGTGATACCTCCTTCATTGCAAGTTTAGAAGCAACTCCTGATGCATATTAAAATGAGCATTATTATCTCATCTCGTTCAGAGATTATCCACTTGGCTCAAGTAGACATATTCTGAGCCCTATTCGATGCACTGCTCACTGACTGAAAGCACAAATTTCTCAAGAAACTCATTCAAGGGTATTTTGGTTCTTGACTCATCTTTAAAGTGTTGCAATTTTCTGCAACGATTATGCCTAAAGTCAATCACCCAGGACCTGATTAGTACTTCAGTCTTTATTGCTGGACGTACTCGTTGCCAGAAATGCGGGAAAAAACTTCAGGTTGAGTGAAAACAAAAGCTAAGGTGTGCACTGATATCACTGGTCTGATGACAGGCTAATATGCCCCAAAACACCAAACATGTCTTTAGTAAAAGTAATCATAAACATCTATATAAGGTGATCCTGTCATTGTAAATGTATGAAAACATTTGGTTACTTCTAAGCCCTTTTCAGATAGACATTCTGGAACATTTGTGGACAATTCAATCCGGTTTTTAACCAGAACTGTGTTTTCAGACACACCACTTTTGTACCAGAACTTGTCCTTTCGGCTGCCTTCACACAGCAGGGAAAAGTTCCGGATGTCTGAGGGGGAGGGGGCAGGAAGGCTGTACCCGGATATTGCGTAAACAAAGGGTGGCGGGCGTACATGCGTCATTTCCCCAAACAAAGCTATTCAGTCAAACATGGCCGGCGAAGAGCTAGAATTCCTCTCACTGATCGGACTTATGTTAAGCATAATTCTGCGCACACGAAGACGCATAAGAGACCTGGATGACGAAGCTCAATTGTTAATAAAGGAATCACGGAAGTGGTGTGAAGCGCTCCGTCGCGCGTCTAGGAGATGGTACAGTAGGAGGCGAGCTGCCGTGGTTCGCCGCATGCTGCAGGAGACAGCGATCCGGCGTATATGGAAACATTCAAGACCAAGTGGCGAACTTTTCTGGTCAAATGCGTTGAAAAACTTTGGAGATGAGGAGTGGTATCAACATTTTCGAATGTCTCGCAGGACCTTCAACTACCTGTTAAGTTTGGTTAGGCCTGTTTTGACACGGAAAACTACAAACTGGCACAGGCCTTACGAACATTCCCTCAGGCTAGCCGTTGTTATCTGGTGGTATGCCCCACCGAGCGAATACAGAACCATAAGCTGCCGGTTTGGTGTTGGTATGTCCACTGTCTGTGGACTTTTGCGAGAGGTGACAAGTGCTCTGAAGGACTGTTTGCTAGAACGTTTCATTTCATTACCACAGTTGGACCAGCTACAGCTCACACTGGATGGATTTGCTGCACGCGGCTACCCAATGTGTGGTGGAGCTATACATGGAAGCCACATTCCAATCATTGCTCCGAGGGACGATCCAGCTTCATATCACAACAGAAAAGGCTGGCATTCCATTGTTCTACAGGCTTTTGTTGACCACGGTTTCTGGTAAGACTGCTTTTGTGAGAGCATGAATTTCTATGTTGCTGTCAAGAGCAAATATACATTGTATGCGTCCCTTTGTTGTTTGGGGCTGTTATGTTGCAGCACTAACGAAATGCTTTGTTCAGTTTCACAGATGTTTATGCTGGTTGGCCTGGTCGAACACATGAAGCCAGAGTACTCAGCAACTCTACCATCTTCATCATAGCCGAACAACAAGATGGCTACCTGTTCCCCCGTGAGGTATGCCTCAACCTCTAAATGTCCACACACACACACACACACACACACGCACACACACACACACACACACACACACACACACACACACACACACACACACACATACACGCACACACACACCTCTAATCTTTGTTTTCTGTCCTTCTAGATGTCCAGAGACATCAATGGTGTAGAGGTACTGGTTCATCTGATAGGGGATGCGGCATATCCACTGAAGAAGTGGCTGATGAAGGGGTTCACACAACACCATCGTCTGACGCCTGAACAAAGCACCTTCAACTATTGTTTAAGCTCTGCTCAGATGGTTGTTGAAAATGCATTTGGGCGGCTTAAGGGGCGCTGGAAGTGTCTGGCCAAGCGTTGTGATGTGGACATTCACATTATGCCGGACATTGTGATTGCTTGTTGTATTCTTCACAATGTCTGTGAGATCAACAAAGACAATTACCTTGCTGACTGGAATACTGATGCCACTGAACTACCTGAACCTAATGCAGAAGCTTTGTATGTACCTCCAGCTGGAGGGGCACAGCAAATTTGAGAGGCAATCATGTCTGTACTTTAACTGCAATTCAAAGTGATTGTGCTTCTTGTCCAAAACTGTGTTATACATTTTGGGATTGTAACTATGTCAGCTTCCCATAATTAAAAAGCATCAAACTTTTAACAGTGTTAACCATTCTTCACATATATCAGAATGCATTCATAATTTCACCCAAAAAGGTTTTTATTTGCCAAGCAAAAAAGTAAAATAGATGCTGCAAACAGAGGTATAAGTTTTGTTGTGCAAAATCTGTCACTTCAAGTAGAAGAAGATTAATTAAAATGTGCAAAACATGCCAAAAAAATTGTAAAACTCAATATCCCCCCCAAAAATAATTCTAGACTAAAGGTTTGATATTCAAGGCTTGTATAAAAAACAAACAAAAAAACTCATTTTAGTAGATTATACAAATGGCAAAAGTAAAAAAAAAAAGTGTAGAAAAAATATTTGAACATTAAAACTGAAATGTAACGGTCTCCAGATGGATTACGTGGGGTGCAGCAGTCTGCACTGATGGAGCTCTGCAGGTCAGAATGTTACTTCAGCCAGAGTCTGAAGGTGGAGGGACAACTTCCCAGGCAATGAACTACAAATTGTGGTAGTTTGGGCCTGGCATCCATTCGTGCTGCAGCTGAGTGAACCTGTTCACAAGGTTACGCATCAAAGATGTTACATCTATGAATGTAGCTGCTTCTTGTCACCTCAATGCTAAGTTTTCACGAAGATAATGCTCTTCAAACTCCCTCTGCTCCTGCATTAATTCTCGGTCAGTCCAGCCGGTGTCATGGTCTGCGTCTGTGTCTTCCCCATGTGTCTCCTTATGTCCTCCATCCCTCTTTAGATTCCCCTTTTTTGTCTCATAACACCTTCATGTGTCCTTTGTCTGCGTCTTTCCCCATGTGTCTCCTAATGTTTCTCCATCCCTCTCTGGATTCCCTTTTGTGTCTCATAGCACCCTCATGTGTCCTTTGTCTGCATCTCTGTTGTGTGTCTTAGTTGTAGCCCCAGCCTCTTGTTCCCCAGTTCATTGTATGTGTGTATGAGTTTGTGTGTGTCAGTATGTGTTTGTGTGAGTTCTTCCCTTAGTCTTTAGGTTTAGTTTTGTGTTTTATATAGTGTCAGGTTTATCTGCCCTCCACTGGTTCTGTTCCCCATCCAGATAAATGTTGTCACCTGCCTTTCCTCCAGCCTCACTCCACACACCTGCTTCCTGTTTCCCTAATTGCTCCTCCCTGTCTATATAAGCCCTCCTTGTCTCATTGTTCTTGTCAGTCCATTGTTGTTTGTCAGCGTTATTTGTTCTGTTCAGTCTGCTCGTTCCTCTTGTGTTTTTTGACTCTCTGGATTTTTGGATTTTTTGGCTCCCTGCCATTTGGATTTATTTTTGTTCTTCCTCAAAATAAAGGATTTTTACTTTACATATCAACTCAGATATAGTAACAAAATATATGTTCAAAATGGGACACTTAATGTATGCCCTCCTTTAATTTTTGGCGAGTTTTCCAATAACTATAACCCCCAATGTGCACGTAACTCAAAAAAGTCACCCAGCGCTTTTCTCATCACGTGCTCAGTAGGAGCAGTTTAGATACCAGAAGTTAAAAGCCAGCTGTTTAGGTCTTAGTTGTCTGCAATTAACATTTTTATAGCTACAAACTGTACATCTGCACACCCAGCCTTACAACAGCATCTGCTTGCTAACGTGAATATTTACTTGCTATGGAAGAGCAGTTACTGTCCGACGCGACTTGGGGCCTGTGGTTCTCGCTGCCATCCATGGTTTCTTCTTGGGCCCTCTCAAGGGAGCTGCAGCTGGCCTCAGAGAAGTCCTCTGGTCGGGTGGAAGCTGCAGCCATGCTTCCACACACCACAGCAGGGTTTGAGGTTTTTTGAGCACCCCATATATTTTCACATAACTCGAAGTAGCTCCATTCCATCCTGTCGTTGCCACTTTTCCTATTGTGGTCACATACCTCATGGTATCGACGCTTTAATGATTTGAGCTTCGATACGGCCTGCTGTTTGCTCCGGTGCGTTCCCAGTTCACGCAACTTCGTTATGAGGCGGTCGTAGGTGACAGAGTCTCGCGCTGTATCTTGATTACTCTTCATAATTATCATGTCTCCCCTCACCGTGAGTAGGTCGCGAATCTCGGAATCTGCCCAATTGTTCGACATGTTGGAGATGCTCTGCAGAAGATGTTCGCCTTCTTTCCACTGTGTTTTTGTGCTCAGGAGGGACATCACGTGATATACCTCCCCGGTCACGTGATATACAGGTGCTGGCCAGTAAATTAGAATATCATCAAAAGGTTGAAAATATTTCAGTAATTCCATTCAAAACGTGAAACTTGTACATTATATTCATGCAATGCACACAGACCAATGTATTTCCGATGTTTATTACGTTTAATTTTGATATTTATAAGTGACAACCAATGAAAACATCAAATCTGGTATCTCAGAAAATTAGAATATTCTAAAGGCCAATGAAAAAATGTTTGTTTCTCTAATGTTGGCCAACTGAAAAGAATGAACATGAAAAGAATGTGCATGTATAGCACTCAATACTTAGTCGGGGCTCCTTTTGCCTCAATAACTGCAGTAATGCGGCGTGGCATGGACTCGATCAGTCTGTGGCACTGCTCAGGTGTTATGAGAGCCCAGGTTGCTCTGATAGTCGTCTTCAGCTCCTCTGCATTGTTGGGTCTAGCGTATTGCATCCTCCGCTTCACAATACCCCATAGATTTTCTATGGGGTTAAGGTCAGGCGAGTTTGCTGGCCAATCAAGGACAGGGATACCATGGTCCTTGAACCAGGTGCTGGTGGTTTTGGCACTGTGTGCAGGTGCCAAGTCCTGTTGAAAGGTGAAGTCTGCATCCCCATAAAGTTGGTCAGCAGCAGGAAGCATGAAGTGCTCTAAAACTTCCTGGTAGACGGCTGCATTGACCCTGGACCTCAGGAAACAGAGTGGGCCAACACCGGCAGATGACATGGCACCCCACACCATCACTGACGGTGGAAACTTTACACTGGACCTCATGCAACGTGGATTCTGTGCTTCTCCGCTCTTCCTCCAGACTCTGGGTCCTTGATTTCCAAAGGAAATGCAGAACTTGCTTTCATCAGAAAACATAACTTTGGACCACTCAGCATCAGTCCAGTCCTTTTTGTCCTTGGCCCAGGCGAGACGCTTCTTGCGCTGTTTCATGTTCAAGAGTGGCTTGACACACGGAATGCGACACCTGAATCCCATGTCTTTCATGAGTCTCCTCGTGGTGGTTCTTGAAGCGCTGACTCCAGCTGCAGTCCACTCTTTGTGGATCTCCCCCACATTTTTGAATGGGTTTGTCGTCACAATTCTCTGCAGGGTGCGGTTATCCCTAGAGCTTGTACACTTTTTTCTACCACATTTTTTCCGTCCCTTCGCCTGTCTGTTAATGTGCTTGGACACAGAGCTCTGCGAACAGCCAGCTTCTTTAGCAATCACCTTTTGTGTCTTGCCCTCCTTGTGCAAGGTGTCAATGATTGTCTTTTGGACAGCTGTTAAGTCAGACGTCTTCCCCATGATTGTGGTGCCTTCAAAACAAGACTGAGGGACCTTTTAAAGGCCTTTGCAGGTGTTTTGAGTAAATCAGCTGATTAGAGTGGCAGCAGGTGTCTTCTATATTCAGCCTTTTCAGAATATTCTAATTTTTTGAGATACCAAATTTGGAGTTTTCATTAGTTGTCACTTATGAATATCAAATTTAAATGTAATGAACATTGGAAATACATTGGTCTGTGTGCATTGCATGAATATAATGTACAAGTTTCACGTTTTGAATGGAATTACTGAAATATTTTCAACCTTTTGATGATATTCTAATTTACTGGCCAGCACCTGTATACGTAATCTGGGTGCGCACAGCGTCCCCCGGTCCCCTCCTCCTCCCCCTCCTCCCTGTCCGGAACTCGACCTCACCAGTCTGAAGCAGCCACCTTGTCCGTAACAAGTCCGGACCTGTTACTAGGGGCGTCGTCCGGTTAAATTACGGAAAACGTTATCCGGATGTTTGCATTCAGACACAAAGGTCTTACGGACAGAGTCCGGAACATTTCCGTTTTTCATGGCCTGTCTGAAGGGGGCTCTAAAGTCTGGCTGCAACAAAAGCTCACCCAACAAGCAACTGAGGGTCAAATAGCTATTTGTTACAAATAGGGTTGTCACGGTAACTGCTGTAGTGGTAAACCCTGGTTAAAAAAAAAGTTGACAATAATAATAACCGTCTTCTTTCAAAAAAATTCTCTCGGTGGATTACCGTGGCTGCGGTTAGGGTTAGGGTTAGGGTTGCCAGCGGCACATGCGCACTTTGTTGTTTACAACCAAAACTTTCTTGAAGCTAAAGCTTAAATAATGGCCAGAGGAGGAGACGGCAGCACTCAGGACATTTATTATCCCTCAAAGAAGACAAAGTGGGAAGTACGGGCATCTTTTGGATATCTGAAGAATGCCGAGGGACAGCTGATAGAAGACGGCTATCCTGTTTGCAGCACGTGCAGAGGGAAAGACAGCAACGCTTCAAATCTCATGACACATCTGCGTGACCAACACCCACAACTCTACAGTCAACGCAAGGCAAGCTAACGTTAGCGTTTTAGCTAAAATGCGTGATCCGAGGATTTGGGTTGAGGGAGATTGCAACGAGTCGCTATATAAAGCAGCCGCAGTGCCAGTACCTGCATATACCTACCACTACCTGACCTCAACTATCTCTCACCTAATGTATCCTCTGTAATCTCCAACCTTGGAGTAAAAATGGACCAGGCTCTGAAGATGGATGCCCAGGTCAATAACACAGTTAAATCATGTTTTTACCAACTAAGATGCATCTCGAAACTAAAGCACATCCTGAGTGTCCGTCTTCTGAAATCGGTGGTCCACACTTTCATCACCTCAAGGCTGGATTACTCCAACTCCTGCTTAAATGGCATCAGTAAAGCAACTCTTTCTAGACTTCAGCTGGTCCAGAATTCAGCAGCTAGGTTGCTGACTGGAGCTGACAGAAGACAACACATTTCTCCAATTCTGAAATCTCTCCACTGGTTGCCCGTGCAGTTCAGGATAAACTTCAAAATTATGCTTCTGACTTACAAATCCTTGAACCATCAAGCTCCTCCATATCGGTGTGAACTTGTCCATTACTACAACCCGCCGCGTGCTCTCAGGTCTGAAGATAAGCTCCTCCTAGCTGTTCCCAATGCACGTTTAAAAAGCCGTGGAGAAAGGGCTTTCTCTGTCTGTGCACCCAAGCTGTGGAACGCATTACCACTGCTAGTGAGGCTAGCTCCAACAGCTAGCATTTTTAAATCACGCATGAAAACTCACTACTTCAACCTAGCTTATACCACATAATTATGAACCTCACTGACATCTGCACTGTTTATAAATGGACTCCACAATTATCAACTTCCGTACTATTGAGGTTCTTTTTTTAAATGTTTTTCTAATTTTTTATTCACCCTGTGTCTTATTGATTTTTAGCTGTTAGTTTTTGGGAATTTTGTTGTATTTCCTTTTTATCTTTTATCTGTGTTCGACATGTTTGTATAACGCCGGTTTGATTAACTAACATTTTTAGTGTACAGCGCCTTGTTTGGTTGTAATGCCTTGTGAATGCGCTTCATAAATAAAATTGGATTGGATTGGATTGGATATAAACCGTGTCACGGACACCTCCATGTTGAAATGACGCCATGCATTACGGGGCTCCCAGGGGCAGATAAGAGTTGGTCTCTCTCCGAGAATTATTATGAATTTAACAATGATTACTGCCTGATGACATTTTCCCAAATCTGTGAAGGACACAAACTGAGGACAATATTTTCCTGATATACAGGGTTTGTTTAGTTGTCTGAAAATGTAACACTTTAAAAAAAAATACCGTGATAATACCGAAAACCGTGATAATGTTGGTCACAATAACCGTCCGTGAGGTTAAATTTTCACACCGTGACTACCCTAGTCACAAACAGCGGAGACTGCAAGCCCGTGATTGGTCAGAACACTGGTTCCTTTAACCTTGCCAACAGCACCGTCATTCCCCCTCAAAAGAAGAAAACAAGAGCCGAACATATCTAGCTGCAGGCATGGAGCAGATTGAAGAACTTCTCGGAAAAAGTCAGAAGATAAAAACGTTAATACACCCGTGACAGAAAAAGCAAAAAGTTATGCAGCAAACTTTATTTTTGTCAGGAAATTATGGAAAATGTGAGTTTAGAGGTGGTGACTGGATCAAGAGTTGGAGGACAGATTTGTCTGTGTTACGGTGATAGTGTGTTATTTCCCTGGTGATAGGGGTAGTACATACCTAAATCATTGCAAGCAAGCAGTATTTTTGTGTTCAAGTAAGACCTTACCAATGGATGGCCATTAGGGTCAAAAATTCCTGGGAGTGCAGGTTTTGAACGACTACTTTATCAGATTGTTCAACCTCCAGGAAACCAACAAGCACACTGTGTAAATGTGTAAAACAATGTGTATGAATGGTGAAAGTTTTGTAACCGCTTGTTACAAATCTGTAAAGGCTCTGTCCTCACAGGCTCACGTAGAAGGAAACATTATGTCTAATATGGCGTCACCCAGCGACTTAGGCCTGGGATATACTTGCTGTTTAACCTCGCAGTGGTGCAAGTAGCAGGCTGCGTCCAGTGGCGGATTTTGCACTTTGGGGGCCCAAGGCGAACACAGACACGAGGCCCCTTTACACAAAATTTTCGACAATCTTATCTTTAACTGGATTTGTGAAACTCTCCCCTCTTCTGACATGAGTTATTTTCACTTTTTATTACTCCTGCTTGTTTTTCCTGTCTTCGTCTCCCTTTGAGTGCTCTCTTCTTCCTGTCAGTGCTCCTGTGCTTTTGTCTTTTTTTCCCTTCTATTTTCCATTATGGTCTATGTTTTCCTCCCTTTAAACATTTTCCATTGTCTTTCCTTTCTGCTTCCTTTTGATGTTTACATGGAAATCAACGTCACTTTTGGAAGTGAAGATAAAAGCTTTTTTTTAAAGCAAGCTGCTTCTTTCTCTTATTGGAGCCACTAGGATAACTCCATTTCATGCTTAATGTTTTGACTATCCCTTCGAGTTTGTTACGAACGCTCCCGCCTCTCTTTTTCTTTGTCTGCTTTCTCTTCTTCTTCTTATGTGTGGTCTTATGGCACTTAGCAAACAACAATTTTGTGCATTACTGCCACCAACTGGATTGGAGTGGAATGACTACCAATCACTTCCCGTTTGTGCATCGGCGTCTTAAAGGAATAGTCTATTATGGTATTAACAGAGGGGTGCCAACAGTCAGGGCTAGGGGGCCCCCCAATATAAGGGGGCCCCAGGCGGCCACCAACCTATGCCTAATGGCAAAACCGCCACTGGCTGCGTGTTTGTTTACCTACTTGCCACTGAACTGCACGTAGTACTGGAGTGTTCCATTAGGGGGCGCACTAGAGAAGAACTCAGATTGGAGCGAGAGCTGGGCTTGTGCGTACAACCAAACAAACACGGCGTTAATAAAAGACCTCACTTACTGGTTCATTTTGAGATCACAACCGAAAAAAGGACAGCAGCGGTATCATAGATGGTGTGAAAGACCTTTAAACCAGAGACGGAGTCACCATGGTGAGTGTGTCTTGTTTGTTTTGTCAACTCTGGTTAATCTGTATATTGCAGCGTTCGGACGCGTCGTGTTGTGTAATTTCGGGAGATGCGCACAAACAACGCTTCAAATCAACGTGGCAGACATTTTAAACACGCAAACAGCAAGTAAATCATGGCCCTTAAACCCGCTACCATGCATTTTAGACCTGGTTTTTATTATTTATTACAAAGTCTCCAATATTTTTCATCAACTGGGCATCATTTATTTCATTTTCAGCATTTTTATGAATGTTTCTTGAGATTAACGGTAAAAACTGCACAGTCTCTTTAAAAAGTCTCTGAAATAAGTAAACACACTTGAGACGTGACTGCATTGAAGGATACCCAAGAAAAGCACTGCGCCCTCTGCTGTTTTGGTGGAGAGATGCTTTACAATGCACCAATGGAGAAGTATAAAAGGACACGTCTCTGTAAAAGCGTTTCAGCACAAACTTGCTTACAGAGAAATGTAAACTAGCTTTCAGTGTCATAAATAAGAAATATATTTTTTCATTAAAAAAACCAAAACAAATTCTATGTGATTGATTTACATCTCTCCTGGGCAAATGACTCTTCTGCACTTTGACAAAAACTAAGTTCTTGCATAGAGAAGGAAGTGGGGATAAGTGACAGGTTGATTGCAAAAAGGACTTGCTCTGCATTGATCTGTTGACCCTTAGATTTCAAGCCTCCTCCTTTAGCTAGCCTCTGTTATTTAATTAATTAACATTAATTAACATTGAAGAATCTCTCCGAGTGTCTCTCTCTCTCTGTTTAGATTTCTCCTCCATTTCCGATCCATGCCAGCCAACCCCACCATACTTCATTCAAATGAGTTCAACAGCCATCATTAAATCCACACGGCACATCCAGGGTGAAGTTTAGCAGAGCGTTTCGGAGTCAGACGCTGGGTGGGATGATTCGTTTGATCCTAAAAATGAAAGCAAATCTGGGAGTTTTCAGAAATGATTTTTCATTAGATGTGTTTTTGGGAGCGTTTGCAAATCCCCTGAAGGGAAAAAAGTTTTAATTCTCTCAGAATGAAATTCTGGCACACCATTACAACTTCAATCTCATACTGGAGGCTTTTTTGTGGTGTTTTTTGTCACAGACGTCCTAATCCTCATCAGGTGCGATGACTTGTGAAGAAGAAATCTCGCAGTCTCGGTCTGAGAAGTGGATGGACAGACTGACAGAAGTGCACAAGGATGCATGAGAGACATTGCCCTGAAAATTGAAATTTTCTCGCATCTGCCTTTTAGGGAAAAGGGGCTAAAAACAACAGGGAGAAAAAAAGAAGGGTGAATTGAGAAAGCGGTGGAAATGAAGGTTATCAGTAGGGGCTCAGGCTCAGAAAGCACTGAATTGTGGAGTTGTTCTATTTTCTCCTGCAAAACCTCAACACCCCATTACCTCTGGCCTTGGCCACAAAGGTGGATGGATGGCTCTGGGTGGAAGAGGGGCAGAAGACGGTGAAACACACATCCTGTTGGAGAAACGCAAAACAGTCGGAGCCAGAGCATCAAGTTGAGGTCCTGCTCTGCCAAATGCAGACGTAGCTACTCAAGTGAACCAGAGGAGGAGAAGAGGATGGAGGAAAGGACTGGAATGAGAAACACAACTCATGATAAACACATCCATCCTCATTATTGTAATAACCCACCTGTCACGCACCACTGCAGCCACTTTTCCCCTCCTATCTTTGTCTTTTTCTATCAGTCGTTTTGTCTCCCTCGCTCACACCCACACACACACACACACACACACACACACACACACACACACACACACATGCAAAAATATCAAGGCACAAACGGCTCAAGTTCAAGTTTCCTCTGCCTCCCCCTTCCTCTGCTATCCATTCAAACACTAATCTCGGAACTGCAGATCAGAAATCACATTTGAGTGTAATTTTGTCGGCCAGGAGAGGTTCCACACCGGTACGTTTGTGAGATTAGGGGTAAATGTTTCCTGCGGCTGCTGCGTTGTGAGCTCATTGCATCTTCCTGCTCTGCTCATGGTCCATGAGAAAAGCTGAGGGAAGCACTGGTTGGATTAGCGCACTAGCCACGGGGCTTAAAACACACATACCACTTCCTCTCTGCTCCTCTGACTCTTTGAAGAGGTTCAGACAGTGAACGGGACGATTACAAGGCTATGTGTTGTTACACACTAGTGTACGAAACTGATTCAGGTACGACTTCTGCTTCATAAAGGCCCATGCTCATTTGTCTTCACTGTTCAGGACAAAAAGCTGGTGACACGAGGTGCTGGGGAAGTCTCACACCAACTTGTCAACAGCTTAATCAAAGCAGCGAATTGTTGAACCGTTGCTTGTATTAATCTGCACTTCAGTCCAGTGAAATGTGTTTTTAAAAGTATTGTAAAAATAAAATGTTAGCGATTGTTCACAGTGATGCAGATACATCAGAAACCAACTTCCCCACTGGAGCGTAGCAAGTAAATTACATGCTCTGTGCTCCAGCCAGCTGCAGGAGGAGGTTTAATTTGAGCGATTCTTATGTAACTTCTTGTCTCTGTTCTTTGTATTGATTGAAATCATTGTTTCATGAACAGAGCTGATTTTATATTACAATACTTTAAGTTTTTGCTTGTTTTGCATCACAATACTGAAAAAATAGACTTACAGACATCAGTGCAGTCTCATAAATGTCTGGAAAATGCATGAAAATCAATAACAGGGTTTGCTTCTTGAGCTATATTTGTAGAAAGTCTGAAAAAAAGATTTGACATTCCAGGATTACAATAGGTGTGAGCATGCGCTGACGGCCGATCACCGGATACACGGCAGCGTTTGAAGCTGATGGCAGCTCATTAACAAACATCCACAAACCCTGAACCCATCAGATAATGAGATCAATGAGTTCCTTGACAGGATAACACTTCCTAAATTATCAGACAGCCAAGTTACAGTCCTGGACTCGCCACTAACATCAGCGGAGCTCCAGGAGGCCCTTAAATCCATGACTAATAGGAAAGCTCCAGGTCCAGACGGGTTCCCAGTAGAATTCTACAAAGAATTCTGGATCATTCTGGCTCCAACATTTTCAGAATGGTGAGGGAAATCGAAGAGAGCGGCAGATTACAGCCAAACATGAATTCAGCCAATATTAGTCTCTTGTTAAAACCAGGCAAAGACCCTGCATTTCCTACCAGCTATCGCCCAATTTCTCTTCTTAATGTTGATCTCAAAATAATTTGTAAAGCCCTGGCCAAAAGATTAGAGAAGGTAACCCCCTTCATAATACACCCTGACCAAACTGGTTTCATTAAGGGTAGACAGTCATCCACAAACTCACGTAGATTACTTAATTTGATAGATTTCTCTTACAGTAGAAACATAGAAACTAGTATATTATCTCTAGATGCAGAAAAAGCTTTTGATAGAGTTAACTGGAAGTTCTTATTTGCAACTTTACATAAATTTGGTTTTGGGAACTTCTTCATAAACTGGCTACAAACATTATACAGTTCACCAACAGCACGTGTCAGGACGAACGACCAAATATCAGCTAGCTTCTGTCTTCAGAGGGGGACCAGGCAGGGATGCCCACTCCCCCCTCACTGTTTGCCATCTTTATTGAACCACTAGCAGCAGCAATTAGGCAAACAACAGATATTAAAGGGATAAAGTGTAAGAAAATAGAACATAAGATCAGTCTTTATGCAGATGATGTTTTACTCTTTCTCCGGAATTCTCAATCCTCTCTCTCCCAATCAATAGAACTGATAAACTCTTTTTCAAGAGTTTCAGATTACTCTATAAACTGGTTAAAATCCACAGTTCTACCAATTAATTTCTCATTTGTCAGTTTGCTTAATACACAATTGGAGTCAGGGAATATCACATACCTGGGAATTAATATCTCTCCCAAGTTAGCAGATCTAACCAAACTGAATTACATCCCACTTTTAAGGAAAGTGGAAGATGATCTTGCAAGATGGAAATCCTTACCAATATCACTCATGGGGAGAGTGGCTACAATTAAAATGATGGTCTTACCCAGAATAAATTACTTATTCTCGATGATCCCAAACAAACCACCAGCTGACTGGTTTAAATCTCTGGACTCCTCAATTACTAAATTCCTTTGGCAGGATAAACCTCCACGAATTAGCTTAAAAAATGACCGAGTCTTCACTAGTACCATGCAGACGCACACCTATCTGGAACAATCCTGACATTTTGCAAAACAACAAAATGATGAACCTTCCGGACTGGAAAAATAAAGGAATCCTATACCTGGAACACATATATGAAGGATTGGACTTCATCCCATTTAATCAAATAGTCTCCCAATTTGGAATGGATAAGAATAGCTTTTTAGAATATCACCAAATTAAATCTGTAGTCAAACAAAAATTTAAGCTCAATAAAATAGAATTACAAACACCACCAAGGGTATTAGACTTTTATAATCTCAAACCCCCCAAACTACTGTCTAAAGTATATAAGACACTGTCCAAAATAGACAATAAAATTGCAATCCCTATTGAAAAATGGGAGGTGGATCTATCAGTTAGCTTTGACCAGAACTTCTGGTCCCAAACTTGTTTAAAAACTTTTAAAATGATCAGACACCCCAATTTACAATTAATTCAGTACAAAATTCTACACAGAGTACACTATACAGGTCATCGGATGTTCAAGATGGGGTTTGTGTCGTCTGACACCTGTACACACTGCACAAACAACGTTCCTGACAATTACATTCATGCACTGTGGTCCTGCCCACCTGTCCAGGAATTTTGGGGTACCAACTTCCCCCTCTCTTTGTTTACAGGGAAACCTGGACGATGTCTGCTGCCTGCAGATAAACGGAGAAGGAAATAACGCCACCAACATCGGCACAGCTCTGAGGAAGGCTACAGTGTTAGCTGAAACTTGTCAGTAAAAAGAAGTAAAAACAAATCTACTACTACGCTGTGTTTTGAAAAGAATTAAAACATTGGAAGGATTAAACAGAACAAAAGATCAGAGGAAAGCAACATTTTGGTGGAATTCCAGTTGACCTACCTTCTCCTCCATACAGGACCTGTACACCTCCAGGACATTGAGGCGTGCAGGTCGGATAACAGCTGACACCCTGGACACAGTCTCTCTGACTTGCTCCCATCTGGCAGGAGGTTCCAATCCATTCGGACCAGAACCTCTCACCACAAGAACAGTTTCTTCACTTCTGCAGTTGGACTCACAAATGACAATCCTAGGACTGCCACTCCAGTCGCTTGGGTTCAGTCACATGACCATGTGTTGTGTTTGTACCCGAACCTAAGGCTGTCTAGTCAAGGGCCGCCATCAACTGACAGTGTTCACTTCATCTCAATAGCATCTGTGTCCTCAGTTTGGTCAGAATGAATCTCTGATTCTCCAGACTAAAGCTGCTAAAAGAACTTGTAAGGCTGTTTATCATCTTCCCACAAACATTCATAAGTCTCTCAATATTTATACTAAATGCATAAAAGCCTACACTCAAAATCTGACTCTTTACATTATTTTGTTACGCTGTAATATTGTGCTATATTTACCAGGAAAAATGATGCCATTTGTTAGGTAGAATAAATGTTTGCTTTTAATGTTCTCACAAACATAAATTACATTAAGATCAATTGTTTTATTTTCTATGTTGGGTTTCATAAAGTCAGCGTTACTTTTTACACCGAAGTGCTGCTCTTCCGGGGGCTAAACGCATTAAAATTTAGGTCTGACCCTGCCTTTTCACCAGATGCATTCGTCAAATTACAAGAAGTGAAGTATGCAGATATGACCCGCCGTCGTAGTTGATGGGGCATTGCCACCCACCATGGAGAAGCACATTTAAAAAATAGTTTTTACATAAACTTGGGCCTCTGTTAAGCTTGTAGAAGGGGCTATAAATAAATTTGATTGATTGATTGATTACTGAAAACTAATCACAGACCTTTTTAGATTCAAGCTGCCGTCCTTTGCCTAGCTCATTAATGCGTGAACAGACTAACACCGGTTTCACACTGGAAGCATCAGCGGCGTTAAACGGCAGCAGAACGGTTTACTCACAGACTTCAAAGTGATCCTTTTCACATCGGGAGAGTCTTGGCAACGGCACAGCTTCCTCGCTGTGCTCTTCGCTGGACTTGCGAGATCACAAGATTCCTTGAGACTTCAGGTCATGGTTTGTTTATGCAATCCGCAATTAAACCAAAAAGAAATAAATCACGTTTCATATCGCTGTTTGATGTCATACATGATGTTATTCCTCTCAACTGCCAGGATTAAAGCCATGAAAACACACCGCTGCACTTCTGGAACGATGCTGTGAATAAATAAGTTGTTGGGTCACACGTACGCTTCATATCTATGAAATAGCGTCGCTGCAGTACTTTTATTTTGAAATGTATCTGTGATTTTACACTGAAACCGTGTGTGATTTCCTGTCTAGCCCTAAGTTAAATGTGAAAATTGACGCATCCCACAAGCGGCACGTGGCAAAAATACAATCATATCTTTTGCAGCGTGGCGTGATGTGGCGTTTCTGGGAAGCACCTGGAAATTGCCGCTGGTTTGAAACACTCCATAGACTATAATGGATTCTATTTGAAGGAGCGATGTTCCGCTGCCGTTCCGCGCCGCTGATGCTTTCAGTGTGAAACCGGGGTAATTCACACATGGTCTTGCAATTCTCCAGTGATTTTGTGATCACGCAGGTTCAGCAGTGTGAAACGCTTTTGCTGCCAGTTCCCTTCTGAAATGCTGCAATTGCAAAGGGAGTTCTCCATTAAAACGTGTCTGCTACATTACCCGCCACTTCCGATCCAGTGGAAAGGCTGGGTGATTTCTATATTTCTGTAACATCTGTACAATGTCTGCATTTTTCAGTGTTTTAAAACTGCTAAAGCAAAAAATGTTTCATGCTTATTAACAACGGTCTAACATACCATAGATATGAATATTTTGTGGTTTAAAAAGTGGTTATCTTGCTTTTGTATAAAAACTTCCAACAATAACACGTTTCAGACCGAAAGCAACTATCGGACCATGCAGTTGTCTGTCTCACCAAACCGCCGCTTCCACACTTCCCCGGGTCCTCCATTCATTACAAACTTGGGCATTTAGCAACAGAACACCACTGGTGTGAGAAGTTCTCCGCTGAATAATATCAGAGAAGGAGAACCAGCCAGCTGCTACCACTTTAGAACAAACTACCAGAGTCTCAAAAAGAAAAACACCATTTGAAACCATGGGCTAACAAAAGACGTTTAGAACTAGAAAATGGCGACTGGTGTTTGGAGCTCTCTCGTTTCCTCTGGCAATGCGGGTTTTCGATTCCGGTGGACGTGGTGAGGGGAGGGCTTTGAGTCACTAATCATTCAAAAACACTGTGAGTTTTTATGGTATCACAGATGTTCAGTGAGTTGTAAAAATATTAAAACTTTGTGTCTATGGGCACATAAGTGATGGAGGGTTGAGACATCTTTACAGGAACATATTGGTAACAATCACTTTAACCAGTGGGAACAATTTTTCAACTGTGACCTCTGAGGGAGAGTCAGAAATAAAGCCTGAGTTAAAGAGAGCAAAAAAGATTTTATTCCAGCCTGAGTGAGGTCTAACAGAAGATTGTTTCTGAGCTGCTCCAATAAAACCAAGAATGGAGAATTATTGATCCCACTGGGTGCTGAAAAATCTCCCCGTGCTCACGCTCTCATCTTCTCCTCGGCGCCTTTCTACCCCATTTCACCCTCATCGTCATCTTTGAGTGTGTAGATTTGTCACCATCCAGCTGGTAACAGTAACTGCAGAGGGAAAACAATTTCATTTTAGAGTTCAGAGAAAGTTTGAATTCATTTTTTTTTTTGGGGGGGGGGGGGGGGCATTGAGCTGTATTTTGGATGAGAAATCGATGTATACATTTATAACCAGACAGTGATGAAAAAACATTAAATATAAGATTTCGGAGCATGTGACCACTGACGCGCCCCATCATTACCCATCCCACTGTGTGTGTGTGTGTGTGTGTGTGAACATGTGTGTGGTCCATAATAGAGAGTAATAGCCTTGCTTGAGCAGAAATGGCCCTAGCAGTCACAGAATAATGACAGATGAAGCCTGGGGTCCCCTGATGATGATGATGGCACTAATGCATTCACACTTCTTCCCCCCCCCCCCCCCCCCCTAATCTCCACATGAAGAAATGAAGGAGAAGGAGCAGCGAAGGGAGGTGTGTGTTTGTGTGAGGAGGCTGAAACCAAAAACAGAGAGAAGATGGAGAGGTCATTGAGCGGTAGATATTAAAATGTAAATATCTGCATTTAGTCACATTTTTCTTCTTTAAATTTCCATTAATTTCTTTTCACATTTTAGAACTTAGTCCTCTCATGTCTGTCTCCTCTCTCTTTCTCACTTTTGTCTCAGTGGGAGGAGATTAGTGGTCATTAACGGAGGACTTTGATACAGTAATTCTCATCTGTTCCCACACGGAGGACAGTTTAATAGAGTGAGAGCTGCTGAGCCTGATCGGGAGTTACCACATTAACCGAGGCTCACAACCTTATGGACACCCCAGAGATGTGTGCCGATGCAGGCAGGCAAAGACAAATGTAAATGCTCTTGTTCACTGATTGGGCGATAAATATGCTATTATCACCTCTGAAGACCTTCCCGATGGAAGGGTAGTTACAAAGAAAATCCAAAATCTTGAAATAACAAAGGTTTGTGCTCAGAATTAAATCCTACTGGGGCAGAGCGTCTCCCATCTGAGGCGACACAAATGTGAAAGAAAGATAAGAGAGTAAGGCCAAATTGATGCAATGCATCTCATCGCCACTAGGGCGTGCATGTGTGTGCATGGGTGAATGACTGATTGTGTTGTAAAGCACCTTGGGGGGTTTTAGGACTCTAGAATGTGCTATATCAAATACAGGCCATGCATCTCAGCACCTGCACAATTCTTCATTTTGAGTTTTATATCAACGTACTGAGACTAAAGGGAAACTAAGCAGTTTTGACTTGCTTTAAGCGCCCCCTAATGTCCGTTTCTTCTCTCTGTGCGTTTGTCTTTTCATATTAATCTACAGCTGAAATGTCTCCCTAGCCTTCATTAGTGTCTACAGGAGTGATTTATCACTAAATTAAACAAATCAGCTGTGTTCTTGATCTAAAATATGCAGGAGACCTGCTGGAGGCAGACTGGAGCTGCATGTATGTCAGGAACCCAACAGAGCGACAGTCTGAAACTGCAAGTGGAATATTCTGGCCATAGGGAGCGATAGGGGCTGGAAGGTCTTTCATTACCCCCCCCCCCCCCCCCGCCCCCCGCCCTCACCTTCCTATTGGAGTCTCATGTTATGTTGTGTTGTCTGAAGTCTGTTGCATATCTGTTGAGGTGTTTTTTTTTTGCAGAGCAAAGCTGCCGTCCCGGTGGAGGGTAACTCTGAAGTGCCTTTTTATCCTCCACCTGAACCAATCCTCATGCAACCATCTTATCTTTATTAAGGTAGAGCGACTCAGGGTTGCGAATGACCACAGTCACCAATTCTTGTCATGTGTCTTGCCCATGTATGTCTGATCCCTGAATTGTGTGTACTGAAACTCTAATTTCCCTCTGGGATTAATAAAGTATCTTTGATTTGATTTGATTTGACAAACCAGCTTTTTTCATTTACTTAACACTTTTAACAGAAAATAAAAATGAAATAAAAATAAAAAGAGCCTTTCTAGGCAACAGATTTATCTGAAACAAATGCTGCAAAATAAATTTTCTGTTATTAACACTAACATATTTTAGTGCGTTTATTTATTTATTTTTATTTGTGTTTTCAGTGTTTGGTGCAAAAGGATTGCAGTTTTCCTCTTGGGCGTTAGGTGTCACTAATGAGAAAACTGTTAGACAGGGACTCATTCCCAACCAAGAGGGAGCATCTTTCTCCAGACTTCTCTGGAAAAAATATGGAAAAATTCCAAGAATGAAGTCCTCACTTCATCCTTAACCCTAACCTTTACACACAGTAAAATTGATGAGGCTAACATCAAGACTATTTCTGTCAACATATGTTGTCATTTGACTTCAGTGAATTCAGGTTTGATATGTTTTGGATAATATTTCTGTTGGAACACTGACATTCCCGTCTGATGTAGAGGGATTGTTGTTGTAGTTTATTAATTATTCCTTCCAGTGTGTGCCATCTACGAATCTGCCTGCAACCAAACCAGCTCAGGAGCCTAATTAACACCATACTGAGGTTTTGCTCCTGGGCTTCTTGTAAGTCCTGCGACTCTGGGCTCCACTGGGGTCAGTCTGAGATGGTGAGTTCTTGGCCTGTGAGTCTTATTTACTGATATCAGTTGCAGCTGTCACTCCAATTTCCTGCTTTTGAAAAAAAACATGAAACAGTCATTCTGTTTCATAACTTTAGACATTTTGACAAGAATCATACATGAAATTCACATGTTACAAAGGTTAAAACAGTCATTTGCACCCCTATCCCTCAATAGGACATTTGTTTCTTGGTATTTATACCGTTATTGCTTCGATGCATTCCTCCGCTGTCTGAGCCAGAGCTGCGTTTGTCTATTGAGTAGCACCCATGCTTCCGGCTGAGAGCTCTATCTCCTGTGAGCGCCACAGAACGTCTCTGAACATGACAGATAAGGCCTCCTCAATGCTACAGCCTCTACCGTGAGCCAACACACACTCACAGGCCCGTGTAACACCCACATGCATATTCAGAGCACACGAAAAAGAGCTTGCGACACACACTGCTGGATGTGCATGAAGTGTAAACAGACACGCACGTATGTAGCCACGGGTTGTGGCAAGCAAAACCCAGAGCTGAACGACCGTAATTTAAAAAGGAACACATGCTGAAATGTTCGCTCGCGGTGCAGCACTCCAACGTGCATTAGCAACAGCTTTTGAATAGACTTAGCCCGCTGCTAAGTACGAACTCAAAGGTGGGTGTGAGATAAACCCGAAAAAAACAGATGGTGTTCATGTGTGTTTCTGGAAATGTGTCTTACTTTGAAATGTAAATGATGGAAAAGGACACGTTGCCAGGTTGAGACGGCGTGTGTGACGGGGGGATGTGTGCATGAAACACACGTGTTGAAGACACGGGTGCTGTTAGACTAAGTAAGAGTAAAATCAACCCACCAAAGGCAACATTTCAACATTTTGAGATTCTAAGTCACCTAAGGGTTGCTGCGTGCTTCAGCATGGGCCAAAGATTGCAGTTAAATTAGGTGACAGACTGCAGGATTTTTTTCTTTCCCAGTGTTTTGCCTCTCAAGAACACAGCTGCAGATAGGTGTGAGTCGAGAAAATCGAAATAGTCCACTCCATCCCTGAATGGATGAAATCACCCAATACACACTTTATCAGCGCAAGGAATGAAAAATCCAATCAAACTTGTGTTAGGATGTAGCAGGGTGAAGTCATTTTGGTGCCAAATAATAAATACAGCAGAGGCTTAAGAACCTCCAGTAACCATGAGATCGAACAGAAATACATCTGGATACCTTTATTTTTTATCTGAAAACATAGTGATGCCTGGATGGCATCCACTGGAGGTCTTTTTCTAAAGTATAAAAACAATCTGATCTTATTTTCGTAGTTTAACAGGAAACCAAGGTGAAGTTGATGGCTGTGTCTCAATTCAGGGTCTGCATCCTACGTTGGCCGGATTCGTCGGCCGTTTACTTCACAGCGCCGCGACTAGGCCTGTCCCAATTCGAAGACTCCTTCAAATGTGGTCGACGAATGCGGCCTTCTTTTCACCTGAATGAAGGATGGGTCGGGTGTATCCTTCAATAGGTAGCATTTCCCAAGATGCCTTGCGGGCCGGCCGGCAGAAAAACTTAAAAACAATGGCGGACAGTGAAGCGGGAGCTGTCGGAGAGGATTGCGCTTATAAATGTCAGTATAAACTTGAAAACTGTTAGGTTAAGGACTTTTTGTGATACATGAACGTTATTTTAGTTAGAAATGTTACAGTGAAAGTGCTTGTATTGCGGTCTCGGCTCGTATGTTCGGCCGCTCGGTGTCGTACTTCTCCCGCTACGTTTCCCCCTGATTTTAATAGAAGTTTGTATTTTAGGAACAAAAGAGAAAACCAGGGAATTTATTAAGCTTAGGGCGGAGATGGACCACATGATCACCGGATATATATATATATATTCGGCGGCTGTGGCATGGAGGTACAATAACATCTCATATTTTAAAAAACTCGTTTGAGTTTATTTTTTTCTGCGAAAACATGAAAGGAATAACCCGTTGTCCTCTTTTCTCTATCTGTTTCTTTTCTTACATGTTTGTTAAGACTATTCTGGAGAAAATGGGCATCCAGGGGAAGGTGCCAGCGATGACCAGCTTCTGGAGCTGATCAGGGAGGACTTGAGGCTGCAGAGGGAGGCAGAGCAGCAGAGGGCACAGGAGAGAAGGGAGAACTTTGACAGCTTTTTACTTTGCTAGAAAAAAATGGTTAAGGAAGATTAAACATGTACATATAAAAGAAATATCTAAATAAAATCAGTTCTGCATTAAACTCTTGGATTTTATTTTTGTTTACAAATGAGAATTGTTTACTAGAGGGTATCCGCTGGGTCTTGAAAAGTCTTAAAAGGTGATAAATCGGTTTTGGTCAAATGAAGACCCTTAGAAAGTATTAAAAACTATTATCACATCTTTGCTCAGGCTCAGCTTGTCTAAAGTATTTTCTCTGAATTAGCTCTCCAACAGTCAAGGAAATGATTAACCCCCAGAAACCCACGGTTGTAATATTACAACATCAGATTTAAGTCTACAAGAATAAACCTTCCCCATTTTTTTCTTTTTAAAACCACATTTACATTGCTAATAGGTCCTATTGTTTGGTTCTGCAACACTATTGGCTGTTAAAATGTGTAAATAGGCCCGTTTATCTGGCCTCCTAGAACAACATGTGAAAGGTTAAAAAAAGATTTTGCAGTTGTTTTCTAAATTTGGGTTTCTGGGGGTTAAAAAGCTAAATAAAACTTCGAGCTCCATCGTTTAAAGTTCCTTCTCCCTTCGGCCAGCGGTTCCACGGTTGCTAGGCAACGGAACGTTCGCGAAGGAGTTCATGAAGGCTAGGCCTGTCCAAATTCACAGCCGTTAACATCCGGTCTACCCGGCCGACGGAGGACGCAGCCCACGTCGGCCGGGTGGGCTGGGTCCTTCGAAGGATGCAGACCCTGAATTGAGACACAGCCGATGTTTATTATTTACTTTAATTTTTACTAGCTACAGATTTATTCTGCTTTACCTCCAAATGTTTTACTGTTAGGTCTTCAGTGTTTCTGAACCAGCTTGTGGGAATCACTATATTTGGGCGTTAGTATAACTTCAGCACAACGCACGAGTCTCCACAGTCATTTTAGTGGCTCTTTCTTATACAGTTCACAGTTTTCTGTTAACTGTCAACCCATTTTCTGCAGAGCTTGACTTCCCTTAAATTCTTTTTCTGCTTTTATTCATGCAAATTTCTTTTTACGTGAAATTCTGCCGCATTGTTCATCGCAAATATTTTAAAGAACTTCTCGAGTCACACAACAAAGCTGTAGAAAATGCCAGGTCCTCTTTCTTCAGCAACCTCATATGTCAAACTAAGAATAGTCCCAAGGTTTTGTTTGATACCATCTCCAGCATCGTATCTTCTCCTCCGCAGCAGACTCAGCTATCTTCAGCTGATAACTGTAACACCTTTCTCCACTTTTTGCCAACAAGGTGCTGAATCTGAGATCCAGCATTCCACCAGCACCCCCCCCCCCCCCCCCCCAGGAGGGGAGGCCCCCCAGTGCTCCGAGTCTTTCACCTCCTTCTCCCCAATTACACTAAATGACTTAGCCTCAATAATCAGTCAGATGAAGCTCTCATCAGGTATCTTACCTCCCTCTGTTTCTATCTTGGAGTTTATCCAAGATGGCGCCGAGGATGGTCGCCCTGGTGCTGACATGCAGCGTGTTTTTTTTTTTGTTTATGTCTGTAAATTGTGTGTCAGTGTGCTCTTACACCCGTGAAGAGCTTCTAAACGTCAGAACATCAATGCCGACGGACCTATTGCCAGTTTTTTTAGTGGGTGGGGCGGATTTGGTCCACTTTTTTATTAAGAAAGTGAGACGCCGTAGAAGAGGAAAACGTGTAGGAGTGCTCGTGCGTCTACGAAGACGCGGCTCATGCACACCCTTACCTGGGATTTTCCTCTCCAATGTCCGCTCACTTAGTAACAAGACGGATGAACTGGCGTTGCTGATGAGACGGAACAGAGACGTTTTTTGCCTCTTCTGTCTTGTGCTTCACGGAGACATGGCTCAGCGAGCAAATCCCGGACTGCGCGCTCCATGTAGAGGGATTCCAGCTCCTCCGCGCAGACAGACAGCGGGACTTATCCGGAGGAAAGACAAAAGGTGGAGATGTCTGCTTCTACATCAACAATACCTGGTGTTCGGATGTGACTGTGATCTCTCAGCACTGTTCTCCTTCTCTGGAATTCCTCTTCATAAACTGTAAGCCATTCTACTTCCCACGTGAGTTCGCTTCATTCATTCTGGCTGCTGTTACATCCCGCCGTGCGCGGACGTGCACGAGGCTCAACGTGCGCTCGCGGAGCAGATCCTAAGTGTGGAACAGACCTTTCCGGACTCTCAGGTTATTATCCTCGGCGACTTTAACAAGGCAAATCTGAGCCAGGAATGGCCTAAGTACAGACAGTTTGTTAAATGCCCGACAAGAGAGCAGAACACGCTGGACCACTGCTACACCACAGTTAGTGGAGCTTATCGAGCCGTGCAGCAAACTGCTCTCGGCTTCTCAGACCACGCCATGATTCACCTCATCCCCTCATATAGGCAGAGGCTGAAGCTCTCCAAGCCTGCAGTGAGGACTACTAAGAAGTTGACCTGCGAGGCTGTGGAGGAGCTTCGCGTGTGTCTGGACACAACAGACTGCAACATGTTTGGATCTGCCACAGACAACTTGGATGAATATACAGACACTGTGACGTCATACATAAAATTCTGTGAGGACAGCATTATTCCAACAAAAATCAGGGCACTTTTAACAACGATAAGCCCTGGTTCACACCCAGACTGAGACAGCTGAGGAGGGAGAAAGAAGCAGCCCACAGAGCCGAGGACAGAGAAAGCTATAAGGGCGCTAAGTACAGGTTCTCAAAAGAGTTGAAGAAGGCGAGATCTCTGTACAACAAGCGACTAAAGGAGCAGTTCTCTAACAATGACACCTCCTCTGTCTGGAGAGGGCTCAGGCAAATCACCAACTACAAGCCCAGAGCCCAACATGCTGCTGATGATCTACAACTGGCTGAACAACTCAACTCCTTTTATGCAAGGTTTGAAGTGCAACACCCATCCCCCACCCCACCCCTACTGCACAGGTTTCTTCAGCCACTCTGGTGTCACATGCCTCCCCCACCACCTCCACCACTGTGAATAGTACAGTCCCCACTGACCACCCCTCCCCCTCCATTACCATCTCAGTGACAAAAGAGGAAGTGCTCAGGGTTTTCCGTAAGCAAAACACACGGAAATCCCCGGGCCGGACGGTGTCTCCCCCGCTACCCTGAGACACTGCGCAGAGGTACTGTCTCCAATCTTCACGGACATCTTTACCATCTCCTTGGAGACCTGCCATGTTCCAGCCTGCTTTAAGCTGTCCACCATTGTCCCTGTCCCTAAGAAACCCCGTATCACTGGACTGAATGATTACAGGGCTGTGGCGCTGACGTCTGTAGTCATGAAGTCTTTTGAGCGCCTGGTCCTCCCTCATCTCACGTCCTTCACCTCCCCCCACCTGGACCCTCTGCAGTTCGCATACAGAGCTAATAGGTCTGTAGACGACACCATCAACCTGGCCCTCCAACTTCATCCTGCAGCACCTGGACTCCCCGGCAACCTACGCTAGGATCCTGTTTGTGGACTTCAGGTCTGCGTTCAACACCATCCTCCCTGCTCTGCTCCAGGACAAGCTCTCCATGCTCAACGTTCCCAACTCCACCTGCAGGTGGATCACTGACTTCCTGACGGACCGAAGGCAGTACGTGCCTTAGGGTTTGGTGTTTCCACCATTCAGACAATTGGCACAGGATCTCCACAGGGCTGTGTACTTTCTCCTCTGCTCTTCTCCCTGTACACAAACTGCTGCACCTCGAGCCATGACTCCGTTAAACTGATCAAGTTTGTGGACGACACCACCCTCATCGTGCTCATCTCTGACGGTGACGAGTCTGCCTACAGGAGGGAGGTGGAACGGCTGGTGTACTGGTGCAGCAGCAACAACCTGGAGCTCAATGCTCAGAAGACAGTGGAGATGATTGTGGACTTCAGGAAAGTCACAGCCCCATCTCTCCCCCTCGTCCTGACGGACACCCCCGTCACCAATGTGGACTCCTTCCGCTTCCTCGGAACCACCATCACACATGACCTTAGGTGGGAGCCATCCATCAGCTCCCTGATCAAAAAGGCCCAGCAGAGGATGTACTTTCTGCGGCAGTTGAAAAAGGCCAAGCTGCCGGCCCAGATGATGGTGCAGTTTTACACGGCCATCATTGAGTCCATCCTCACCTCCTCCATCGCTGTGTGGTACGCTGGAGCCACAGTGAGGGACAAACATAGACTGCAGCGCATTGTGCGCTCTGCTGAGAATGTGATTGGCTGCAGCCTTCCATCTCTCCAGGACCTGTACGTCTCCAGAACTCGGGGGCGTGCAGGTCGGATAGCAGCTGACCCTTCTCACCCGGGACACAGACTTTTTGAGCCGCTTCCCTCAGGCAGAAGGTTACGGTCAATCCAGACCAGAACCTCTCGCCATAAGAACAGCTTCTTTCCATCTGCCGTTAGACTTGTGAATAGATTATAAACACACAACCATGCTCGTCTGCTGTACTTGACATAACGTCACGTTATCGCCCATATTACCATTACCTGCCTTTTTATAGCAAAGCTTTATGCTAGTTTATTATATTTTATTCTACTTTATTCTATTTTTAATTATATTATTCATGTTATATGTAGCATGTTAGTACCGAAGCAAGTTCCTAGTTTGTGAATTGTTTGTTCACTGAAAATGGCAAAAAACCTAATCTGATTCTGATTCTGATTTAGTCGGGTCCCTTGCCTCTATCAGTCCATCTCTGTTGACTATAATCAACAGCTCACTGAGACAAGGCTGTGTTCCATCTTACTTTAAAAATGCAGTAGTGACTCCTCTCTCAAAGAAACCCAACCTTGACGCCAGCTCCACCAGTAACTTTAGGCCCATTTCTAAACTACCTTTCATCAGTAAAGTACTTGAGAAGGTTGTTGAAACCCAACTCAGATCCTGGTTTTCCAAGTCAAAGATCTCTGACCCCTTCCAATCTGGCATTCTGAAGCAGCACTCAACTGAGACTGCTCTAGTAAGGGTGCATAATGACCTCCTGATGACTGCTGATGCTGGGAAATGCTTTGTCATGGTCCTGCTTGACTTCAGTGCAGCTTTTGACACTGTAGACCACAACGTTCTACTAAACAGGTTAAAGGCCCTGGCTGGGATTTCAGGTTCTGCTCTAGACTGGCTCTCTTCCTATCTCACTAACAGAACATTCACAGTGAAGTCCGAAACCTTCTCTTCAGATACTGCCTCTCTAACATGCGGGGTCCCACAAGGTTCAGTTCTAGGGCCTCTACTATTTGCATTCTATATTCTTCCCCTAGCTGGCATCTTTCAGTCTTTCCCAGACATCTCCTACCACGTCTACGCTGATGATATTCAGCTCTATATGTCCTTTATGCCACACCAGCTGGACAGGCTGGCCACACTTGTACTCTGCCTGACCCAGATCAGTAACTGGCTGTCCAGCAACTTTCTTGTCCTCAATGCTAACAAGACAGAGACCCTGATCTCTGCACCCCCGGAACGTCAGCCAAAAATCGAGCAAGAAATTGCGTCTTTTTGCCCATCAGCCAAGGCCAACATTAGAAAGCTGGGAGTTATTTTTGATCCAGTTTTAAGTTTAGACTCACACGTCAAGACCATCTCCCGCTCTTGTTTCTTCCAACCAAGAAACATTTCAAAAGTCCGTAAACTGGTTTCTACTGCAGATCTGGGGCCTTTCTGGTTGCAGTCTCCTTGGGGTTCCTGTGTTCTGGGGCAGCGCCTGGATCTCTGGGACTTGGAGCTCCCCCCGTCTCCTGCGCATCTTTGGGGGTGGATCTGTGGTCCCTCACACTCTCTGTTGGACGCTCCTATAGATAAACCTTACATAAACAAGCACGTGTACACACACAGGTGCTCACATGGTGCTCTCAAAAGTATGGGCTTGGGAACGTTAAACACAGGTCTTAAGACTGTGGTGGGCACTAAATGCACTGTGATTTATTATCGTGATTCTTCAGTTAAGCAATGTTGATTATATATTTCTTCATCAAGTTGACGCAGTGATAGCTAGATCTTGTTGTATTGTTGTTGTGTCCCATTTTTTTTGTCCTTTTGCTTGTTGTCTCTTTCTGCAGGTCTAGAAGCAGACTGTTGTTCATTATTGTTTATTTTTGTGGAAACCCCCCCCCCCACCCCACCCCACCCTCTCTCCCCACCTTTTGTCTCTTCCTTTCTCTTTCACCTCTGACTCCGTGTCTGGTCGGAATTACAAAGCATTCAAAAACAATAACAATAAAGTTTTAAGTATCAGGCATGACATTAAAAGCAGACGCTTTGATGCTCCACCTGAGAGTAAATCTGTAAGGCTTGTTACCAGCATTCAGACATCAATTCTGTTTTCTTCACAGCCAGACAGGACACGGTAAAAAAAAAAAAAAAGTTTAGACTCACACGTCAAAACCGTCTCCCGCTCTTGTTTCTTTCAACTGAGAAACATTTCAAAAGTCCGTAAACTGATTTCTACTGCAGATCTGGAAAAAATCATCCATGCCTTTGTGTCATCACACTTAGACTACTGTAACGCTCTTTTTACTGGTCTCAGCAAAACCTCCCTCTCACGCCTTCAAGCCATCCAAAATGCAGCAGCCAGCCTCCTAACCAAATCCAGCAGACGAGCTCACATCACTCCAGTGTTACAGTCCCTCCACTGGCTCCCGGTAGAATATAGAATACAGTTTAAAGTTTTAGTACTGACCTATAGAGCTCTTAACAACCAGGCTCCAAGCTACCTATCTGAGCTTTTATCCCCACACACCACCTCTCGGAACCTTAGATCCACATTTGAAAACCTCCTGACTGTTCCTCGAGCCAGACTAAAAACCAAAGGGGACAGGGCCTTTCAGTCTATTGCCCCCAGACTTTGGAACAGTCTGCCTTCAAATCTCCATCTCTTGAAATCTGTAGAGGTCTTCAAAAAACATCTTAAAACTCACCTTTTCATCCAGGCTTTCCCCCGCTAAATATTCTAAAAGATGGCTTTGTTCTTGTTCACACCTTGACTTTGTTTTTACTCCTGATTTTGGTTACTATTGTTGTCACTGCTATTGTTTTTATGATGTTTTTATTGGTTTGAGGTATTTGCCCTGATTTTACTCATGTTGTTCAGCGCTTTGTGATTTATATCTGTGAAAGGCGCTATATAAATAAACTTTACTTACTTACTTAGATTGTTGGCAGTAAGTCGGGCTCATTCCTGGTGAAATTTGGACCAAGACTGTCCTTAGTCACAGATTATCTTCATAACTTTTATGGACAGTATTTCTAGGCACAGCCAAGGTGTTGAGGGGATCCATTTTGGTGGCTTAACCACTTCTGTCCACTGCACGTCAAAGCGTCGCAAAAAGGCCGCAAAACGTACCACGCAGCAATTAGCTGCCGTCGTAGTGGATGAGTTCCTTTCCAGAAGAAGAACGACATTTTGGACGCGCCCCAGAAGCAAGGGCATGCTATCATTAAGTTTCGAGTCTATTTTTGACGCGCTATGCTTCTAAAACACGTCAAACTCTGCAGTTTAAATCAAGCCAGGAAATCAAACACAAAAACAGTGTTGTCCTTTGCCACAGCTCCTACTCAACAAGAGGAGCCATTTGAAGTGGCTCAGGCATCTGGTTAGAAAGCCCTCTGGATGCCTCTCTAGTGAGGTTTTCTGGAACGCCCAACCAGGAGGAGACCTAAGGGAAATCCCAGGATATGTTGGAGGGACCATGTTTTTCAGGTGGCCGTAATAGTCACCCGGAAGAGCTGGCCCAAGTGGCTGAGGAGAGAGACCTTGAAGATGGACGGATGAAATTTCTTATTTTGTGATCAAAATGAGGTTATTTTTGACATGTTTACTATCTTTAAAATGCAATGTACATTTATTTTAGTGTCTTTTTCTGGTCCAAGCAAGCATTTACTTTCAAGTGTAAGCAATTTTTTAATATAGTTCTGTTATGTTTTGGCTCTGATCCGTTCACATTGTGTGCTGCCTTCTGCTCTTTGTCAGCTTGGCTTTTACACCCCTGCTCGGCCACACTGCAGAGGTATTTAAAATTCAGAAAGGTCTGCTGAAAGGAAATTATTTCGAGCAAAGATCTGGAACTCGCACACATATGGAACTGTCAAACTTGGCTCTTAGATCATTTACTTCATGTGCACTCAGTTAAGAGGATTTTAGCGGGTGTGGTTATTTAAAACACTTTACTGCTTCTTTTATTCAGTTATATTTCTGAACAGATAAGGGAAGGGATGAAGAAACACAAGTATTTTTTGTTGTTGTTTTTTGTTAATGAATAAAATGAGCAAATAATTGATCAAAAAAGCACAATAGGCAGATGTGATGGTGATATTCGTGCAATTGAATGATGCTCAAATTTTGTGATATTATCACCATGGCAAGTCCATGTAGCATGTGGCTTTGGCTCTAAAAGTAACTGACATATGAATAAACCTTGTGTGTGTGTGTTCATTTTAGACCCATTTATCGTCTAATTTACCAATAATATGTGAGGGGATGACTACGTTAAAGGGATAATGGAAAATCCACTTTTTGGAACTTTTTAGCATGTAATGTTGTTTCCTCATGGAAGAATACCCCCAAGCTTGTTTTGGCTGCGTTCTTGCATTTTCCTGTTTCAGTTGCAAATTTATAAATGTTTTTTTTTATTCCCGAAACGGCCTAATGTATAAGCTGTACGTCACTCCATCTTCCTGCTCCCAACATCAGGCCCTGCTCCTCCCCTGGAAGCTAGTCTCTGGTCTGAAACCTGTCTCCCCTGTGCAGCTTTTGGTTTGTGACAAAGGCAACAAGTGTAATGTACCAAACTCAGTCTAGTGGTTATTGTGCTGGGCTGGCATGCAGTTTTGCATAGCTTCACATCCTGGTCTCAGCAGTAACTATTTTCTTCTTCTTTAGCTGCACTTGCCAGTATGATGTTTTCAATCCTTTATTGGTAAACTGTTTAAATTTTAAGGACCAACATGCTTCTTTTTTGTATTCTTTAACTTTCTTTGTTTATTTAGCCAGTGTGAGTCCATGTGAGGTGAGCAGAGTAAAAATCAACTAAAATGCTGCTTGGAAATGACCAAATTCTGTTGTTGCTAGGCTTCCTGGGGCTGGAGGCTAGGAGGGAAATCTGGCCGTCTGGTTGGGGTCTGGGGTGGTGGGTTGCTGTGCTCAGCGTTGGGCGGGGGAGCCTGCTCATCAGCAGGTAATGGTTGTACCCAGTGTGCAGCAGTACCGGGACCAGAGTGAATAGGGTGTGTATGGGGAGCATGAGTGGGTGTCCGGCATGCATTTTTGTAAGTCTTAGGTTGTGTGTGTATGTGTGAGCATGAGGGAGGGAGTGTGTGACTGTGTTTGTGTATGACTGTATATGTCAGGTGGGGCCTTTGACTCCTCCCCTCTCCTGGGATTTCTTTTGATGATATAGATCTTCATCTCCCCTCCCCCTGCCACACCTGGTGTGGAGTGTGGTGCCTTGGGCTGCCTGACAGGGTTGCGGAAGGCGCTTTATAAATAAAGCTTTGATTTGATTTGAGTGTTCATGGCACCTGGGTCAGGGAGTTTAAGATTTTTGGCATCTGCCTGATCAATCCCGGTGGCTGTCTGGTGGGGTCTGGGTCCCTGGGCTCTGCTGGGTCCCCGGCGGGGGTGGTCGCCCCTGGGTCCCGGGTCGCTGGGTCCCGGGACTCTGCCGGCTGCTGGTTGTGGCCCCCCGGGGCGACCCTCTGTGCCTCTCAAGGGGGCGGGGGCCTTTCTGGTTGCAGTCTCCTTGGGGTTCCTGCGCTCTGGGGCAGCGCCTGGATCTCTGGGACTTGGAGCTCCCTCCGTCTCCTACCTATCTTTGGGGGGCAGATCTGTGGCCCCTCACACTCTCTATTGGACGCTCCTATAGAGAAACCTTACATAAACAAGCGCGTGTACACACACAGGTGCTCACATGGTGCTCTCATAAGTATGGACTTGGGCACGTTAAACACAGGTCTTAAGGCTGTGGTTGGCACTAAATGCACTGTGATTTATTATCGTGTGATTGTTCAGTTAAACAATGTTGATTTTATATTTCATCATCGGGCTGACACAGTGATAGCTTGCTCCTGATGTATTGTTGTGTGTCCCATTTTTTTCTATTCTTTCTCTTTCTGCAGGTCTAGAAGCAGACTCTTGATCATTATTGTTTATTTTTGTGGACCCCCTCCCCCCTCCAACCTTTTGTCTTTTCCTTTCTCTTTCACCTCTGTCTCCGTGTCTGGTCAGAATTACAAAGCATTCAAAAACAATAACAATAAAGATTTAAGTATCAGGCGTGACATTTAAAGCAGACGCTTTGATGCTCCACCTGAGAGTAAATCTGTAAGTATCAGAGCACAAAGAGGACTCAAATGCAGAGCTCACACAGTTTTAATCAGCAGAAGGGATTCCTGGCAGTACAGCACAACTGAACAAGTCCAAAACTAACTAAATACACTCTCACAAGGTGTTACTGAGAGCAGGTTCACAGTACTCAACTGAGGCCCTGTCCACACGTAGCCGGGGATCTGCCAAAACGTAGATATTTTCCTACGTTTTGGCCTGTCATCCACACGAAAACGGAGTTTTTTCACACGAAAACGGATCTTTTTAAAAACTCCGGCCAAAGTGAAGATCTGCGTTTTCTCCGTTTTGGGTGTCTGCGTGTGGACGGACAAAACCGGAGTTTTAAGGTCCGCAACGTCACTTTCCGCGACAAAAAAATGCTGACATCACGTGTACGACCTGTGTTTACACTAGCCGACATGGAAGCCTTCAGAGCTGCGCTCTGTCACTACCCGATCCATCAATTGTCCAAGCGCTTTCTGCTTGTTTGTTTTTGCAAGAGGAATTACTGCTCCTTGCGGAAGACCACAAACGAAGGACGAGGTTAAGAACGGGGGAAGTACTGCCGCCTACAGGTCTGGCATGTCCTTGACAACGTATTTATCTGGGTACGTGTGGACAGAGTTTTTTTTTTAAACGCGGTGGTGTGGATGCAAGTTTTTGGAGGGGCGGATATTCGTTTTTAAAAAACCCCGGCTACATGTGGACTAGGCCTAAAGAAGACAAACTGGCAAAGGAAACTGTTGCAAAGACGCTTAAATGGAGAAGCCAGGACCCAGGTGCAAGACATGAGGCAGATTAGTGAGGAGCCTCATGTCGTGAAGCTGCCTGTAATGAGACAGGAAGTGAATGCACAAAATAAAACAGGAAGTACCAAAAATACAATAAAACCAGAAACAAGACTGCAAAGCACTCAACCTGCAGAATTACCCATGACAGTAAGGCTTGTTACCAGCATTCAGACATCAATTCTGTTTGCTTCACAGCCAGGACACGGTTAAAAAAAATAAAATAAAGGAAATGACCAAATTCTAAAGATGTTTAGAGACACAAATTGTTTTGCAGAAAATAAGCAATAAAGCCAAAATATAAAAACATGAAATATTCCAACCCCACCGGGATTTGAACCAATATTAGCACATGTCAAACAGATGTTTTCACCTCTAGACTACCATTGAAATACAGAAACCAACTGGCCTAAGATGCTACTGAAGGTGTCAATGAAACAAAGTGTTTTATCCCCAGGTATAAATTCAGGTTGATGAAAATGACTCATATTTAAGATAAATGACACCTCAATAGTGCCAATGGTAATATTTTAATCATACATTGTGACTCACTTTGTTATCGAAGGTTTAAAATAGCTTGATACGTATCTATTTGTGTGTTTTTGTTGCCTCTGAAGTATTTTTGCTGTTTTATGCATGAACTGTTTCACTTCATCTGTGATGTTTGGATGTGATTGGTCAGACCAGGTTGAAGATGTGATCAACAGAATGTTTCAGTTTTTTAAAATAGTTTTTTTAAACAACAAACCATGTTTTTTTTTTACTTATTTGCTTGTAGTGTTTCTCTCTTTCTCTCTTTCACTTTGTCTATCCCTTTCCTTCTTGCTTCAGTTCAGGCAGAAAATGAGCAGAATCCAGTCATCGACCAGAGCAGTCACTGCTCTACAACCTCACTTGTAAAGGCAAGATAATGTAAATTGTGAATTACCCCCTCAGTAGGGTTGCAGGAGCAAATTGGAGCACCTGAAGGAAACCCATGCATGCATAAGGAGAGTACACTAACTCTGTGCAGAAAGGCCAACTCCAGGATTCAAACCTGCAACATTTTCACTACAAGGCAACTGCACCATTATGCAGCCCTAACTTGATAACTGTCAGAACACAGGAGTAAGAATTCTCTTTCTTTCTTTGCTTTTGCATTTTCTTTAGGGACTTTTTGTATCCATGTTCTATTATTGATTTTCCTGTTAGTTCAGAAAGCTTCCACACCTCCTGACCTACCAAAGCAAAGGAAAGAGAACGTCACACCCAACCCTATGAACTAATCTCTGCTTACTGTATATTTTTCCAAACACATATAGGGAGGAATTTTTTACCCAGTAACAAGAAAATTCACTGGAATTGAATTGATATTCACCCCACAATCTTTTCCTTTTCCACTGTGCTCCCTAAATAGGTTACTGCTCAAGCATTCTCACACAAGGGAGCACTAACTCCCCCATGAGTGTTTTCTCCTCAGAGCTAACTCTGTCTGCAAAGAGAGCCCCCGTTGTATGTGAAAAAGTAAAAAAAAAGTGGAGAGGAGCATAGCTGGTATTGTCTAGAAGTAGGTCAAAATGACCATGGCTGCAACAGTTTTGGCCAGAGATGAAGGTGTGTGTGTGTGGGTGGGGGTGGGGGTGGGGGGGGGGGGGGGGGTTGAACCTACTTAATGAATGGGGAGTAATGAGGAACAGTGATTAATGACACACATGGGACTCTCGGCGGTAGAACAAAGGAACTGCTAACATTTAAGCTGCACCTGTGACCGCTGAGAACATGAAGAGATGAGCACATAAAAAGAAGTGTGTGAGAATCTCATTAGAGACATGAAGAACAACCAACACCAAAGAAAGTATAGAAGACTTGTAATATACTTTTTAACAATTTAGTGATTCAATCTATTCACCTTAATATGCTTCATGCTTCTCCCTTCTACTGGTTGAAGGCAAGCCCCCACAATGCGGCTCTAATAATGGTCCCAACCCGGAAGTACCAAAATTGCAGTTCCACCCTCATCCACTAGGGGCTGGTGTCAGAAGCGAGCAAATCCTCATTGACTCCCATGTTAAAAATGCCAATTTCACAGCAGAAATAAACATGTTTACAGCCTGGTACCAGAACATGTTTTTTGTCTAAATTATCTAGTTTATACTCATGACAACTATGAGGGGGGTGAATTTTTTTCTCACTCTTCTGTTTAAGTGTGTTGAAAGCCTAAAATTCTGTATAATTAATGAGCATCAGACCCACGTGACCACAGAGCTAGCTCCGTGGAAAGGCCTCAGTACAGCCTCGTTCTCTCCTGGAAACTGTGTGGGGATTTTGAGTCTCTGTGCTTGTGAATTCTGTTTTGGATATTATTTGTGCAATTGTTGGACAAAATGACTGACTGTGGTATTAATTGCACTAATAGAGCATCCAAGGAGTCTCCACTTCATTTTTTTCGGTAAGTTAAAATCTATATTTGTATTTTATGTCACTGCCGCCTTTAAACTAGCTGAGTTTACCGAAGTAGCTAGCTAACTATCATTTTAGCATGTAGCATGTACTTCTTAACCATGAAATTTAAATGTAAAATACGGTAAAATAATTAATAGGGCATATTTCGATGGGTAAAAGGGCAAACCCCAGTGCATTTAAGATAAAAATGGGTTGAAATATGACGGAGCGCTTGGGAGGGACACTTCTGTGTTCCATTGTTCCATCCGGTACTCCGCTGTGGTCAGGCCGGGCAGCCTGACCGATGCGGCGGCTAGCTTCTGCGCGGGCTGACCGCTCGTATAGCTCTCGGACTCTGAGACAGATCTGACCGTGGGGGAAACCGGAGTACCCGGAGGAAACCCACGCATGCATGGGGAGAACACGCAACTCCACGCAGAAAGGCCGCAGCCGAGTTTCAAACCTGCAACTTTCATGCTGCGAGGCAACAGTGCTAACAACTGTGACACCATGCAGCCATTGGTGCCCGAATGTTGTTCCTAACATCAGACACTGGTCCTCCATGTAGATATCCACCATATAGATCAGGTGAGGGGCTGTTTCAGGAGTTCTGGTCTGCTTCTGGTCCAGCTGCTTCTTTAGGTGTTGCTATGATCGTCCATTAAGAGGTCTGTTTATAGGTTCATCATCCATTTTTGTCTGACGTTCCCTAATCCCAGCCTCTAATCCCATTCCAGCAGCTGTTTTCCTGGTTGAGACTGCAGGTGTTCTGTGGCAGTGAGTGAATCCTCACATTAAGGAGGTTAAATCATCCAGACTGGAGGCTCAGAGCATGTAAACACAAGGTGTTTCCACAGGGATGCTATAGATTTGTTAAGGGTTAATGTTCCTTAATCCCTTCAAAGGCTTTGTCACAATCTAGACAGCCTCTCCAAAGTGTTGGGAAGGGAACGCCGTGATGTTTCCTTCACTCAGAGTCATATAGACAGCATGATGGTTTGTGTGATCCGTGCGGTTTCACTTACACCCCTTTAATGATCAGGCTGTTTTTATTATTTTTATCAGCTGATAGCAGTTAAAATTATGGTTAAAAAAAACTTTTATCTGTTTTTGATAACTTAATGCCCAGGAAGAGCATCTTCTCTAGACATTAAATATAACCCAAATGTTTTATTATGAGCAGATCTGATGAAGGTGTAGACAAGCAGTCTGCAAAGTAAAACTTGTTTAGAGTCCAAACTCTCACTAAAGCTTTTGAAAAGAAAAAATGGTTGAATTTTGAGAAATATCCACAGCAGGGGAGCGAGACCTCTGAAAAATGTATATTTTCTCTGAATTCATAGAATAATGTGAGGATTCTGGGAAAAGTTGGGATTCTGAGATTAAAACGTAAATCTATCTAATCATAATTCTGCCAGTTTTTGTGTCCTTCTGCTGTGGAAAGTCGTGCAACATGAAGATACTGAGAAGATGCTTAAAACCTGTATTTTTATTCCATCCATAAATAAAATCATGAGCTATTTTTTTAATCCAAATTTGATCCAAAGGGCCATCGTTGGTTCCACACCCGTTCTAGAACATTCCTCTAATCTTAAAGTCATCATCAGTTTCTTCCTTTTAACAAATATTTATTTGTTAAAATATTTAATATTTATAACTGGAATATTTGTTCCTCCCTTTCCCACTGCAGTTAGTCCTGTCCTGCAACCCTGTTTTTGCAGCTTGGTGAAGCCAACCATCACTAACCTGGGGTGGTTTTGGACCCAGAGATGCGGATGGACTCCCACATTAGCCAGGTGGTTAGATCCTGCTTTTCCCGGCTTCGCCAGCTACCAAAGATGAAGTCCATCCTGAAAGGCGTGTCATATTTTCTCCCCAAGCCGGACCTGACCACAGATATACTGCAGCTCGGTGAGTTGGTAGATAGTGCTTGATGTTAGAAGTCTGTATGCCATCAGATAAACTGGCTCTTTTTTTTGGGGGGGTGAGGCTTATATTGCAGTACGCACGAGTCAGTAATTTCCGGTAAGTATTTTAAAGCCATATACTTAATTAGTTCTTTGTATGACGTTTTCCTCTAGGTGATCCAGAGAGGCTTGACCTTTGGGTGAGCAACCAAAGAAGAGAGTGCTGGACTCCCAATTCATTCTCCCACTTGTGCAGTGAACACTTTGAGAGTCATCACTTCACCACGGACGCCAGGGTACAAACACATTACTTCATATTTTGGTTGAGATTTAAAAAATTGAAGCATTAGCTGTATAACATACCGACGTTACATTGCTGTGTACCTAGAAGAAAATCTTCCCCACCCTTGAATTGTGTGACTAGGGCTGTTTAGATGGGAAACAATCATGTTATTAATTTCCATCTAATTCTATGGTTAATTACTCAGAGAAACAATTTAATTTTTGGACAGTCTTTAATGAGTAACTTTATGTATTTGGATGAATGACAAATATTCATGTTAAGCTAAAACGTTAGGCATTTGGGGGAAAAAACAAAATAATAAACATTATACAGATGTCAAATAAATCAAACTATAATTAAACTATATATTTTCAAAGTCTCGATTCTGGATAAAATCCAGCATGAAGCTGGATGAGAAGCATGAATCGGGCTTAAGATCAACCCTCCTATATTCATGAAACCTAAGAAGTCCAATTGCCTTCTTTAAAAATCCATTTGATGTCATACTGAACAACTGTTGTATTTGATTCTAATTTTAATGATTCTGTTTCAGGTGGAAATGCTGTGTGAATCCTGTGTCCTGTGGCCCATGACCTGTGTCAGCCCGGTTCTGGATGTGACCTTGCTGAGTTCTCTGTAGCAAGGTTTTCTGGCGCTTGTGGCCGTTCCAGAGTGCACTTGATCCTTGGCGGTCTAACACTTCATATCCCAGCACACGCACGAACACATGCTTGTCGATGTTTGTTGTTCATGATGTTTGTGGTTCATGGTTTACATGTTTATAGTTGTTCATCCCACGTTTTCTTGATGACTCTTAGAAATGTTTCTTCACAGGTGCAGCTGCTGGTTGCTGTTTTTATGTTGGTTTCCTAGTTGTATTAATTTTTCTATTATTTACTTGTTTATCCTCTATCAGCAGTCTTTATTCCAGATTGGTTCAGCGTTTACATGCTGATGTGGCGATACATAACCCAAAACAATATTACTCAAGGGGAACCTCGTACACATTAAGGCTCCTCTTGATAGAGCAAATCTGTTCAGCACATTCTGACAGACAGACCACCATTCTTCTGTCATGTTGCTGTACAGGACATTTTTAGTTTTTCTATTTAAAAATAAGAAGTGTTTCATTTAAAGAGCAATACTTTCACGTTATCATTTTCCCACACTTTCTGTTTACCTGTATTTTGTTGTTTTTCAATAAAGAATGACAAATTATTTAAGTTTGGTTTTTGTTGCACACAAATATCTACAAAGCTAATGTTTACTACACTCTGTTTATTTTAGTAAGATTTTTAAACCAAGTAAAGTTAGTAAAGAACACATTTCTATTGGCTGCTAAGAAACTGTTGGGATTTAAAATGTTCCTGTTGTACAAATAACTTGTAAATGATTATTCCTCACTTTGTAGTCTTAACCAAAGAAATTCCATTAATTGAGCAAAAACATTTATTTTTTACACTACATTTATAAAACAACAGGGCACAAAGTGTTGACACATTAAAAAAAAAACGTAAAATATTAAAAGGTTGTCTCCGACGGTCTCTGCAGCTCTCTGGGCACCACGCCTCACGTAGCTGTCTCCAATGATCCAAATGGCTATGGAGAAAAAATAACAGGTTTGTCATAATTGTTTAAAGTACAAAACCATACATGAAGTGGTCAAGACAGGTATGTGGAACTTACACTTGCTGCTTTGTGTAGCTGATGTTGGAGACACACAGGCTGCCATGGTGACCTTTAAACAGATCTAAGAAGAAAATTTAATAAAAGAATGAAACTTAAAAACTCCCAGATCTCATGTCATATTTACTAATCAGCTATGGCTGATTTATTGTTTGGATCACAGTGAGTTACACTAATTCTAATATATTTTTATTTCTATTACACATACATACTTTTTAACTGTTATTTTCACATAACTGTTATCAGGCTCTCTTGTTCTGGTTCTCATGATAATTCCCTACCTAACCCTACCCAAGAATGACTTCCCCTGTAACGCTGGGAGGGTTTCAAACACCGCCAGCATCTGTTGGAGCCTGTGGCGGGGTGCTGAGGGCCAGCTCCAGCCCAGGAATGAGCTCCCCTCGCCGGCCGGGAGGGTTTGAAACACCGCCATCCTCTCCTCTGCTGGCTGGAGACCATGGTGTGCTGTTGTTCTTTCTGTTATGGTTACCGGTGCTTGTCTTGCGATGTGAAACGCTTGGTCTCAGATTTTGTAAAAAAAATAAATAAAACGTCCCCCCAAAATACGACTTAAATATATTTTCTCTTCTTCATTATACATTTAATGGCTGGTGCGACTCAGGAGCGATAGCCCGGAGAATACGGTACTGAAAACTTGCTCAAAGCAAAATGTTTTCATTACGGAAATAAATTATAAACTTACCGATTTAATACTTTTTTAATCCAGGTACTTTTCACGAACAGGCGCCGAAAACCTCCACCTAGACTTCGTGTTAGGTTCAGCTTCATGGGTGTTCCACAGTTAGCTCCGGTAGGGTTGAAGCTAGGTGGCTACATCCGTTAGCTCGGCTCCCACCTCTGCGTTAGCTTTGGGTTATTCAGGGTTAGCTCGTAGCTAGTTCGCCCGGGTGTCGTCACTCGATCCCAGCCTTACAGCCCCACCCTCAGCTCCTCCTCTCTTCCCTTTTATGGAATTGTCTGGGCTGGAAGGAACCTGTGACACGGTCAAAATGGCGGTGGTGGCCACCTCCCATTATAGACAAAAAATGTGTTATTGGAGCCTATGGAATCGTTTTGTCCAGTATGTACAGTCTATGGTTGAAGGTGAAATTAAAACTCTCGGAAACCCCCTTACGTAGCCTGCTGTGGCTAGCGCTAACAAATAGCTAATGTGAGCCAACTGATAATAAATAGGCCACAAAGCAAAAAGATCCACACTGTTGAACAAAATTATTATTACTTACAAGCCCAGCAGCATGATTGTCTAGCCTCCTTCAGCTAACTCAAACTAGTGTAGGATGCTGTGATGTTTTAGCTCACTGCTTTGTCTCCTAAGACATCACTCTCCTACTTTTACATCAAGACTCTGCCTTGATGCCAACAGAAAAGCAAACGTCTTCTTTCTTCTTGTGTTTGTCATTGATGATCAGCAAACGGAAAAAGCTAACTGCTCAGAAAACAACTAGCAGCTGTAATGCAGGTGCAAGAGAGCCCCCTAGAACACCTACCCTCTCCACACACCTGTTAAGTTTAGTATCTGACCAACAGAGGGCTGCAGAATGGTGTCAAATATGAAACTGGTCAAGTTTCTAACCCAACAATCACTGAGATCAATGTTAAAGCTCTAGCTTAAAGTAAAAAAAAAAGTATTTTATGTTACTTTAAAGATACAATGTGTAGTATTTACCATAAGTCTCTGGCAATATCCATCGAAATGTTGTTGAAAATGAATTCAGTGATGAAAAATATTGGCAGCTTTGCAACATATAACCATAAAAATCAAGTCTAAAATACTTGGAAGGGGGTCTAAGTCTCTGGGTGACACCATATCAGATACCTGGTTTTCTTCTACGGAAGCCTGCGAGGACAAAATGCATTTACTGATTTGTAACGAGCGGTCAAAACTTTCACCATTCATAAATGTTTTTACACATTTACCTCTTCACTTGTTAGCAGTGGTGAAAGGGAGTAAGATGTGCTCGTCATTTTGCTGAAGGCTAAACAATCTGATGAAGTACTCGTTCAAAAATTGCACTGCTAGGCATTTCTGACCCTAATGGCCAATAAAAATCGTCAATTCAAACAGGCAGCCTGTTGATTAGTCAGAGGAAAAATCTGCAAAATAATAATGGATTCTCATGCATCTTGTGCTCGCCCAGACAACTTCAATTAGTGGGGTGGGCTCCACTAAGTGAGAAACACTGCCTTAAGTTCAAAAAAGGTGGTTTCTAAACTCAAAACCTACCATTAAGCCCCTTGTGTTGCTCTTGCTCGTGGACCAGGCAAGATGGCGCCCATGAGTGGTTGTGAGTTTGCTAGGCTCCTGATCTTTTTTTGGTTATTTGGTGTTTTTTATTGTTTCTTCTTTATCTGGTGCCAAGTCCCTGCTAACATATGATCGAGACTTACTGTTGTCGATCAGGTCCGTGATGATCAACCTCCAGAACTCCGATACCGGACCCGCTTTCCCACCGCCTATGGAAACTGGCGTTAACCCAGGTCTCGGCCCTCTGTTACCTGTCGGCCTGCCGCTGCCCCGGAGGCCATGGAAGAGGAAACGGGGAAGAGAGCTGGCTTCTTCGTTCAGCTTCGAAAGATCCTGAGAGGCGAAGCTCTTCCTGATCGCTGCTCCGCGGCTGTGTTGTGGCGGATCCAACAGAAACTTAACGGAGTTGGGCTGATCTCGCTGCTCAATGGAGCCCCTGATGCAGGACGCTACCTGAAGGCGTGGGAGACAAAGAACCTCCGCGGGCGTAGCCCGGAGTCGCTACGTAGCTTAGCCCGCCAGCTGCCCGCTATTATGGAGCCCGCGGCACACACATCGCCAGATTCCTCCGCGAAAATGACGTTAATTAGCGCGCGCTCCATCGCCAACAACTCTCACATCCTCAACGATCTGTTCCGTACCAAAAAATTAAACTTTTTGTGGATTTCTGAGTCGTGGCAGAGCGAAAATGACATCACTCATCTCTGTGAACTCTGTCCTCAAGACTGCTCTTTCTTCTCTGCCCCACGAACCACAGGCCACGGTGGAGGAACAGCTGTTATCTTTAAGAAACACTTTTCGTGCCAAATTATATCCTCAAACTCCTACAGCTCATTCGAGATGTTCATGATTAAAATTGGTCGAGTTCAACCAATTTATGGAATTCTGGTCTATCGCCCACCTGGATCTACTTCATCCTTCCTGTCTGACTTTCAGGATCTCCTATCTTCAACTATTAAACTAGACAGGATAATCATTGTTGGAGATTTCAACATCCACGCTGAGGATCTATCTAACAGCTCCACTAGGGAGTTCCTAAACATGATGAACTCTTTTAACTTCTCTCAACACGTGTCTGGTCCCACTCACAGAGCAGGCCACACCCTGGATCTGGTCTTTTCCTACGGACTTCTTGTTGATAAGCTGCAGATACATGATGTTGTGTTCAGTGACCATAAGTCAGTTTCTTTTCATATTAACTTAAATTCTGAATCTCTTTTACCAGACTCTGCTAAGCAACGACGTATTATCAACAGTTCTACCATTTTAAATTTCTCCTCCCTCTTTGACTTTGTACCTCCTTCCTCTGATGACGTAGAGCTCCTTACCAACTCATTTAATGATCACTGCCTCAAAATTCTAGATCAGGTCGCCCCTTACAAAACCAGCCGCAGTTCCAGTGCCTCCAGTTCACCCTGGCTGAACAACCAGATTCTTGAACTTAGACACTCCTACAGAAAAGCGGAACGACGGTGGAAGAGGACAGGTCTGGTTGTTCATCGCGAATATTTTAAAGAACTTCTCGAGTAATACAACGAAGCTGTAGAAAATGCCAGGTCTTCTTTCTTCAGCAACCTCATATGTCAAAATAAGAATAATCCTAAGGTTTTGTTTGATACCATCTCCAGCATCGTGTCTTCTCCTCCGCAGCAGGCTCAGCTATCTTCAGCTGATAACTGTAACACCTTTCTCCACTTTTTTGCAAACAAGGTGTTGAATCTGAGATCCAGCATTCCACCAGACCCCCCCCCCCCAAGAGGGGAGGCCCCTCAGTGCTCCGAGTCTTTCACCTCCTTCTCCCCAATTACACTAAATGATTTAACCTCAGTAATCAGTCAGATGAAACTCTCATCATGCTCATCAGGTATCTTAACTCCCTCTGTTTTATGGGCTCGACACACGGGAGGCGACATCGCCTCTCCTCCATTCATTTTCAATGAGACATGTGCGACAAAGCGATAATCGAGGGTCTCCCTCCTACTAAGCGAAACGCGAAAAACGTGCGTGTGAAATTTGCTCTCGTGCACGTGCCGTGCACGGACGACCCAGCGACACAATCTCAGAAAGTTGAAACATTTTCAACTTTTCATCGCTGTCGCTCAGACGAGGACCAATCAACGGAGGTTTCATTCACTGACCAATGAGCGGACAGGATGCTCCGTACATCTCCGAGCAAACATGAAGGAGAAGTTGATTATTATTATGTTTTATAGTAAAATCAGAAGTAAGATTTCACATAACTCTAGCAGCACCTTGTGAAACATCATATCTACAGCTTTATTACCTCTGAACCGCTTAAATAACCTTAATTCCCTCCAACCTGACACAGCCAAATAAAACAACGGAAATTTCGATTTCGCCATGGAACAGAACGCGTAGACGGCTTTGCCGCTGGCCGCTGCCGCGGATCGCCTCCCGTGTGTCAGGTAATAAAATCAACGGCGACAAATTTCGCTGATCGCGGTCATTTGTCGCCTCCCGTGTGTCAAGCCCATTAGTCGGGTCCCTTGCCTCTATCAGTCCATCTCTGTTGACTATAATCAACAGCTCACTGAGCCAAGGCTGTGTTCCATCTTACATTAAAAATGCAGTGGTGACTCCTCTCTTAAAGAAACCCAACCTTGACGCCAGCTCCACCAATAACTTTAGGCCCATTTCTAAGCTACCTTTCATCAGCAAAGTACTTGAGAAGGTTGTTGAAACCCAACTCAGGTCCTGGTTTTCTAAGTCAAAGATCTCTGACCCCTTCCAATCTGGCATTCTGAAGCAGCACTCAACTGAGACTGCTCTAGTAAGGGTGCATAATGACCTCCTGATGACTGCTGATGCTGGGAAATGCTTTGTCATGGTCCTGCTTGACCTCAGTGCAGCTTTTGACACTGTAGACCACAACGTTCTACTAAACAGGTTAAAGGCCCTGGCTGGGATTTCAGGTTCTGCTCTAGACTGGCTCTCTTCTTATCTCACTAACAGAACATTCACAGTGAAGTCAGAAACCTTCTCCTCAGACACTGCCTCTCTAACATGCGGGGTCCCACAAGGTTCATTTCCAGGGCCTCTACTATTTGCATTCTATATTCTTCCACTAGCTGGCATCATTCAGTCTTTCCCAGACATCTCCTACCACGTCTATGCTGACGATATGCAGCTCTATATGTCCTTTATGCCACACCAGTTGGACAGGCTGGCCACCCTTGTGCTCTGCCTGACCCAGATCATTAACTGGCTGTCCAGCAACTTTCTTGTCCTCAATGCTAACAAGACAGAGACCCTGATCTCTGCACCCCCGGAACTTCAGCCAGAAATCTAGCAGGAAATTGCCTCCTTTTGCCCATCAGCCAAGGCTAACATTAGAAACCTGGGAGTTATTTTTGATCCAGCTTTAAGTTTAGACTCACACGTCAAAACCATCTCCCGCTCTTGTTTCTTCCAACCAAGAAACATTTCAAAAGTCCGTAAACTGATTTCTACTGCAGATCTGGAAAAAATCATCCATGCCTTTGTGTCATCACGCTTAGACTACTGTAACGCTCTTTTTACTGGTCTCAGCAAAACCTCCCTCTCACGCCTTCAAGCCATCCAAAATGCAGCAGCCAGCCTCCTAACCAAATCCAGCAGACAAGCTCACATCACTCCAGTTTTACAGTCCCTCCACTGGCTCCCGGTAGAATATAGAATACAGTTTAAAGTTTTAGTCCTGACCTATAGAGCTCTTAACAACCAGGCTCCAAGCTACCTATCTGAGCTTTTATCCCCACACACCACCTCTCGGAACCTCAGATCCACATCTGAAAACCTCCTGGCTGTTCCTCGAACCAGACTGAAAACCAAAGGGGACAGGGCCTTTCAGACTATTGCCCCCAGAATTTGGAACAGTCTGCCTTCAAATCTCCGTCTCTCTAACACTGTAGGGGTCTTTAAAAATCATCTAAAAACTCACCTCTTCCTCCAGGCTTTCCCTCCCTAAATGTTCTAAAAGATGGTTTTGTTCGGGTTCACACCTTCACTTTGTTTATACTCATGATTTTAGTTTCTACGTTTATCACTGCTATTGTTTTTCTGATGTATTTATTGGTTGGAGGTATTTGCCCTGATGATATAGATCTTCGTCTCCCCTCCTCCTGCTTCACCTGGTGTGAGGGGTTGTGCCTTGGTCTGCCTGAGTGTTCGTGGCAACCGGGTCTGGGGGTTTAAGATTTTGGCATCTGCCTGGTAGATCCCGGTGGCTGCCTGGTGGGGTCTGGGTCCCTGGGCTATGCTGGGTCCCCGGCGGGGGTGGTCGCCCCTGGGTCCCGGGTCGCTGGGTCCCGGGCTCGGCCGGCTAGGGGGTGGGAGGCTGCGGGCGGGCCTGTTGGCTTGCCGCTGATATCTCCCGGGACTCTGCCGGCTGCTGGTTGTGGCCCCCCGGAGCGATCCTCTGTGCCTCTCGAGGGGGGCGGGGGCCTTTCTGGTTGCAGTCTCCTTGGGGTTCCTGTGTTCTGGGGCAGCGCCTGGATCTCTGGGACTTGGAGCTCCCCACGTCTCCTACGCATCTTTGGGGGGCGGATCTGTGGTCCCTCACACTCTCTGTTGGACGCTCCTATAGAGCTCCGGGAGTTGACGTCACTTCTCCCGGCATGCAACAGTTCAAATCGAAACGGCGCCATATTGGCATGCAGAAGCCGGCAGCTGGACTATTTGTTATTGTCAGAAAACTCAATCAAACGGGAAATATGGTAGATTCCTGTTGTGCCCCAGGATGCAGAACAGACGCGGACGACATAAGGAATGAGCCATCTACAGGATTCCCCAAGATCCGGAGCGCCGCAAACGTTGGATCATTGTAATAAAACACGCTAGTGACCGGGCAAAAATGAAGCTGTGGGATCCCGAGAGTAAAGGTTTTTGCTTACGCAGCGACCGCTTCATATCAGGTACTTAAACCAACGTTTCCTCAACCTTGTATGGTATTTATTTTAAATGCTTTTATTACGATTCTTAGTGGGCTTCCTAAACTTATTTTGGCGTGGCTTTTTCTGTCTTATTACTCATAGCAGCAAGTAAACATCACGTAAAACGTTGCCTCGTGAGTTCTGCGTGCTGCCGTTTACGTGTTTTATGATCACAGCAATTAACCGGCTAAGCTGTATTTAATTTTTAAGCAATGGTTGATCAATTGTCAGATCACACATAAAAAGCACTTTGGATTGCTATTATCTGTGTCACCGAGACTACTTACGTGTAAATCTGTTATTTGTCCGTCCATCCATCCATTTTCATCCGCGTATGTGGAGTCGGGTTGTGGGGGCAGTAGCGTGACTTCCCTCTCCCCAGCCGCCGGAGCCAGCTCCTCCGGGTAAATCCCAAGGGGTTCCCCGGTCAGGTCCGGTGTTGTGCCGGTAAGAGGCCCGCTCCGACAGCTTCTGGCGTCGGAGCGGGCAGTAGAGTCGAGAGTCCCAGACCTTCTCCCCAGCTCCTCCGGCCGGGGGAATCCCAAGGGGTTCCCCCGGCCAGGTCCGGTGTTGTGCCGGTAAGAAGTCTGCTCCGACAGCTTCTGGCGTTTTTAAAAAGTATCCCAGGGGCACGGTAAGGGTCGGAGATGTTCAGTCTATTTAATTTCTGACTATATAAAACAATTTCTTCTGTTTTAAAGTGTGAAGTAAACTCCGACGAAGTAAAATCCAAGCGGATCCCGTTCATGTTCATGGTTACATCCGTGTTTGTTTACCTTTTTTGCATGCCAAAATGGCGTCCACTAACTGAGAGTCACGTGGGGTCCGGAGCTCTATAGAGAAACCTTACATAAACAAGCGCGTGTGCACACACAGGTGCTCACATGGTGCTCTCAAAAGTATGGACTTGGGAACGTTAAACACAGGTCTTAAGACTATGGTGGGCACTAAATGCACTGTGATTTATTATCGTGATTCTTCAGTTAAGCAATGTTGATTAGATATTTCCTCATCAAGTTGACGCAGTGATAGCTAGATCTTGTTGTATTGTTGTTGTGTCCCTTTTTTTGTCCTTTTGCCTTTTTTGTCTCTTTCTGCAGGTCTAGAAGCAGACTCTTGTTTATTATGGTTTATTTTTGTGGACCCTGTGTGTTGCTACTTCTGTTAAGTGTGCATATATTTCAGTTATTTAGTTTTGTAATAAACAGTTAGACATGCATTTTAGTCATTTAAATCCATTTATTGATTTATATATTATCATTATTTGTGTATGTGGGATCTGAATTGTCTTGCATATTTTTACAAAAAAGTAACCCAATAGTTACTTTATCTAGTAATTACTTACTTTTAAAATATTGTAAGCCAGTTAGAAACTCAGTAGCTATGACTAATTACTTTCTTCGAAGGGTTAGGGTTTGTCATGTTCCTGGGCAGAGGTGAGTCACACCTTCTCCTCTCACCAGACTCTAAGCTAATTCTCCACAGGTGAGGAGCAGGGGGAGCGGCAGCTGCAGGAGATTTCCCAATCAGGGACGCGGGTTCAAAAGGAGGATGGAGACACATCACCTTGCCGGATGATTGCATCAGTTTAGGTAGCACTAGCTTTTGACCTTGATCAAGTTTGTTCGTGTTTTTGACTCGTGTTTGACCATTGGATTTATGACCTCGGATTGTGTTTTTGGATTACGATTTGGATTATCCCTCACGCCTGGTTTTTGTTCCACTCAGGATCCTCTCCTCATCTCCTCACCCTCGCTGTCTTCATTCCCTGGATAACACACATCACGTCCCATCCTCCTCCGCTGCTCCTATTTGGCTTCCCTCTGCTACCTCGCCTCTCCTGGACTTCTCACCCTCTGCCCAACATCCTTCCTGGCTTCCTCTCATCAACCTGAGCACTTCAGAGACTCGAGCCGTATTGCTCATCCCACAGGACTTCCCTGTGCGGTTTCAGTTCCCGTTTTTATAATAAAGACGTTTTACTTTACTACTTTGGACTACGTGTGTTGATTCTGCATGTCTTGGGTTAGACACTTACCTCGAGTCATGACAGGGTTATGGTGGTTCATGACCCACAGTGGGGTCGTGACCCCAGCTTTGTTAACCATTGATCTCATCCTTTCTATTCCCTGAGGTTGGACAAATCCACCCTCACATGAACAACTCATGACTTGAGCTTTAACATGATTTAAGCCAAACTGCTGAGGTAATGTGTGTAAAAACAACGTTAATCTTTCCTGCTTTCATTCAAATCCAGCGTTTAACATGTCACCAGACGCTGCTGTTTAAAATCTTTTGATCATCAGTGAATGCATGAGCTGCTGTAAAAGCAGCAGCAGTGTAGTGATCTGGGTCATTTAGGTGCCAAAGAGACTAAATATCAGCAAAGATTTAAGGATTTAGGATTCAGGAGAAATATTTTAAGTTCTTCTCTGACTACTTCCATCGTTTAGCGTTGAGACAGACATTTATAATAATTGTTTGCAAAGTTGTTGCTTTTAAAGAGAGTTCCTTTTGAGCAAATGACCTTAAACCTCAATGAACTTTAGAACTAAGCTCAAATATATCTACGGGGACACCTAAGGACGATTCCTCTAGTCACCGAATTGTTAATTAAATGATTTCATCTGTATTCATCGTTGGGTTTGTAGAACAGAAGGAGTAGAATATCCTGTCGGTGTTTAAGGCCCGAGAAGCAGCAGGCCGCTTTGTTCCCTGGAAAGCAAAACCTTTGATTAGAGACGTTCCAATTTGCCACAATTGAGCAAAGCACAATTTTTCAATAAAGAAAAAGTCATTTTACAACCTCAGCTGTACGTCATGCAGATGTATAAAAATGTTAGCGACACAGGCCAATTTCCTGCAGAAGGGCTGCTTTTATTTCTGACACTTTAATTGCGGAGAACTCAGAATACCTCGGTGATTTTGACCTCAGTATGAATTTGATGGATGAGCCTGGTAAAGAAAATTGGTGGTTTACTGAGGCTAGGATAAAAAATAAGGTTAGAACCCAAACCTACCTTGCCTCAGATTAGGAAACCAGAACTAAACCAATCTAAAAATCGTGCATACACAAGTCAGTCATTGGTTTGAAGCATTTATTAGAGTAAAACTAATACTGGCTTTCCTTTTGTATTGGTGAGCTGCACCAGTTTTATGGTGTCAGAATCCCGCCAAAACTCATCACAGTTCCAGCACAGGAAATATGGTGACTTCACATTAGTTTACATTTATTTAGCTGCTTTGTGCCCTTTGACACAGTGACAGTGTGCATAAATTGCCAAGGTCGTGTGCTAGCTTCTGATGTTTACATTACAGCAAAGAAGACAGAAGAAGGACGAAGAACGCTTTTCATTAGTTAATCAATAGGGCTGGGGGTAAACGATTATTTTTAAAACGATTATTCTGACGATTATTTTATCGAATAGTCGACTATTCTAATGACTATTTAGAAAATTAATCTAATGATTATTTTTCTATTGCACAATTAACAAAAACCAGAAAATCTCAAATAAATTCCTCAAAAAAATTGATAAATTGTTACTGTAAGAGAATAAACACTACAGGCCTTCCATTTTGTATAACACTGCTTTTATTGTGTTGCGGTTGGTTATGTTCTGGTGACGTGTAGAACTTGGGAGTGCAGGCTGCTGCCTGAGAGGTGGTAGAAGATGGAGTGTCTCCACGCTGCTTTGTTTTGGTCACTTATGTGCGTGAGGCGAGTGGTCTTACGGGTTAAACCAAACTCAAGGTGATATTTTACACTAAACCGAAAACCCACAACACTCTAAATGTAATAAAAGGGAGATCTACACCACAAAAAAGATGAACTCTAAACCAAAACGTAACAGCTTATCCCAACGCAAGAAGCTGTTAGCGAAGATGCTAACAGTAGCTTTACCAACGTTAAGTTCAAGTTACCAAGTTTAAATAAACCAAAAATACCCAGCAGCAAACAGACCAGCACGGAGGAGAGACTGCTACCACCAAAACAGCTCTCCTCATGTCTGAAAGAAGCTCCTTAATGAAGGGAGAAGCGCTCCCGGTGATGTTCTACATCTGCGGTAGACACGAAGCAGCGCATCTGACCCCGGAAGTTGTTGTCCGTTGCCGGGAGACGAAGGCGGGCAAAACAGGAAAATAATCTAGTAGTGGACGGACATTGTTCCGGGTCTTCGGTATTTGGCGGAGATGTTAGTGAAGGCGGAGAAGAGGGCGAACTAGAGGAAAAACGGGCAGATTCTTCCTCTATTTACAAACTCCTGGGGATGCAACAAGTGGGCGCGGTGCGTTGACTTCCGGATCTGACGTCGACAAATTTTTAGAATCGAGCCGTCGACTTCGTCGAGGCTTCGCTACAGCCCTATTAATCAAAGAACTTTATTTTTAATAAAGCTAATCAAAACAAATGTTGGTCAATAATAATCAGGTGACCGATCTGTGAAATCACAATGTTATGATTTATGTGTTTAATGAATCACAGGACTAACTGAGCTAGACATCCTGACTCACATAAGGTAAACACATGACACATTGTCACTTTTCCAATCAGAACTTCCGTTCTGTTGCGGGGCAGAGTTCTGATTCTCATAACGCTACACACACACCCCTTTCAGGGTCAATGTGGTCCACCTGGAGACCACTTGGTTGTTGAACAAACCATAGTTATGAAGCATCTTGACAATCGAGCAGGGTGCAATCCCACTGGAACAGCCAACTGTGGTGAGGTACGAACCCCACGCCGAAGAACAGTCTCGTATACTCCTCGGGAAGCACACAAGGCAGCAGGATATTAGGTATTCCCCATGGAAGCCATAATTGAAGCAACAGCAACTTTATATATCCACGGGCAATAATGTCAAGCAGGAGCAAAGCTTGTACGTATCCACGAGCAGGGAATTATTCCAAATTATTCCAAATAGTATATTGATCTTTGTAACATCACTTATCATAATCCAGCAAAAGGGAAGAGTAGTAGGCAGTAATCCCAGCGAGCGAGTTGTCCCAGCAGCCATGCCAGGACCACGGACGTCCAGGGCCAACGAGCCGGAGCAGCAACCAGGAGTAGTTAATTCCGATGACGAGTCACGGGTCCACCCCCAGGAAGCAGGATCCTCACGAGCTCAGCAGAGGAGAGAGAGCACAGTGCAGGCACTTCAATGTAGACACGACAAGATTGCGTTTCATGTCCTTAAACAAATAAAAACCTAACTCTATGAGTACCTGTTGTACTATGTGTAAGTTTTTACTGAATTACCCTTTAAGTGAAGAAATGGATGCAGCCCTCTCTGTGTGAGATGCAAAAAGGATGATGCGAAAAGCAGAAAATGAAAGAACCCTGTCTGGTATTAGTGAATCCTCACACGAAATACACGCTGACAGGATAGAGGCAAAATTGGTTATAGCCCTGTAAGGTAAATCAATGTGGAAAATCATAACGTTCACGTTTCAATCAACCTGTCGAAGACACTATAAAAAGCAGAAATGTAAATCAGTAGAGTTAGTAATCACTCTCATGTTAATGTACCCATAAGGAATTATGATTAGTAAAGATAAAAAAAATAATAATTTGGATAACAGTACTATGTGGCCTAACCCACTCACTGTTACCTGGCCGTTTACCTGACTCCAGGAGCCCACAGCATGTCCAACTCAACACACCCCAAGTCTGCTCGTGATGTATAACATGAAAGACAACCATGCACACTCACAAACAAACAAATTTGTGTAACCCGAGATCGACATCGTGGACCAACGAGGCGCATTTATCACCCCCCTTTCGAAGTCGTTAAATTGTTGTTGTTGGCATCGACCAAATCTGTGGAACCCTTGTGCAGTTTGATATGGTCCCTGTAGACCAGGGGTGTCAAATATGCGGCCCGCGGGCCGGTTCCGGCCCGCAAGCGGGTTCAATCCGGCCCGCGAGACGGTTGTGTAAACTTCATTTTCATACTTTACAATGTAGAGTGAAAATAAACTTATCTTTGTGAGCAAGTTTCCTCTGTAATGAGTATAAATAAAACAAAGCTGCGCTCAAGGCTCACACAAGAACTTGAATCACATCCTGAAGATGGCCGCCACTCAGGATGTGACTTCTGATGTTGATGTGCTGGTGAAAGCTAAAAGATGTTAAGTAAAATGAGTCAAATATACTTTAAGTGCTGCATGAAACTGATCTTACCATGTGATCTGTAAGCTCTGAATCACTAAGGAATGTTTTTTTTAATTTATTAATTTTTTTTTTTTTTCAAATTTTCAAGTACACTTCAGGTGTTGTACTTGTACTATTTTGGATACACTGTCCTCAGGCTCCAGCTTTTTTTATATTGATTGTTTTAAAACAAAGAAAACAATCTGAAGTTGTATTTAATTTACTGGTCCGGCCCACTTGGGACTAGATTTCCCTCAATGTGGCCCCTGAGCTAAAATGAGTTTGACACCCCTGCTGTAGACCCATTTGTAGACGGGCGCCTTGTTTTTGCAGGTAATCTTGATCTGATACACGACCGGAGAGAGCTTATCTGTTATCAGGTATGGACCCGACCATTTGGGCAAAAGTTTCTTAGCCAGCTTCCCCGAGTTCGCCTTATTGTTACCCGTTTTGGGAGCAAAAATGTAGTACCAGGCCTCATCGCCTACGTCGAGTTCGGAATGTGAGGCCTTCTTATCGTAATAAGATTTCCTGCCTTCAGCCGACTTCTCCAGAGATGCCTGTGCAAACGAGAATGCTGCAGGCAGGTGGGTTTTCAGGTCCTGTAAGTATTGTTCGCTCGTATAAGCCGGGACTGTTTCGGACTGAACCGACTGATACAGCAGGTGAAGCGGTAGGGTCATTTGTCTACCCGTCATCATTTCAAACGGGGAGACACCTGTAGACTCGTGAGGAGTAGCCCGTATGGCCATGAGGACCTACGGAAGCTTCACATCCCAGTCTCGGTGGTTAGCTGACACGTACTTCTTCAACACGCCGATAACCGTGCGGTTCACCCTTTCAACTTGTCCAGAAGACTGGGGGCGGTGGCTAATGTGGAACTTAGCCTTCACACCCAACAGTTCCCACAGATGTTTCATCACTTCAGAGGTGAAATGAGTACCCCTGTCCGAGTCGACCCGCGTGGGCAGACCGAAGCGGGCAAAAACGTGATTCATCAAGGGGATCGCTGTCGTCTTCGCCGAGTCATCAGGTGCTGGCAGACATTCAACCCATTTGGTGAATGCACAGGTGACCGTCAAGAAGTATTTATTTCCTCTGCTGGATCTGGTCAGAGGCCCCACCCAATCGAATTGCAAGTCCGACCATGGAGTGGTCGGCCCCCTTTCCTGTAGGGGAGCTCTGTGCGTAGGGTTGGACGGCTGAAACTGACAACAAACGAAGCAACGCTGGACGTGGTCCGAGATGTCGCGACGCATCCATGGCCAATAAGCTACCTGGCTCAGGGCACCGAACGTGGCCTTGACACCTCTGTGTCCGGCGGAGGGAGAGTCATGAGCCTGCGTGATCATCTCCCCCCTTAGTGGTTTTGGCGCGATGAGGACAGGCGGCAAAGGAGGCTTGGCGGCGTGCATCAGCAACCCTTCGACCATCCTCAGCGTGGCCCGAACGCGAAAGAGAGACCGAAGCTCAGGAACGGAGTCAAGCTCGATGGAAGTCGGTAGCTGGTTTTTCGGATCAGAAAGGTACCTGATCATCCTGCTCATAGTAGGGTCCTGGGATTGAAGACTGACAAGATCGTTAGCCGAAAAGACAGGCTGAACGGACACCGCACCGTTGGATGGTTCCGAGGTGGGCGCGTTAGCGGCCTGAGCTCGAGTCACGACACACACGCGGGGTGGACCAGATAGAGGCCACACACACCCTTTTAGCCACATGGGGTTGAAAACCCAGGGAGTACCATCGGCCGTGCCCCGTTTGGCCAGAGAGTCTGCGAGGTCATTCAACTCCTTATCTGGTCCGGGTGCACGAGAGTGTCCTTTGACTTTACGCCAGTAAACGTGCATGTCAAGTGCAGTCACCAGGGCGTCACATGCCATGAAGAGTTCCTGATGTTTGACGGGCTTCCGGTTAGCGGTCTGGAACCCGTTGCTCTTCCAAGACGGTAGATGACATATGAAACTGAGACGCGTGTAGTCCGAGTCAGTGCAAATCACCAGCTCACGGATGCCACGGTCCCTAGCGCGGCGTAGCACAATCAAGATCCCAGCTACTTCAGCAAACTGTGAGGTTTTTTCACCCAGAGAGTAACATTGGGATTCCCTCTGGTTAGCGTCTACCCAGACGACACCTATGCCTGCTCTAGGCGCAGGACCATGCCGAAAAGCGCTGCCATCGACGTACACGGTTGGCAAGTCCGCACAGAATGACTGGTCGAAGTAGTGGTGGTTGTGGTTTAGAAGAGTCTGAGGAGGGCTGGCTGGCAGGACTGACGCGATGCGAGCAGTGTTGGCACGCAGCCAAACCCATGCCAAGAGGGCTACGTCGGTTCTGGGCGTAGCGCACCTCAATGTCGAAGCTTTGAAGAGCCAGCAGCCATGACGCGATTCGCGCATTGGTCACAACACCATCTCTGATGCGCTGACTGTTAAGGAAGGTCACTGGCTGGTGCTGGGTCTCAATAATGATTTTCTGGCCGCCAATGTAGTTAGCAAAGTATTTAACTGCCCACATGTTGGAAAGCAAAGCCTTTTCACAGTCCGAGTACTTCAACTCAGGCCCAGACAAGAGCTTACTAGCATAGGCTACCACACGCCTGTCGCAGTCATGAACTTGGTAGAGACCAGCACTCAAACAGTGAGCCGAGAAACCAACCTCAAGGTGGAACTCCTTGTCACAATCGGGGAGCGCCAAGCACGGAGCCGAGCACAACGTGGCCTTCAGGTCATTCATTGCCTGTTGCTGCTGCTCTGCCCACTCAAATGTCACATCCTTCTTCAGTAGATTAGTCAGAGGTCGTGCTATCTCAGCGTAATGTTCTACAAACTGACGCGAGTAGTTGCAGACCCCCAGGAAGCTCCGAAGTTCGGAGACGTTTGTAGGAGGTGTGATGGTGGCTACGCCCTGAATTCTGCCAAGTTGAGGCTGCACTCCCTGTGGTCCCACCAGGAGGCCAACATACTGAACCTGCGACCTGCACCACTGTCCTTTGGCAAGAGAGATCTTTGCACCTGCCGCCGCGAGCTGACCCATGACATGATCCAGCTCGGACAGGTGGTCATCTAATGTACGCTTGCGAATAAGACTGTCGTCGACATAGATGAGGGTCCCCCGCTCTCGAGCATTGGGGCAGGCTTTGTTCAAGAAGATGTTGAACTCAGCAGGTGAGTTGAAATAACCAAAAGGACACCAGGTGAAGGTGTACTGTTGGTTGGCAAAGGAGAAGGCAAGTTTGTGTTGGTCCGATTGGTGGACGGGAATCGTCCAAAATCCGGACGCAATGTCAAGTGTGGAAAAGTACTTAACATCTTTCACTCTTGGAAGATCCTGCTCCAGGCGCGCCATTGGCCACCTAGACAAGGGAACCTGTTTGTTGAGTTGTCGGTAGTCAATGGTTAGTCGCCACTTACCATTAGGCTTCTTTACCGGCCACAACGGAGCCAAGTAGGTGCTGTTGCAGGGTCGAATGATCCCTTTAGCCAAGAGGCTGTCAATGATTTCCTGGACTGGTCCTTGGGATGCCAGGGTAATCTTGTATTGCCGCACAAAAGTCGGCTGGGCATGTGGTGGTGTAGGAATCCTGACTTCATGGATAGTGGTCAGACCACAGTCCAAGGAGTCAAATGAAAGAAAATCTTTGTACTTTAGCAAAAGTTGTCGTAGTTTGTCTCGCTCAACCTCGTTGGTAAGAGCATCCACTTGGTCTACGACTCTTTCAATCTGGGACAGAACTTCAGGGGGCTTCTCCGGTGGCTTTGAGCGTGGCGGTGAGCCCGCTGTCTTGCCCCCTTCCTGAACACTTGCCACAAAACAGTGTAAGTCAGTGTCAGGCGGCGGATTGTACGGTTTAGACCTTCTCACACATGCAAACAGTTCTCTGGACTCGTAGCCGATGAACGAGTCAAGGCGCTGGAGACAGTCCATACCTATTAACATGGGCATTTTCCACAGGTGGAAAGAGTACTAAAAATTCCTACTTAAGTACGAGTACCAATACTTTGATAATTTTTTACTCAATTACAAGTAAAAGTACTTGCCTAAATTTTTACTTAAGTAAAAGTAAAAAGTATCGTAAACAAAATGGACTCAAAGTAAAAGTTACTTAGTTACATTTTTGTCAGCATAAGGATGGCTACATCTAAGTAGTGCTAAATCACAACGGCAGGTCACAATTCGCTCGTATGTGTGCGCGCGCACACATACACACACGCTCAGCTTGATGGAGGGATTTCTATCCAGTCAGTGAGAACAGGACGTGCACATTGATTGGACGAGGTTTTTCTAGGATTGTAGGTTTCAATTGTGGTTAAAATTATTCTTTATTTTGAGAAAAAATATTTTTTTAAGATGCCATCAGTATGTGAGGTATCTCAATGTTTTCATGACAAAACTCTAACATGAGACTGTGCTCTAACCTGACACATAACAAGCTAAATGCAGTCAAACATTTCAGATGGACCGTATGACAGCTGCTAACATTGGCCCTGCCCTACTTTACCTCTACATTACAGTTCCTTTATCCATGTCCATCCTAGAGCTCCTCTCTGACCTTCATGCTTATTTAGAGCAGCTGATGTTTAAAGTTAGCAGAGTTCATCCTTGGTAGTGGGTTCACTCACTCATTTAACCCTTCACCACTGAAATCAGTTTGTTCAATCCAATCCTCCTAAATAATCCTCCAATCGTCCAACTGGAATCCTTAAGGGTCCCGTAACGTCCATCCTGTCAGAACAGGCCTTGGGAGCCCAGGTGTTACTAGAACTAACGGTGTCTCCTCACCAGCGTGAGCCTCCACACTGTGAAGGTTGGTCTCCAAACATGAACTTTAAATTCATGCATTTATCTCCTCTTGTAGCACTTTAACATGTTTTAAAAGGCTTGTATCATGATAAGTTACACCTCCCAGACCAAAGATAAGATAAAACATTATCATAGACACTGCAGAGACGTCGTTATTTATGAAATATGTTATTTTCCTGAGCTGTTACTTCAGCCAAGATATAGGACTGCATGGATTTGATGAAACCATGCTGTCTCATGCAGTCCTATATGTGTAACACACACACACACACACACACACACACATGCACTCACCCACATACGCACTGCAGCATGTTAGAACCTTTTGAATGACTAATTTAACAACACTGAACTGCTTTAGTAATAATTTAATCTCTTATTCTGGAGTAAAATAAAGAAACAAGCTAAATCATCACATATCTGTGGCATCAAGGAGCATCTTCTGAGTTTAGACACAGGGATGGAGCACAATGTTTACACCTGAACAGTATCAGGATGTTTTAACTCACAGAGGCCTGCAGGTCTTCTGTTTTATGAGCAGAGCGCTGAGAATCCGCTTGTTAGGAGCGCTAAACGTTATTTTGCTGCTTCCGTGCGGAGCGGTAGAGAAACACAATTCAAACACGGAACCGAGTCCGGCTACCGAACCGAGCAGATTTCTGATGACGTCACACCGGTGCGTGAAGCTGCGGGTTCCAACACACAGGAGAGGAGAGAGGAGGTGAACAGCGAGTTGAGGAACTGAACTGATGTCTTTGAGCTAAAGTGTAACCCCCCCCCCCCCCCCCACGGTTTAGATGCGGCGCTCATGCAGGTGTCTCTTTCCGTTCCGACGCTGCTACACGTAATATTTTTTATTTATTAAGCCTATCATTTATTTTTACTCAGTAACGGATATGATTTAAAATGTAGCGAATTACAATTCTTTTTTAAAAACTTACTCAAGTAAAAGTAAAAGTACAACTTTTAAAAATGACTTAAAAAGTATAAATTTACAAAAAAGCTACTCAATTACAGTAACGTGAGTAAATGTAATTTGTTACTTTCCACCTCTGGCATTTTCATAGTCTCACCGATGTAGACGTGGTGTTTGAAGCTCATGGGCCCTATCGAGACCTGGAGCACAGTCTTCAAAGACAAGATCACTGGAATTCCAAAGAAATTGGTGACAGTTAACGAGCACGGAATGAGTGTGGGGGGCGCAGGCCCTCCCCACTATTCTCGCAGATGCCGTTATAAAAACTTTTGCTCATGATCGTAATGTCCGAACCCGTGTCTACCAAGGCGTCACAGCAATGTCTCTGTTGTACAGTGACCCTTACTGTGGGTCTACCAGTCCCCTTTTGCACGTCCATAGGTGCGAGCAGTATTTTCTCAGCTACGGCAATAGCGGTACCTGAGCCGTCGTCCACGGGTGTTTCGTTTATCATCACCACGGATGGAACGATTGGCGAGATGCAGGTGTTTTCCTGTGAGTCAGAACCTTTCAAAGCATCAGCCTGCAGCATCCTCGTCTCATCTGGCGGTTTTTTGGCCAAACCCGGGGTCGCTGCCCGCATCGCCTGAAAATCACGCACAAAATGTTTGACGTCCTCGACGTCCTGCTGTAGAGTGCAGATCATGTTACTCATCCCAGTCATCATCGTTAGGAAATCGCCTTTCAAAGCCAGGAAATCGCTTTTCATCGCAGCCAGAAATTGTGATGGCAATTGCATTGTTTCCTCTGAGCCCATCTTCCAATTAGTTATGAGTTCTTTAATTTACTAATCTTACCCAGAAACAACTCTTACCTGTAGACTTATTAAATAATTAGTTACAGGGAAGCTTGGTTTTCAAATGAATATTTGAGGCAAAACTGTTAAGTAATGCTACAAATATCTCTCTCTGTTGACCTGCCCAAGATGGCCGGTCGAGCTACGAGTTGGGTCACTCAAGATGGCGGATTGTTTGCGCATGCGCTGTCTGTCATTTGGCGTGTATCCACGTAGCCAAATACGATTCTTCACACCGGAGCGTTTTAAAGAACCACCGCTAATGCAACCGACTGTATCTAGTACACGAAGGCGTAGCGGATTTTGAGACGCAGAATCGCTGCGTCGAAACAGCTTGACAATTTGTCGGTACGCGCCACCGTATGCCTCACCGGGTGGCTAGTTAGCACTTTTGGCTAAGCTAGCGAATGCCTGGAGCTACCAGGTCTTTAAAGGTCCAAACGGACCAGTCCGAGCAACCGAACGTGCGTTAGCGACATGGTAATTTCTGGATTTTAGCGTCCGCACTCTGGCGTGCAGAGGCGCTCTTCCGTGTCTAACTTCAGCTATTAGCAAAGTAATGCTAGCGGTTGAATGCTAGGTTAACGCTAGCGAGTCGACCGGGACGGTAGACGGGGATCAAGCGTCTATCGGACGGAAGTAACTTCCGACGGGGATATCTCTATCTCCGGTTTCACAAACAATCGCACACAGTGTCACAAACACACGCGACAAACAAGAAAACATACAGTATACAACGTACCAAGCAGGAAAATTCCTTCAGTGTAAGGCCTTAAAATGGCCGCTACGTGCCACGTCAGCCTCAGAGTGGTGTGATGAAACAGCGCCTCCTGTGGAGGGTGATTATTGTGCAACCCCCCCTTATGTGAAGCTGATGTTCACACTAGCTGAATGAGAGAAGATTGTTTTGTCTAACACAGACGGCCCAACAAGTCCCAATATGTCTCAAACTCGACACAAAATGTTTTAAAACTGTGTAGATATCTGGCTTAAGGCTCGCCATTAAATGTAGCAGAATATAGGTGGTATATTCTTACACTTTTATTACATCCAGAGATTAATCTATGGGCTGGGCCCTTATAATCAGAAGAGGTTGTTTTTACTTCAGGGAGTTTTATTCAAACACTTTGTATTGACTTAGAGACAAGAAAAGAGAGAGATGGGACGTTTAAGAACATTTAATTTTATAATTATTATTCGAAACAATCACCAAGACTAACTCTCTATGATGGATGCATATGGATTTGGATGCCGAAGTGTTGGTGTGTGTGTGTCAGTTCAGAATCTCCAGCTGATGCAGGCGAGTCTGGGTGTAAGATGTTGTTTTGACTAACTAACCACGAGGACTTCAGGAGCACGGACATGAGACGCCATCTGTGCCGGATCTACGTACCGTTTCGGAGACTCCCGTGGTTAGATCAGGAATGCCAGGTCGACTCGGACCCTCCTTCGGTGCTCGAACTGATAGCACAGCTTCTGCAGCACGACAAACCAGTCTACGGATAGACTCCCGGTAGTAACGGCAGATGTCCGTGTCAAGTAGCGAGTTCAGCTTTTATTCTGAAGGAAGCGTCGTCTTGTTGATGAAACGACAGAATTTTTCCAGCTTGACAGTTCTCAGCTTAAAGTAGAAAATACAGCTGGCCAGTCTGCAATTCACTTAGCGATGATGGATTTGAGAGCTGGTCGAGCTCACGTTGGAACTAAGTTGAAACTTGCGGTGGAACTCGATGGAACTAACCCAAAATGGCGTTGTTCTGTTTTATTAAACCCAGTTGTTTATAATTCTTAGCAAATCAGAGTGGACAGATTAAGTAAACACCTCAGAACTCTGCCCCGCAACAGAACGGAAGTTCTGATTGGAAAAGTGACAACATGTGTTTACCTTATGTGAGTCAGGATGTCTAGCTCAGTTAGTCCTGTGATTCATTAAACACATAAATCATACATTGTGATTTCACAGATCGGTCACCTGATTATTAGTGACCAACATTTGTTTTGATTAGCTTTATTAAAAATAAAGTTCTTTGATTAACGAAAAGTGTTCTTCGTCCTTCTTCCGTCTTCTTTGCTAGAATGTAAACATCAGAAGCAAGCACACGACCTTGGCAATTTATGCACACTGTCACTGTGTCAAAGGGCAGCTGTTAAGGGCAGAAAATAGCATTCTCATAACGCTACATGTTTAACTAAAAAACAATTCCTAATATTATATCTGTACGATAGCTGAGGTAAAAGCTAAAAATAAAATCTATGGATATATTTAAGTCGCAAATAATGAGTTGAAGCAGTTGTAACATTGTTTATTTAACATGTTAGCTACATATTTGTTGCATTAAAGTAACAATGTGTAGCTTTTACCATTAATCTCTGGAAATATCCATTCAAATGTAGTTGAAAATGAATGAAATCATGCCCAGCTGTTGAAAAATATTGGCAGCTTTGTATCATATAACCATAAAAATCACATCTAAAAAATGTGGGAGCGAATCTAAGTCTCTGGGCGATGCCATATTAGCCGCAATGGTTCCTTTTATGGGAGCCCCTGAGGACAAATCACATTTACTTATTTGTAACAAGTGATTACAAAACCTTCACCATTCATAATGTGTTTTACACATTTACCTCTTTGCTCGTGATGAAAGGGAGTCTGATGTGCTTTTCATTTTACTGCAGGCTTAACAATCTGACAAAGTACTCAATTGAAAATTGCACTCCTGGGTATTTGTGGCCCTAATGGCCTTCCGTTGGTAAGGTCTTAAGGTTGGTTCATGCTTGACGTGTCCGCGAGGTCCACACGGCTCCGCGCGGCAAAATTGCGTCATTTAAACAACCACACCCCTCCACCGCGCCTCCGCACGGCCCAAATTTTCCGCACCGCGCACCTAGGAAATTTTCTAACCACGCAGACGGTCGGACGCGGAAAAACATGGTGAACCGGCAAGAACTAGTATGGCAGAGGTTTGTAAATACAGACATTTGTATGATTCAGCTCTCAGAGATCACTGTGATCAACATGTTGTTAATAATTCTTGGAGAGAAATAGCTCGCACTGTCGGAAAAGATGAGGACGCTGTTAAGAATGCTGGAATGCCATGTTGTAAACAGTAATTTCTACTTCCACTATGGTGTAGTGTTGGATGCATGCCTATGTATGGATGTATGCCTAAGAGCTCCATGTTGCCCCCTACAGTTTGGGAGAATATTGGCTCACCGCAGAGACAAGCCGCATGAACCATAAACGCTGCAAGTTGTGAAGCGCGTTCCATCCACGAACCGCATCACCAAGTGGAAAGTAAATGTGTCAAGCATGAACCAAGCTTTACACAAAGACAAAAATACTGCCTGCTTGTAATGATTTAGGTATACACCGCCTACTATTGCCAGGGAAAATACTCACAGTCATTTTAATATTAGGAGCTGTAAATTTTTGCAATTGATTATTTTGTGGGTCAGAAGCTAAAATGCGTTGCAACCACCTCTATAGAACATTTAAGCTGTGGAACACTGAAAATTCATTTTTAAATGATTATTTCTGAACATAATCTGCCACTTTGAGTTTTTCATGCGAGCTGAACATGGAAATAGCAGAGGTGTGACCAAGTCACTGCTTTGCAAGTCACTAGTAAGTCACAAGTCTTTCCAGTCAAGTCTCGAGTCAAGTCCAAGTCAAAGATAGCCAATTCTAAGTCGAGTCCAAAGTCAATTAATTCAATGTCCAAGTCCTTAACTTTGAATTTTCAAGTCATATTCAAGTCATCTGTCCAAGGTCAATTTAATGATGATGATAATAAATAAATTCCTGAATAAAAGCTTCTTAAAGCTTCATTTATTTGCTCAAACAAGCAGGAAGTGCAACTGAAACTGATTATAAACAAAGTGCTGCTGCATTCAGCAGAACAAGATCAAACCCAGAACGAGAAATGATTTATGATTTTTGTCCATGTTGTGCCACTTTTGTGCTAAAATGTCAAATTTGCTCAAGTCATCATCAAATTAATAGATGCAAGTTGATTCAAGTTGCAAGTCATTGGCTTTCAAGTTCAAGTCAAGTTGTAAGTCAGTAGATGAGCGCCGTAGATGGCTGCTCTCGCTGGGGGAAACAGGATCCCCCTCTGCTGTGACTAGTTCTTAGTTTATCAAGCTCATATAACTTCATCTCTATTTCTTCAAACTGTGGTTCTTACCGCTATCTAAAACAGGAAACATGCTAATTTTTTATAACCTCTTAAAATGAAAGAAACTATTTGTACGATCTAACACATTTTCAAAGTACAATGTCCAGCTGAAATAAACTCCATAGTATAGACTCTATACTATAGAGAACAGCCTCTTTCATGGAAATTCAGATTTCCTGAAGGAGTCGATACAAATTTTTGGGCTGAGGGTCCATTTGTGTCGGCTGCAAGAGCTTGGTCTCTCTGCTGTGTGCAGGCAGAAACTCTCTTTACTCAAATCCTGATTAGTGGAGTGTTCTCCAGGCACAATAGCATGGCAGCAGAAACCACACACTGCCGAAAAAGACTCCATAAAATTAGAATTATTTCAAATTAGACCCAAAGCCTTTTGTCCACCACCAGATTACTGACTGCCCTCTTGTAATTTTCTCTCTGTTCTACCAGGGGCAGCGAGTGGCTCTGCTAGGGAGCGTGATTGTTTTCCAGAAGATGCAATCAGTCGTGCGTGCACATGAGCGCATGTTTGTCTGTGCATGTGTGTGTGTGTGTGTGTGTGTGTGTGTGTGTGTGTGTGTGTGTGTGTGTGTGTGTGTGTGTGTGTGTGTATGTTAGTTTATTATCTGAAACGATCCCAATCAAGTCAAAGCAAAGTGGCCTGGGAACCCGGTCGCTCTGATACTCCCCCTGATTACTGTGAGAGTGTTTGAGGGGGTCGATGGAGGGTTATTTAACATGTGATGAATGAATCATGTGTGTATGGGGTGGACAACGGAAACACACACTAGTACATTGCTCTCACACACACGTTCACACCTACGTGTAATGCTCTGTTTTCCATTCCAAGGCCGATATTGCTTTAAAGCTTTACTCCCTCTGTAGCGACAATATGGTGCCATTACTAACTCTAATCTGCAGCTGCGCCACACACACACACACACACACACACACACACACACACACACACACACACACACACACACACACACACACACACACCCCTTACCTGAATATGAGGTGTATAAAAAGGTGCAGGCTCAGCACATCCTGTGATAAGAACAAGAGCTGGAGGACAATATGTCTCACCTGTTTACATCTTGCTGCTGTGGACCATGAATGCCTCTCGTTCTGTTTACCAGATGCATCACGTGGGTTTTTGTGTGTGCAGCAGTAAGAGTGCTACGGTGTAAAGGAAGGACGTGTGAAAATCAGATTGGTTATGCAAAACGACACACACACTAACTCCAACACAGACAAACATGAAAGTGTGTGACTTTAATACCTCGTGGCAGGGAGGTGTCACTTCTTATGAGTAACTAGAGGGTGTGAGGAGGACTAAAAAAACAAGTTGTGAACAGGAAACGAGGACAGAGAGGGAAGGGTGTGACAGACAGTGTCTCCAGGCTGGGAGAAACGTATCCAGAGAGGGTGCGGCTGGAGAGATAAAGACGGGAGGCTCTGTGCTGCAACTAATTAAGGGTTGCTAAAAAAAAGAAGAAGAAAAAGAAGAGAATGAAGATTTGGACACAGCACTCTGGAAGATGTTATTAAATCATAGCCAGTGGTGAGGGAGAGCAAAAAAGGAAAAAAAATACATTAATGTGCACATTCAAAGCATCGCCCAGGGCCTGTAGGCTGGAGTTAGATTTAAAAAGTAACTAAAATGAAAAATTAATTATGGTTTCTTGCGGCATGAGGGGAGGTATCTCTTTCTGTCTGCTTGATAAATGGAACCAGGAGTAAACCTCTCGTGACCCGAGTGGTGGCATTTCTTACACTGGATCTGTTCACATGTGAAACATAAAGATGGATTTTATGTTGTCTTTTGGTCTCCTAAAGGTTTCATTTTAGGAAACAAATTTCAAAATCATCGAGACAAAGTTGTGTCGAGTAATTGTAAAACGCTGTTTATGTCTCGCTGAGCGGGAGGTTTGGACCCAAAAACGCAGAACACTCGAGACAAGAGCGGATGTAATAAGTAAATCCTTTATTTACAGGAGTAGGCTTGATCCAGCGGTCCACAAACAAAACAGAAGCTCACAACTGAGCACGGACTCGGGCAAAACTCGGGAGGGAACAGAACAATGTAGACACAAACAAAGGACGGACAAACACTGAAGGACAAGACAGGGTTTTTAAACACAGAGGAAGGTGATCAGGGGAACAGGTGACAGGTGTGAGGAGTGCAGTCTGGAGGGAAGGCAGGTGCGTACAATAACCTAAATGGGGGAAAGAACTAAGCAGGAGTACAGATAAACCTTTACGTATAAAACACGGATAAACCAAACCTAAAGACTGAGGGCAAATATAAACAACTAATAACTAAAGGGATGAGGAGGACTAATATAAAACCAACTGGGAATTACCAGGGAGTGATTAGGAGGACACCTGAGGGAAGCCTAGAGAGAGCTGGGGATCATAATGAGAAACAAGGGCAGAACCTGGAGTGAGAACAGGAGGGGGCTGGGGACCAGAGGGACACAGAACATGACAGTTTAAAAAAGTTACAGCGAGAAATATTTTAGATTTTTGTTTTTTAATTCTAACTCGTTTGAGGGTTTTCCTACATAAATGACCTGTTTAAGGTCAAAGGTCCAGCCTTCTCCTAGGATTTAATGGTGAGGAGCAGAATTCATGGGTCCATCAGTAAGTCGGCAGCAAATATCGCCACAGACCATCACGCTACCACCACCATGCTTCACCATTGTTATGATGCTGAAATCCAGTAAATCCTATGTTGCTTTTTTTTTTATTTGATCTTACCTTATGTTGCCAGACAATTTTTCTGGAAGTGAATTCCTAATTTTACAGGTATGACAGTGACTAGGTATGCCTGTGGCTAGTGTGTTTTACCAGGGTTTGAATTAAGAGGGTGCTAAGGGGAGCTCTGCTCCCCTGAAAGGGTGTTGGGCTCCCCTAGAAGCTCTGAACTGACACACCCAGGAGGAGCCCAGAAAAGTATACAATTTCAGCAGATATCACATTATTTATATCAGTGTTTCTCAATAGCTTTCTATGAAGCCCCGTCTAGGATGCATCTTATGTTTTGCTCCCCCTTGCGGGAAAACTGTCAAGGGGAAGGTGTGCGTGAGATGTGTGAGGGGTGGGAGTGGTGCATGCACAAATCTTCTGTAGGTATATCTCCACAGCAAGGTGTCCACAGCATGGGTAAGAGTGTTTTTAATTATTTATATGGACTCTCAGCAGTGGCGGCTGGTGAAAAATATTTTTGGTGGGGCTGTGCTATTTTTTTTTTTAACAAACTTGTGCTTTCTGAGCTTTGTGCACAACTTCACTATTTCCTGAATTAAGCACAGCTCTTTTATTTCCTGTCTTACATCATTGGACAAACTGATTCATCCAGGTGTGTCTGACTATTGGCACGCTGCCTTGCGGACCAAGGTTGAAAAATACTGCATTAAATTGCACATAAAATAACATGACCATATATGGTAAATAGGCAATGCAAGAGGCAAGTAACAAAAACATTTTGTTTAATTTCAACATTTGATTGAACACGAAAAATTATGAGCAGGTCACTGTTACAGTAATGGTAGTAAACACTACTTAGACAAAATGCCAGAAATTTACACTGTTAGGACTTATGGAAAGTGGAAACACTTTCATAGGAAATAATGTCATCAGTATCCTCTTACAAATGTCATATTTCCCACTTTTTGGGACAATAAAACATTTCTGGTTCTCAATCAGATGTTTTTACTTCAAATGTAAAAACATCTCATTGAGAATCAGAAATGTTTAATTGTCCCAAAAGCTGGGAAATGTGTTTGCTGCAGCAGAAGTGTAACAAGTAAAATGGAATCAGACTGATGTACAAATTTACTTGAAATACACATTTACATGATTAAATATGTATAATAAGCAGTGTTGGGAGTAACGCCGTTTAAGTATAACGGCGTTTCTAACGGCGTTCTTTTATAGGTAACGGAATAATCTAATTAATTACTTTTCCCGCCGTTACAACGCCGTTACCGTTACTGGGGACGGAAGGTTGTGCGTTACTATGTGCTTGTCGAACGTTGAGCAACAGGCTTTCCGACCACCACACTTCAGCTGCAGCAGGGAGTGATGAGAGGTGTCGGCGCGCTAGGATGATGTCGACGCCAAAACAACCAAAACAAAGTGGAGACTCACCTCGCACATCAGGAAGAATCTGCGTGTTTCGAACGTTATCCGTTCTTTCATAATCCGTTGTTGAATTGTGATCGGCAGAAGCTTTTCCGGTTCGCGCCTCACTTTTTACAGCAGCGGCCCACGTCAAAACGATCGTTTCTGTTACTGATAAGGAAATGCGTGCGTTAAGCAGCGCGGTGTGTAGAAGCTGTCATCAGCTGATCAGGAGCTAGAGGTAGATGTTTTCATCCAAGAGCATCACGGCCCGTGAAGAACGAGGAAGACGTGATGAATATACGGCTGCAGACCCCCCGCAGATTCGCTGCTGCAGGTGGGAATCTGCGGGTGTGCAGCCGTGCCCTTCTTAGCGTGACAGCGGGATGTCCCGAAGGTCCGCTCACCTGTTCACCGCTCAGACGTCCTGATCTTTTGCCTTCCTAGATCATCCAGCTGTAACCTGTTCCTGATCATGTCTTTAGTCCCGCTGTAACACTGATGCATCTGTCTCAAACGACATGGAGCTCAGGCAGGGCCAGATTAAGACTTTGTTGTACCCTGGGCTACAATATTCAAGGGCTCCATCATCACGACCCAAGGATCACCATAATGTGGTCACATACAGAATATTTTACTGTAATATGCAGTAAATATACTCAATACTTGAATGCCTGACAGCACGTAACCCGCTCAAGGTAACCTTTGACCCACCTCGTGTGGACTGACCAATGAGGAGAGGGTCTTAACTTGAGGCCCTCTCTTCATTGGTCAGTCTGCATGAGACTGACTCTCAACTGACGTTCAGTCGTAGGCAGCGAAGTGTCTCTGTGCAGCGCTAAAGCCCGGGTGGACAGTTTGTTTAATATAGGGTGACCATATTTCCATTTCCAAACAAGAGGACAGGGGATCTGTGCCTATGACGTCACACTATGGCAACACCACACAAACCATGTTGGGACCCATTTTTTGTAAGAACTAAATTAATATCAGATTCTGCCAATAAAAGGGCTCTAAAACAATAAATACTTAGCATATTTACTGCAAAATCTCATTTTTCTGCTTTAGTGCTGCAACAAGGTTTTATTAATAATAAATTATAACTTTTGTTTTACTACAGCATCGGTACGCTTCCTGTGCACAGATTATCAAGGATGCTTGTTTCAGCTGTGAGATTAGACGATAGGATCAGTGAAAAAATAAGTTGTCACAATCGAAACTTTCAGAGAATCCACAAATAGTGGCTTTCAGATGGTTTTGTTACTTTTAGCAGGTTTAGAAAAGCAGCAGATGAGACAGCATGTCTGATAATTTAGTTTTTCATCTGATAATATTAGAACATGTCAGTAATGTCTGAGGGGCTTTTATAAACACTGTATAACTAATACTACTGGAGAGGGTATGGATTACACAGAGGCTTCTGGGGAGCCCAGCTATGGGGGTGGGGTGGTGGGGGTGGTGGTGGTGGTGGGGGGCATTTTGCCTTGGCCCCCAAAATGTCTTGAAACGGCCCTGGGTGTGTGACTGAGTTTTGAAGGTGATCTGAATTGTATCAGATGTATAAATATTACATGTGTATAACTTATTGTTTTACAGGTAAAAACGTGTCGTGGAGATAAATCTACCTACATTTTACTTTTCAACACTTTTTGTTTTCTTGTTTTTATTTAACTATTTCCTGTCCTGTCTGTCTCTCATCTTCCTGCATCTCCTCTAAACTCTCCAGAAAAATCTGCTGCCTGGATTCTTACTTTTTCACCTCATCAGTTACTTTTGAGCAGATCAAAGGAATCTCCTGACCGCAAAGCGGAGAGCGCGTTTCAGTGCGTCAGTGAGGTGAAATCACCGCAGCACAGGTGATGAGCTCCGCAGCGGCAGAGCGCTTCAGGCACAAATAAGACAGAAAGTAGAGAACATGTGCGGATATGAACGATCGTGTGTTAATTATAGTTTTTTGGTTGCGCCACTTTGAGAATGGACCGTGCACTGGACGCAGCAGCCTGGAGCGCTGCGCACCGATCATCGCTCTGCCGCTCTCTGCTGAAAAGAGTCCATGAATGATAATATAGTAATATGTGTAGGATATACTCCCCCATCCCTGCTCCTGGAGGAAAAGCCGGACATTTTCATCAATACAAGAACCCGGACATCCCGGACAGAGTGAAAAGCGGACATGTCCGGGGAAAACAGGACGTACGGTCACGCTAGTTTAATATAAAGCGGGAGATTACCGATACAGTAATTTGCTCGTGCCCTTGCTGCCCTGGGCCCTTTAGAGTTTGAGGGCCCTGGGCAATTGCCCAGTTGCCCATATGGTTAATCCGGCCTTGAGCTCAGGTGTTATTAGAACTACCTGTGTGTGTTTACCACCCAGCTTCAGCTCTTCTGTGGGTCTGACCCAAGTTAGTACATTTAAGTCCTCCATCAGGCTTGTGCCTCTTCTAGTGTCATTTTAAAGGATTTTATTTATTTATTTAACCGATACTAGATTACCAGCAACAGAAATGCTGCTAAAAACACAAAATTATGTGAAGCTGGAAAAATTTGAATACTGTGCAAAATTACATTTCTTTCTGTAATTTAACTAGACTGAGAGACCATTTAAAGGCTTGGGAACCTTTACAGGTGTTTCTATTTGCAATTTTAAATGTTAGCTGATTGGGGTCTTGTTAAATATCACACAGTGACCTTTTAATAGTCTAGATTAGTGTAATGTTCCTATTAGTAGTTCCTCCTGTTAAGTGCTTATTTATTGAAATTATTCAGGTTTATAAAAAACATTTGGACAAACATTTTATTATGTTCCAGTCATTAGTCATTTATATTTCACTATTGTAGTAATTCTTGCATTCTTTAATGAAAAAAGTAACTAAGTAGTTACTTTTGTTGGTAATTAGTTACTTTTATGATCTTGTAACTCAGTTAGTAACTGAGTTACTTTTTTGACAAAGTAATCAGTAACTATAACTAATTACTTTTTTAAAGTAACGTTCCCAACACTGATAATAAGTATGTGTGTTGAAATGAGTTTTTACAGTTATTGCACATTAAACATGTTATTAAACAAATGTCCCAGTTTGTGGGACAACCAAGGATTTCTGATTCTGATTGTCTTGTTTACAGAAATGTAATGTACAGCTTACCTCTGCACCCAGCTGCTGTTCTCCCTGTCCAAACGTCCTCCGTTTCTTTGTTGGCTGCTGCACTGATGCGCTGCATTCCTCAGTCAGAGAATGAATGGAGTCCCCAATGAGACACAAGTTCCACATCCACCTTCTGTGGATCCCAGTCGTTTTGAATAACAAACACAGAAAGCAAAATAACGCATTAGCGTGATTGCATCCAGCTAGCCACGGCTTCCTGGTGTACCAATTTTGGGAGAAGCGACGTGTGTACAGTTTACCTCTCTCCTTGTCCTGCTGGCTTATCTTTACGTCGGGCTGATCTGGTCCAAGCTCTTTGACATTAAGTTTTTCCACCATAGTTCTCCTCTCGAACGGATACTGGAGAAGAGACCGAACTGAATTCAGTGGCTGCTGAGATCCGGTGTCCATGTTGTAGGCTCACTGGCATCCATGTCTGCGTCTGCTCCATGTGCGTCACGAGTCATGACCAAAAACGTGCTGGAGTCGAGACTCTCCGAGTTCTACCGAACACCAACGAAAGCCTTGGCGGTAGCTCTATCGCCCATCATGCTTCTGAAACGTTCTGAAACAACGTCGACGCTGATTGGATACATTCCCATTCCTACCCTTTGATTTTCTTGTCAGCAATTGGACAGCTGGTCCCGTCCTGTTTGGGCGATTGAAAAACAGCACACAGCCTCCACCGCTCGGCAGAGACCGGCAGAGATCGGCAGAGACCAATATAGATATATATATATATCATTTATTTTTGTTACAAAACACACAATTAACGTAGAATATGTGATTATTGTTAATTTTATTTATTTATTTTTTTAAATAAAAATTAAAAACAGTGGGGAAACTGGGAGGGTGGCGCCCTATCGCCCTCTACTGGCCAGCCGCCACTGACTCTCAGTGTACCGGGACATTTTTGGGAGATGTGCAGGCAACTGCATCACACGGCCCCATATCATCCTCAAAGTGGCGAAACCAAAGAAATCTAACTAATTCTCTGGTAATTTCTGTCCTAGTCATGGTTGACGCGCTGTGCAGCAGTGGCCAGCACTTTCATGCTCAGGGGTCCTGCAATTATTATTTAATGAGTTTGATCAACTGATACTCAATAGAAAATACAACAAAACAAAAGAAACCTGTAGGGGGCAGCACCGTACGTTGAAATGTTTCAAACATGAATCATTATGAAATATAGGAGTAGAAATAAAAGGTGATAGACGTTTTTGGAACATCACATGACCTACATTTTATTCAATCGTTGAACATTTTCTAATAAGAACTCATTTTTTCCACCGAAATATCTTTACATAGCTGTCACTATTTGTGAATAATCTTCTTTGCAAAATAAAAAGAACACATCAGTAGAAATCCTAATATAGAATTTTCCTTTCTTCTTATTCAAGACATAAACACAGAGCTTTGTGAGTCAATAGGAGTCAAAATTGCTTCTCAAAATCCAAGGAGCTGAGCAGGAGATGACACGGAGTCAATGAAAACCCTTTCTCAGGGAAACAACAGAACAAAGCGCAGGATACAATATTAGCTCTCCGTTGCATCTGAAAGAGAGGAAGAAAAAAATCTCTCCACACTTTCTCATCACTGGGTCTTAGCGTAACAGAGGCTGATGATCCAAAGAGCTGCCCCAGAATGCCGGAATAAGCCGTGCCGCCCGGATCAATCACCATGTAAGAGAGGAGGGGGAGGAGGGGGGGTCTGGCAGCAACAGGCCAATAAAGACCGATCTAACACTTATCACACATCGTGCTGTTCCTGACCAAAACTGCACACCCCATCACGCACAATGATTACTTGTTGATGATTCACTCTCCAGCAGTCCTCGGGCTGTTATTCACCATCATAAGAAAATAGGAAAACCTCTTGAATCTGTAATAGAATCTCCCATTTCTACATTATTTTTTTCATCAAATACGTTCAGAGAAAGTTGCTTTTTAATGCTTTGTGTACGTCTCGCCGCTGGCATGCTTACTGATTTATCCAAGAATCACTGTGGCAACTAGGAAAAACTGGACTTCTTGAGGAAATGTTTTATTAAACTCTTGGAGGTAGGAGGCCCAGGCACATAGATACGACCTGTTACAAGCGAAATCACGCTGGGATTTTATGATTAACTGTTAAAGGGAGAGCTCACCTTCTTCTAAGTGGGACTCTGTGAGTTTTGATGAATGATCGGTATTATACCTGTTGTAGATAGCTCTTTAGATTAGAAGCTAGTCTGAATACATGAACCAGACCAAAGTTTACTGCTGACTAAACAAATGGACAAACTGAGGAAATAACAAACGCTGCTTCATTATACAGAGGATCAAATCTGGTGTAAAAACTGCTCTAAACCATGTATGACGCATAACATTTCCACGTTAAATGCCACTGGCTGCAGTAGGAGTGCCACAGTTGGTTGCTGTGACTGTTTGCATTTGCAAATAATAATGATTGCTATGGAAATATACATGTTTAACAAAAGTGACAGTGATAGGAAAAAAACTTAAAATGCAGTAGTGTAAAATAAATGATATTAAATGGTTATTTATTGTTTGTGGATGCCTGGATACAACACTGACAGCAGCCTACAAGGCTACACTGTAACAAATACATGTTGAATTTACTTTATGTTATGTTAACTGGCTCCACTTAACCTAGATGCATAAACGTAAAGCACTATACAAAATTACTTTTAACATACCAATGTAAATAATTGTATTTTACACTTTAAATTTCAAACAATTAAGTGGACCCAGTTGACTATCTTGATTAAGTAAATTCAATATTTAAAAGTTATAGTGTATTAATTATCATTTACTTGAAATCTTTATGTTAGTAATACATTTGCAGTGGTCTCTAGTAGGAATGAATGCCTTGTATGTAAGTCATACTCTGGGAAGAAAATCTAGGGTGCCTGTTTCAGGAACTAGAAGTGAGCAAGATCAGAGTTGAGCTGAAGATGATTTGGAGTCTTATTTCCTGATATTTGGACATCTTACCTCTGACTGGCTAACAGCAACGTGACCCTACCACTGACTTTGTTTGCTCTGCAACGTTGATGTTTAAGCTCCACAAATAACACAAGGCTGGAGGAGTTCTGCTGTGTGGTGGAGTTGCTAATGGTAACGATTAGCTTCTACTAGCGAGACATTTTTTGTTGTTTCCTGGACGCTAAAACGGGGCTGCCAACTCTCACGCACTGAGCGTGAGATACACGCTTGTTCACAAGATCTCACGCCACACCTCTAGTACCATGCTAAAGATCCCCCCCACCCCCCCAGCAGCCCCCCACCCCATCCACAGTCACGGCAAACTTATGGAGGCTAAATGGTCTGCGCGCAGGTGGTGTTATAAAGTAAGAGTAAACAGGAAAATGTGTTTGAGTAACTTTTGTTCATTTTTCTCAGCTTGAATTTGTACCTGGGAATAAAATAGTTTGATTCAGTGAAGCTCCGCCCATGCCCGCTCCAACAAAATGTGCCTACAACAGCGTCTAAACCCGGTTTCACACTAAAATCATCAGCGGCGGGGAACTGCAGCGGAAGGTCACTGCTTCAAATAGAATCCATTATCTATGGAGTGTTTCAAAACAGCAGCGACGCAGCAATTTCCAGGTGCGTCCCAGAAGCAGCACGCCACGCCATGCCGCTAAAGACAGGATCAGGATCTATTTTTGCTGTGTGACACTTTTGGGGTGTGTCAATTTCTGCAGGTAACATAGGGCTAGACAGGAAATCACGCACGGTTTCAGTGTAAAATGACCAGTATATTTCAAAATAAAAGTACTGCAGCAATGCTATTTCATATATATGAAGCGAAGGTGTGGCCTAACAGTCACAGCATCGTTCCAGCAGTGCAGCGGTGTGTTTTCATGGCTTTAATCCTGGCAGTAGAGAGGAACAACATCATATATGACATCAAACAGGGATATCAAACGTGATTTCCTTCCTTTTGGTTTAATGGTGGATCGCATTAACAAATCAAAGGCAAATCAAATCGAGGGGTCGTGTGATCTCGCGAGTCCAGTGAAGCTGTTCCGCTGCCAAGACCCTCCCGGTGTGAAAAGGAAATAATAGGACCACTTTAAAGTTCACGAGTAAACCGCTCCACTGCCGTTTCGCGCCGCCGATGCTTCCGGCATGAAATTAGGCAGTTCAGTCATTGCATTGGGCTTTTTAGTTTTGTGGCTAAAGTGTCTGCCTTTCACTAACGACCTACTCATTGCTGCTGATTCTGGTTTAATCTCTATTCTCATTCTCCTCGATCTGAGTGCGGCCTTTGACACCATTTCTCATCCCATCCTCCTCAATAGACTCTCTTCCTTAGGCCGGGGACACACTGGCCGCGGAAGCGCCGCGAAAATGGGACCGCCTTCATTCGGCGCCCTTGTTAAGCTATTCTATAGACCACATGGGCCGCCGAAGCGCCGCGAATCGCCTCGCGCCGGCGCGCGCCGGCGCTCCAGCCCGCGCCGTGCAGCGATCATTTCGGCGTTGGCTCTATTTTTTTCGCGAGCCGCGGGTGAATCGCGTCAATTCTGGCAGGAAGTCAAACATAGACATAAGAGGCAGGCCGGTAAAGTTAACAAAATAAAGCATTTCAAAATAAAATTCCGCAATAGTCAAATGTGTTCGTAAACAGACACTGCAGAAAAACCACACGAACACGCACACACATACACACACATCGAACTTGTGTGCGTGTGTGACCACGTGAAGGGGGGAGTGGTTTTGGGTGTCTTTTCACCGGAGCAAACAGGACAGAGAGGCAGAAAGTCTGAGGCAAGCAGTTAGGATGGATGACTTTAAATTAATTATGGAAGTTGAGAAACACAAGGAGCTGTACGACCCCCGAAAAACATGATTGTTTACGTACCCATGTCGGAAGAAACTGCTAGGATACAGCTGCAGAATTGGAGCGGGTTCCAAGAGATTCAACTGGCAGAAACAACTCATACCATAGGTTCACACACACACACACACACACACACACACACACGCTCGCGCGCGCACGCGCACAAACACTCAAACGTAGGAAAAGAGCTGAGAAAAGGCAGAGAGGAAATGGAGGACACCAAGTGTTTAAAAGAAAAACTACAGCTGAGCCGAGGCGCGCCTCGACTGGGGCGCGTCTGATCTGAACTGAGGAGCGGCGAGCAGCGGCCGAATTTCGTGAGCGATTCGCTTCTCGGCGCTTCGCGGCGCTTCCGCGGCCGGTGTGTCCCCGGCGTTAGGCATCACTCACACCCCCCTCCACTGGTTTCAATCTTACCTTACTGGCCGCACTCAGTTCATCCAGTTAAAATCCTTTACCTCAGAACCCTCCCCAGTCAAGTCAGGTGTGCCCCAGGGCTCTGACCTGGGGCCCCTCCTCTTCATAGTATATCTCCTCCCTATCGGCAACATCTTCCGCAAATTCAATATCCAGTTTCACAGCTTTGCAGATGACACCCAGCTCTACATTTCCATTAAGCCCAACTCAACTCTCCCACCTCCTCCCTTACACTCTGCGTCACAGAAATCAAATCCTGGTTCACCTCTAATTTCCTCAAACTCAACGGCAATAAAACTGAACTTCTTCTAGTTGGCACTAACTCCACCCTCTCAACATCTGACAGCTTTTCTTTAACTATTGACAGCGCCATAGTCTCCCCCTCCCCTCACGTCAAGAGTCTGGGTGTCATTCTCGACAGCTCACTTTCTTTTCAGGCTCACATTAATAACTTAATTCGGTCAGCATACTTCCATCTACGTTCCATAAACCGTCTCCGCCCCTCCCTTACCCCTCACACTGCTGCCATTCTCGTCCACCGCCTCGTCACCTCCCGTATCGACTATTGCAATTCACTTCTTTATGGTCTCCCCAACAAACTCCTTCATAAACTGCAACTGGTCCAGAATTCAGCAGCCCGTATTATCACCAGAACCCCTTCCTTTCACCACATCACCCCGGTTCTCCAGCAGCTTCACTGGCTCCCAGTTAAATTCAGGTCCATCTTCAAAATTCTCCTCCATACCTTCAAAGCCATCCACAACCTCTCTCCTCCATACATCTCAGACCTTATAAGTATTCACACCCCCTCCCGTTCTCTCAGATCTTCTTCTTCCATCCATCTTGCGGTTCCTTCTGCCCGTCTCGCTACCATGGGGAGCAGAGCTTTCAGCCGCTCAGCTCCCCGTCTCTGGAACTCACTTCCCCCAGACATCGGGAACGTCGACAGTTTTACCCTTTTCAAATCCAAACTCAAAACACACATGTTTAAATGTGCCTACAACCTCTGATTTTATTGAACTGTTTCTCTTTTTGTTTTTTCTTCTTTGGGTTTTATTATTGTTTTATTATATTTTATTATGTGTTTTGTGTAAAGTGACCTTGGGTGTCCTGAAAGGCGCTTTTAAATAAAATGTATTATTATTATTATTATTTTGTTTTGCCATGTGCTGACACCAGAAGTTGAACGGGCATAATTTACTTAACCAGCTGAAGCAGATTAGATTGTTTTAGTAGATTTAATTTTTATTCATTGTTTTCTGCAAACTATTTTGTGTCTAAAGATCTTTGAATTTGGTCATTTCCAAATATACATTTTTTTGTGTATGGCCCCTTTCAATGCAGCCCTTGGACCTTTTACTTGCTGAACAGACATACTTTACAGTTTTTCTCCGTTGGTTTGGCTCATTTCTTGAAACAGAAATTACATTCTCAAAATAACACGGACAAACCTCCAAACCTCTTGGCAAATGTTTGCAACAGATTGGCATTTCTCATTCTTTTTATCAAATGGCAAATGCCTTAGTACATGTCTCAACTGTCCCAGTGCGTCTTTGCAAATGATTAAGTACATGTAGCCTACAGTTATACAGTTAGCCCACATTTAGCACATTTTCCAAATGAATAGATGTTGTAGATCTAAACTGATTAGTTGATTCTCTGTCTAATGATCATTCTCACCAAAACATGTCAGCATGATGTCATTGCATAAGGCCTCGCATGCACAACTGTCTGTTCAATAGTCACAATTGGTCAAGAACATAATACCATGAATGTCATATATGAATTTCTTTGCATATTTGATACATTGATGGCAGTCATTGACAGTCCGGTGAAACTAGACTAACGAACGGGGAGTGTCACACACACAGGTGTTTTCCATGATCAAGTGCTGCCAAACACAGATATATAGAGCTTGACCAGAGCCAGTTCGATCTCTGAATATGGATAGACAAGGCCAAGCTAACAGCCAAGAAAAAGTATCCGCTGTGATGTGGACGAGAGTCTGTGGCCAGACAGACAACAGCGTGTAAATCATCAGGAGGGTGAAGACAGTGGACAAGAGCGGGAGAATGAGTGCAGCGACCACTGAATACGTCCTTCTTTTCTGATTTTGCGTTCATACAATTTACTGTTTTGCTGTAATGTACATTTTCTTTTTACATATGTATGAAACTTTCTTTGCGTGTTAATAAAAAATGGTTATAATTTCCTTGGTAGTGTGAGTGTAATCTGTGATGTCAAACCGTGGAGGCTACTGTGTTCGGTTGTATATTGTTGGTCCTCTGCCACAGAGACAAAACATCTAAACATTTTGTATGGCAGGACTCACACAATGCCAAAGGGGCGATGCATTTTGGGGGCACTGACTATTCAGATTTGAAAGAAATGTAGTTTTGACACATGAGTGAACTGTTTTAGGAGAGGTATGAGCTTTTGCAGGTAAACCATGTTGTTGTGATCAACCATCCAGGTTCATTTTGACAAAAGCACCAAGAATGATGAGAATGTCCGATCTGTGTTGAGAAATGAGCCAAAGCTATTGAGAAGGATCTTTGCCATTTTGGAGACGCTGACTATTTAAATGGGAGAGGGATTTAGAGTGAAGCCTGAGTAACAGTTCAGGAAGAGATATGAGCTTTTGCAGGTGAGCTATAGTGTTGTGCTAAACTGTAAGAGTGTTTTGCCAAATGATCTTAGAGGTTTGAGAATGTAATTTCTGTTTCAAGAAATGAGCCAAACCAATGGAGAAAAACTGTAAGTAAAAGTTCATGTTTATAGACTTTTGTGTCTTTGTTTCTCTGCAAACATGCAAAAAGGTGTCAACAAAGCAGCAGTAGCTCAGGTGGTAGAGTGGGTTGCCTCATGATTGGAGGGTCGTGGGTTCGATTGCAGCTCACGCCAGGGGTATCCTGCTGTTGTGTCCTTGGGCAAGACACTTCACCCAACTTGCCTGTGTTAGTGGTGGTCAGAGGGGCCGACGGCGCCATATGGCAGCCTCGCCTCTGTCAGACCTCCCCAGGGCAGCTGTGGCTACAAGTAGCTTACCATCACTAGCAGTGTGTGAATGTGAGAGTGTGTGAAAGCGTCTTTGGGGGTCTAGAAAAGCGCTCTATAAGTTCAATGCATTATTATTATTATTATTATTATTAAAGATCACTGTGAGATGAAGCACCCAATGACCAAAAGGCTAACACTGAGTTTTAAAATTAGATTGTGAATCTTGCATTGTTGTTTAGGAAGCTCAGAAATAATTACTCTGCGGTTCATAATGTGTTACCAGACGTTTTGTTGCTGCAAAAGCATCATCTGTTGCATCCGGTCAGATCTGCACACTGACATGGGGACTGAAGTAACATATAGTTGTTGAGCCTATACAAAAAGAACACTGTGTCACTTAAGGATCCCTTTGAAATGCGAGGTTACCGTTTTAAACAGCTCTTTCTTCTATAATGCATCACAAAAGCATGTATAATAAAAACCGAGGCAAAAGAATGGCTCAGAGCCACATTTTTCCTTCCTTCTGTAATGAAAAAGTGTCAAAGAGCTTCAGTACAGAATTGTTAATCTGATCTGGGACTCCTGATGGCATGATGATATTAACGTGAAACTCTGTATATGTACTGAACTGTTAATAAGGATCCAAGAGAGAAAGGTGACAGGACCTTACCAGTAAGCCTGAGAAGAACTCTTTCCATGCAGGGGAGGATAATGGTATCTCTGATTTATCCTCCCATCTCTCTTGTGACTCTCCTTTCAAAGCCCTAACACAGCCTAACAACACTAATAGAAGCAGATGATCAGTCCTAATCGGGCTCTTAAGAGTTCCTGTCAGCTGCACGAGACTGTGACCGTTAGCTGGTTCCACGTCACTGTAATGAACTAGTCATCGAGTGTTAGCACACCCAAAGGTCAGTCTGCTCTCGTATCACATCATCTAGCACGAACCCTCCAAAAACGGACACACACCAGGGCATTATCATGAGTAGAGAGGGTCATTTAAACCCAAATATCCTTGAGAAATATGTATGTCTTCATGATAAAAGCAGATTTGTATGTTCATGCACATAGCTCTTCATATTCTTTCTTTTGAAGCAGATTTTTTTATTTTAAAAATGTCCCTGACACATTGTGCAGGTGGAGCAGATGAGAATGCTCAGGAAGTGGGCAGCATCTAAACTTCCTGACTGAATGCACTAATTTTGTAATTGGGAATCTGCAGAATGTTCACTCAAACCGACTGTTAGCAGGGAGAGAATAATAACTGGTTCATGTGGGAGGAAAAATGCTAATCACAGTGACAAAATGCTAATCTAGGCCTTGCTGAAGTTTTCCTGTCGTATGCACACAGCACAGTGGTGTAATGAAACTGCATGTAGTCCTTTGGGCCGCACAAGCACCCACACAGACTCTCCAATAATTATGATCAGTTTTGAATCCTTGAGGGAACACTCCAGGGACATAATGCATTAATACCTACTAATGCTAAAACTGTAACTTTACCTGAGTACAACACCTAACACTAGTCGTAACTCCTACAATTAGGTTTGGATAGTATGGATCTTCATTTTATGGCGCTGACTGTAAAATAACATTTAAAGGTCCAATAAGCTCCAGTGAAAAATTCACAAAACAATCATGTTGGAAGGAAAGTTATACTGAAACAGATATCCTTCTCAGCTGGCTAGGGGGTTGCCAGTTTTACTCCCTTTAAAAAGGCTACAAACGGATGGTAAATGGCCTGTATTTGATATAGTGCCTTCTAGAGTCCTGGAACCCCCCAAGGTGCTTTACAACACAATCAGTCATTCACCCATTCACACACACATTCACACACTGGTGGGGATGAGCTACGATGTAGCTACAGCTGCCCTGGGGCGCACTGACAGAGGCGAGGCTGCCGAGCACTGGTGCCACCAGTCCCTCTGACCACCACCAGCAGGCAAGGTGGGTTAAGTGTCTTGCCCAAGGACACAACGACAGCGACAGACTGAGAAGGGCTCGAACCTGCAACCTTCCGATTACGGGGCGAGCTCTTAACTCCTGTGCCACCGTCGTCATCATTGTTTACAATCTGTCCCGCCTCCATACTTCCTAGTTCCAGAGCCAATCAAATTTGATCCAGTAAACTGGATAAGACAGAGGCTGGATAAGAGTGGCAGTGTTGTGGACTGAATGTTAGCCAGTAACAGGAGCGACCCAGAAGTTATTAGCCACAACTTCTTTGTTGTTTTACTCTAATATCGGGTGAAGAAGGCTAGAGGTTAATGCTGAGCTAACAATGCTAACAGTGAATTAGAAAAAAAATCTAATTATTTCAAGCTACTTTTTTCAATTAACAACGACCTGATATCACAGTGAAAAGTATTTATCTGCTAATCACCTACTGTGTAAATCCGTCTTGCTAATCATCTAGAATCTTCTGGTGCTAAGGCACAGCTGGCAACTGCCGCACCTGTATGAGCACGGAGATGTCAGCTGTTGAGAGAGTGACAGAACACGACAGGATTTGGAGACTAATTTCCTGATATTTGGACATCTTGGATCGGAATGGATAACAGCATCTTTTATCTTCGCAAATAACACAAGCCTGAAGGTGTTCTGCCATGTGGTGGATTTGCTAACGCTAACGTGTGGCTTCTGCTGGTCAAGATGTTCTCTGCTGTTTCCTAGATGTTAAACCAACAACCTTCCCCGTCGCGAGACAAGATGGGTGAGTCCTTTAACATTGAGAGACAGTGTGACGTAGATCTGTCAGGATTTTCTAATCCTAGAGTTTCACCATCTATTTTCTATCAGAAGCTAATGCAGGAGACAGGTGTAGGAGACTTTTTTCATGTTCAATCTGCATGAAAACCTCAGTGACCGATTACAATCAGAAATAATCATTAAAAGTGTTCATACATTGTTCCACACCTTTTAAAAAGAAAAAAAAAACATAAAAACGTCCGAAAGCAATAAAATGGTTAAAAAGTGTTGACAAACCACCTTTAACTTAAATCAATCCTGTTCAAGGTGAGTTACACATTTATGTCTGAGATTTAAACCACAGCAAGTGGTAAATAAAACTGAACACATTTTACAGGATGAACTAAATCAGAATAAATACATTTGTTGGGGAACAAACCCGTAAAAGAAAATGCTGAACCTGCTGTGACATTATCACTTGAAGATGTCGTCTTTTGTGAGCACCAAAGGCAAGACAGACGTTCTCACATACGCGTCGATATTTCAGCTGAATCTTGATCTTGCACATCTGGAATGGCCGTCAGTTCAAACAGGTGAGCAACTCTCGTCTCGTCTCGTCTTCCTCCGCTTATCCGGGTCCGGGTCGCGGGGGCAGCATCCCAACTAGGGAGCTCCAGGCCGTCCTCTCCCCGGCCTTGTCCACCAGCTCCTCCGGCAGGACCCCAAGGCGTTCCCGGACCAGATTGGAGATGTAACTTCTCCAACGTGTCCTGGGTCGACCCGGGGGCCTTCTGCCGGCAGGACATGCCCGAAACACCTCCCCAGGGAGGCGTCCAGGAGGCATCCTGACCAGATGCCCAAACCACCTCAACTGGCTCCTTTCGATCCGGAGGAGCAGCGGTTCTACTCCGAGTCCCTCCCGAATGTCCGAGCAGGTGAGCAACTACTTTACATTTCCATATGATCATTTTATTCCACCTTAAGTGCATAGTGTGAACTACCTTCAGACAAGGTACCTTATCATTTAGACTTAAATCAATGCAATTAGATTAATTTTTGCATAATTATTTGAACATTAGTTGGGTCAGTTAAAACCAAATTCATGAGATTTATTTATCACCTTGAGTAGCAAAATATGACAAACTGTAACTATTTAGACGTTGAAGTAAAAACGTAGCTGTATTAATTATTTTATGTTATTTTAAAATTGGCACCCCGTACTAACGCCTTGCAGTAAGCATGTGCAGATTCCTCCACAGAAATGATCAAATAAAAGATAAAACATCAAATCATACAAGTTTGTTGGCTTGGTCAAGTATGAAAAAAACAACAATAAAGATGGAAGCGGCTGAAAATGATCGTGTGTATGTGTCCATCACCTGTTTCCCAAAGGCAAAGCTGCTTGTTCATGTTGACAAAAAGCCAGTAGTTTTGTTTCCACTTGGTCGGTTAAAATAAGGCTTTGGTTTAAAGTCAAGCTGCTCCCAGATCTGTGTTCATGAGGGGAGAAATCCTCCTTCTGAGTAAGACTCCATCAAAGCTCTCCAAAACATTGAGTCCTCAGTTAATGTAATGCTTTAGTGGGACGAGCATCCGGAGTTAAGGGCACGCATGACCAACAAACAGGCCATGGGGTTTCTTCTACTGCACATGGGGGAGGGAAGGGAAGGGAAGGGTGTGGGAGGAATACTATCTGACATGGAGAGAAAGAAGGTGAAGGCATTCTTGTGACACCACTCCTCCTTTCTGTCCTTTCTTCCTTTCTAATCCTCATTTTCATTTTCATCATCCTGGATGTGGCTGCCACCCCTGCAACCTTTTTGCTCCTGTCTCCTGTGCTCCCCCTCCCTTCTCCTCCTCTGTTCCTCTTTTAATCTCTCTGCAGATCCCTACATTATCTCTATCATGCCATCCTCCATGCATCCTGCTATCTTCTCATCAGCACCTTCCTTATCATCCGTTTAGCATTTTCCTTTTCTCAGCTTCCGAGGTTTAGGGTTGAATTTGATTTCCAGTCTTCAGCAATGCAAATGTGGCAGTAGTGTTACAGAGACGGTTCAGATATTTTTAATTCATTATGAGTAATTAGTATTTTAGGTTCAAGAAATATTGATTTGTTAGCAAAATCCTTCCAGCAAGGCTTTTTGGGTGTTTGGCCACCAGGCAATATGATGGTGGACTTATGAAAAAATAAGCCAGGTCAATGGCTCAACATTAGCTGTGTTGAGTTTTACTCTATCCTTTCGTTGGCTCCACAAAAATGTCTCAGTAGTGGCACACATGGAGATATTTATGACTGGCCAGGGGCTAAATATAGCTCATCTTTTGTTGTATCAAATGTCAGCACCCCACTGATTTGGCCTGGATTGAGGAAATTCAACAAAGTTACAAAAATCAGTTAAAAAAACTTTCAAAAAATAAGTTTAAGAGGCGAATTTGCTGCAAGAAATGGTTTATTATAGAGTTGTCACGGCTGCCAGCCTGGGGAGTGAAAAGCAGGAGCCAGGATCACCCAGGTCTAGTGATCAGCCGGACACTGCCCCTCCTCCTCCTCTCTTCCAGGCTGCTGAGGAGCACAGCTGAGCCGAATCCTCCTGATGAGCCACACCTAGGATAAAAAGGCTGTGCCTTCAGCAGTCTGGGAGACAGCAGTGCAGGGGTTCTGCTGTTCCCCATGATTTGTTTTGTTTTAACCCGTTCGTTCGTTCGTTCGTTCGTTCGTTCGTTCGTTCGTTCGTTCGTTCGTTCGTTCGATCCTTCGTTTTGATGATTTTAACTTTTATAGTTGAAACTCTTGAGCGATCCTGTGGGATCTTGTGTTTGTGTGTTTTAAAGGTTAACTTCGTTTGTAGGAATATGATTGACTTCGGTTTTAAACACCTTCGTTTCGGTTGAACTTTTAACTAAGTTTTAACCAGGTGTTTTTGTAGTTGATCATTCGTCTTTTAATGTTAACCTTTTTGAGAGTTTGTGTTTTGCATTATTTTTATAATGCCCGTCGTCTGTTTGCCCGTGTTTTAGAACCTTTTTATAACAATAAACCCCTTTAATATCCACTGTCCAGTTCTTATGTTATCCCATTCCTTCACATTTTACCATCTCATGTCGGGGACGTAACAGAGTCAAGAAGCAAATAACCAACATGAAACCAATGAAGTGCTCAAAAATTTATTTTATTAGCTAATTGGTCCAACTGGATGGAAATGTTCCATTATCCAATAACCTGTTGTACCAATCCAACTAAATTATTTATTTTTTCTATTTTTATAACTGAAATCTGATTATTTCATCTGCATGTGGCTTTCTAATCTGCATTGTACATCACTTTCTGCCTGATGGTCAGTTCTCTAATTCAATTCAATTAGACTTTTCCATGTATTTTTACGATTTTCAGTGATACAAAGCTTACATACAACGTTGGTTTTAGGAAATGTTTCAAACACAGCATTATTAAATCATAATGTTACTTAATTTGTTCCATGCAGATTTTTGACCCTCTCCTCCCCTTACAATTGCATGCAATTGCCGTGACAACTTTAAAGATAATCGTATCAGATAATCCTACCATGTGTGGTGTGTTATGAGTGCTCTGGTCCACTAGGAAGGGTGTAGAGAATCTGGGTTTATAAATGTGTGTCTAATTTTTGGGGACTAACAAAAGTGCTGTCTGTTGAATATGACATCTAGCCAATCAAAAAGCGGGATGATAGAAGCACGCCTCATGCTCCCCCTATGCTATTGTTATGTGCCGGGGTGAGTACTCCTCTCATTTTCCCATCTTTGAGTTGTGTGTTTCAGGAGAGGGAGGCTCCAGCTGCAGCTGATTTGCAATCAGTGGGTTTGGCTACAAAAGATGGATGGAGAACACTCCTCGACTCCGGATGATGACTACAGCTTGGTAGTTTCCTGCCCTTTTGCGACTCTTGGATTTTGTGCTCTAGTGTTTCTAGGATTTTTTGTGAACCTTTGGATCTTTTCCCTGTGCTTACCTGTTACCAGGTTTTGGAAGGTTTTTGGACTTCTGTGACTTCTCTGGATTACTCACCTGTGCCCATAGGATTTCCGGACGCAGCTCTCACCGGTCTCCATTCCTTCCAGCTGGCCCGCTCTCCTGCTCTCCTCTCACTCGCTCTCCTGGACACCCCACTTGGACTCACCTCAGCATCCAACCTGCCCTCCCCTTCTCCCAGTAAGTCTATTCTCTGCACCCACCAAGTTTAGACTCACCTTCCTGGACTCGCCTGTATCTGCTCTCCCCTCCTCAGACGCTACGCTCCCGTTCTCGATCTCCACTGGGCTTTTCCAGTGCACCTTCAGTTCCCGTTTTAAAATAAAGATTTAAATTTTTCACCATGAGATCTGAGTGTGTGATTCATCATGTCTTGGGTGAAATGCACTCCCCAAACCATGTCAGCTATGTTTGTTCATTTCAAAGTCATGCTTTCTCATGACACTTCTCATTTCTCATATGGTAAAGGAATGTCCGTGAGTAAAAGTGGTTTATGTGTTTGCTGAGTTGCAACGCACCCTTCACTGTAGGACCAGTGCTGTAGGACTCACGCTGGTATGTGAGTTTACATCACCACATTGTAAATTTAAAAATCCTGCAATGTGAACCAGGCTTTAGGTGTCAGACTTTCTCACCAGATCAAATTATTGTGAAGTCATATAGAGGAACTGGTTTAGAGGTACTCAAAAATGTTTGTCAGAATAACTGTGGTGTAAGTCTGAGGAATGTGTACTGGATTCAAAAAATTTTGACAGACTGCAGCGATCCATAGTGGAATACTTGGACAAGTCCTAAGCCTCTCAGTCTTGTCAGAACTCATCCCTGTTTCATGAAAGTGAGGTTAATCAATGAGCTACTCGCAACAAGTAGATCAGTTACCCCCCACATCACACCGGAACCATTAGCGTTGCGGTACTACAGCAGAACTGTTTACTCGCGATTTTTGCTGTTTGCCAGTCTACACAGGGAGAATCTCAGCTGTGGAGCGGCTTCTCCGCCTTACACAAGATCCCTCGAGATCTCAAAGATAACGGTTTGTTTATGCCAACCGCCATTAAACTAAAAAGGAGATCACTTTTGATATCACTGACTGATGTCATATATAGAATTGTTTCCCTCCACTAAAGCCTTGAAAACACACTGTTGCACTTGTCGAACAATGCTGGGCATAAGTAAGCCATTAGGTCTCACGTATTGACCTAATCTACATAGATGACCTGTCTAGCCCTATGTTAACTGCAAAAATTGACGTGGTCCAGGAGCAGCTCTGAAATAGAACCCAATCTTATCTTTAGAGGCTCTGTGGGACACGGCAAGAAAGACACCATGAATGCGTCATAAATTGTGGTGTTAAGGGGGGATATCCATTGTTGTATTTTTTGGGGGGGGGGGTTAAGTTTGGACAATTTAGACGCCGTTAAGTAGCCAAATGTGTTCAAAAGATGGCGAACTGCGATCCGATCGGCTTGCCATGAACCGCTTCAGAGCCGCGCCTGAAAATAGCTGAGTTTGGTTTTGAATCACCCCCACAGACTATCCAATCCAATCCAATTTTATTTATAAAGCGCATTCACAAGGCATTACAACCAAACAAGGCGCTGTACACTAAAGATGTTAGTTAATCAAACCGGCGTTATACAAACATGTCGAACACAGATAAAAGATAAAAAGGAAAAACAACAAAATTCCCAAAAACTAACAGCTAAAAATCAATAAGACACAGGGTGAATAAAAATTAGAAAAACATTTTAAAAAAGAACCTCAATAGTATGGAAGTTGATATTGTAAAGTCCATTTTTAAACAATGCAGATGTAAGTGATGGTCATAATTCTGTTGTATAAGCTAGGTTGAAGTAGTGAGTTTTCAGGCGTGATTTAAAAATGCTAGCTGTTGGTGCTAGCCTCACTAGCAGTGGTAATGCGTTCCACAGCTTCGGTGCACAGACAGAGAAAGCCCTTTCTCCACGGCTTTTTAAACGTGCATTGGGAACAGCTAGGAGGAGCTTATCTTCAGACCTGAGAGCACGCGGCGGGTTGTAGTAATGGACAAGTTCACACAGATATGGAGGAGCTTGATGGTTCAAGGATTTGTAAGTCAGAAGCATAATTTTGAAGTTTATTCTGAACTGCACGGGCAACCAGTGGAGAGATTTCAGAATTGGTGAAATGTGTTGTCTTCTGTCAGCTCCAGTCAGCAACCTAGCTGCTGAATTCTGGACCAGCTGAAGTCTAGAAAGAGTTGCTTTACTGATGCCGTATAAGCAGGAGTTCGAGTAATCCAGCCTTGAGGTGATGAAAGTGTGGACCACAGATTTCAGAAGACGTACACTCAGGATGTGCTTTAGTTTTGAGATGCGTCTTAGTTGGTAAAAACATGATTTAACTGTGTTATTGACCTGGGCATCCATCTTCAGAGCCTGGTCCATTTTTACTCCAAGGTTGGAGATTACAGAGGATACATTAGGTGAGAGATAGTTTAGGTCAGGTTGTTGAGTCGCCGTGGTACTGTTAGGACTGAAAACGATTAAGTCAGTTTTGGAGTCATTAAGATGGAGGAAGTTGTCAGCTAGCCATTGCTTGACCTCAAGGATACAATCAGACAGAACTTTCGTTGATTGCAGTGTTAATTTTGACAGGACATTTTAATTTTATTTTAGTCTTAGTCTTTTGGCTAAAAATTAATTTTAGTCTTAGTCCTATTTTAGTCATTGGATTTATTTTAGTTTTAGTCCCATTTTAGTCGACGAAAATAACAAGTAATTTTAGTCGATAAAAATAAGCAATTTTAGTCAACAAAATGCATATATTTTTTCTAATGAAGTAATTTCCTACTTTTGTATAGAGCACGGAAAAACTAGTGTAATTTAATACACAGGGTCCAAACTCTTAACCACCACTGATCAGATATAACACACACAGCTAAGAACATAGAATATTTGAATAAAAAAAACACTTCACTTACGTGTTTAATAAAAAACAAAAAGCACACTGGAAATTACAAAGGTGCTCTTTTTAGCACCTTTGTCTAGTAGACAGTCTTTTCTTAAATGTAACTTTTTTTGTTTTCATAATGTTTTTCAATTAGATTACTTATCTTGGTTTTCTTTGGCACAGTAAACTTCTTATCCAAACTTTCTATCATCAGAATAAAATCCTCATCTTCTACTGTTGTGACCGGCCATCCTGTGCATCCAATCCATGTAGCGATAGCCTCTTCTTTCATTTGTTGTTCTTTGGCATCACTCTTGTACTTTGTAGTACTTGTAAATGCGTCCTCAATGTTCTGGTTGGACATTTTTGCCTTTTTGGTAGCTGGTTGGCCACCATCAGCAATGGTTTTCTGCAACTGCAAAAAAATAAAAATACACAATTAAAACATTGACTTTCTAACAATGATTTACCTGTTGCTTTTTGAGATTTCACACATTATATTATATATATATATATATATATATATATATATATATATATATATATATATATATATATATATATATATGTATATATATGTATATATATATATATATATATGTATATATATATATATATATATGTATATATATATATATATATATATGTATATATATATATAGTTATAAAATGAACCGGTAAAAGATCTGTGCGGGCTCGGGACTCGGATCATATCAGTGCAAACCAGACATTGTGAAAATTATTAACAGCCAACAGCATGCTTCACTTTACTGGTCTAGTCCTGGTTTAGAGCGCACGTACAGCGAGCGGCTGCGACCCAAAAAGTACCAGAACCGCTCACGGTGCATGCGCAATCATGCATCAACACTGCTCACCTGCTATTTCCCTAATAACACACGTTATAGTCATGAAAATACGGTACGTCCGAATTTTTATCCCAACATGACAGTGTTGATACAGTTTTATTTGCCTGTATATTACTTTTCGGGTCGTCACGTGTACAACATTTAAGTGGATTTACCTCGGAGAAAATGGCGAAGTGGCCATTCTGTAGATGCCTCTTCAGATTCGTTGTTCTTTCCTCGGAACGACAGTCCACACTCTCGGCATGTAGTTTTGGTAGCAATGTTATCATAAGAAAATTGACTCCACACATCTTCTCTTCTTTTTCGCCCAGCAGTTAACATTTTCCTCTACTCCTTCTTCTTATGCCGTCGATATATTCAGTGAGCTATGTTTAGCATACCGCGCATACCTGCCCCTTTATACTATTCAGGGTCTGTCTTCTCTCACGTCGTCCCGCATGTTCACGGCACGCCACGCCCCTTGTCTTCTACTACGTTCGCATCTCAAAACAACACAATAGTCGCACCGCACCATAGAGCGCCATGTAGAAGAGCGTCATCGTAGATTTTCGTCTCGTCTTTCATTCGTTGACTAAAAGTTTCAATCAATTTAATTATCGTCTTCGTCTTTTTCCAAGCTTTTATTTTGAATTTTTGTTTCATTTTCGTCTGTAAATATATTTTCGTGACGAAAAAAAAAAGACGAAAATATTTTGTCAACAAAATTAACACTGGTTGATTGAGTTGGCTTAAACGAAAAATAGATTTGACAGTCGTCAGCGTAAAGATGGTATGAGACAGCGTGCTTTCTGAAAAGGGCTCCTAAGGGCAGTATATAGAGGTTGAACAGTAACGGGCCGAGTATTGAACCTTGTGGGACACACCAACGTAGAGGCTGTGACTCGGATGAACAGCCATCCAACATGACCCTAGCAGACCTGTTACAAAAGTATGACCTGAACCAATCTAGGGCTGAGCCTGAAATGCCAGCCCAAGTGTGAAGTCCTGTGATCAAAATGTCATGATCGATCGTGTCGAATGCTGCACATAGATCCAAAAGTACCAGAACCACATGGAAACCTGAATCTAAAGCCAGAAAAATGTCATTAAACACCCGAACGTGAGCAGTTTCAGTGCTGTGCTGTTTTCTAAAACCAGACTGACATTGGTTAGTCCAACCCAACGTCCATTACCTGAATTTCATTTAGATGTTTCACCAACTGTGCATAGACTATTTTCTCAAGAACCTTAGATAAAAATGGTAATTTGGAAATTGGTCGGAGATTAGAGTAATCGGTGGGATCGAGGCCGGGTTTTTTCAGGATTGGTTGTAGAACCGCGTGTTTAAAGGCACGAGGAACTTCAGCCAATGTCAAGCTACAATTTATAATGCCTAGCACGCTATTGCTAATTAAAGGAAACACCTCTTTCAGGAGTCGAGGTGGGATAACATCATCTGGGGAGCCAGAGGGTTTCATGGCTGCAACAGTTTTTTCTAGATAGGGCAAAGAGATGGGCTGAAAGCTTTGAAGTTGCACATGAGAGGGGGTAAATGAATCAGGAACATGGTTGGTTTGGTGAATCTGAGCTCTGATTACAGTAATCTTATTTAAGAAAAACTGCAGGATTTGGCTACACAAGTCATTGGACACAGAGTAAAATAGTTTTTGAACTGGGGAAAGCACTGCATTTATGGTTTTATATAACACACCTTGATTATTTGAATTAGCTGGGACAATGCTAGCAAAGAATCGATTTCTCGCGCCTCTGACTGCTCTTTGGTACTGAGACCAAGCCTCTCTCATGGCCTCAAAGGATACAGTGAGCCTGTCTTTTATCCATTTACGTTCCAGTCTCCTGCAATTTTGCCTCAAGGAATGAGTTTGTTCGTTCAGCCATGGGTCGGGCTTGGATGTCTTTCGACGTGATTTTAATGGAGCGACAATATCCATAGCAGCTAGGCAGGATGAATCAAGCACACAAAGTGATCCCTCAACTACAGAAGATGAATCAGTAGAATCATATGGAGCTGAATCCAGAGTAAGAACAGCGGCAAAATCTGCAGCAGTATTGGGTCTGATTATGCGAGAGAAGCTGGGACGGAAATATTCAATACGAGGGGCATAGTCGAATTTCAAATTAAACAAAACTGGTGAGTGATCTGAAAAAGTCGCAGGTAAAATGCCAAGATCACAAATTTCCAGCTCATGACAGAAAACCAGGTCAAGTGTGTGTTTATGTCCATGTGTGGGCGCATTAACACGTTGGGACAAGCTGAAAGAGTCAATAATATCTAGGAAATCCCTTACCAAAGGTTTGTCAAGGCAGCAGATGTGAATATTAAAATCACCAAGCAAGAGTATTTTTCCGTATCTACAGGAGACTTCAGCCAGAAAAGTTGCAAATTCGTTTAGAAAATCCTTATTGTATTGCGGTGGACGGTAAATGAGAGCACATAACAATGTAGGGGAGCGACCCAATTCAAATACGCTCAATTCAAAGGACAATGGAGTTGATTGAGGGGTAATCGGTGTGCAGATAAGATCTGATTTAAATATAGTCAAAAGACCTCCACCCCTGCGGTGTGCTCTTGGAATGTTAATGAAGGAGCATCCATGAGGTAGCAGTTCAGCTATTGAGGCTGAATCCCCAGGGGTGATCCATGATTCAGTGGCGCATAAAACATCCAGGCTATTGTCCTGGAAGAATTCGTTCAAAATAAAAGTTTTATTTCCAACCAATCTGACGTTGATCAGCGCAAAGCGGGTCGACTGAGTATCCGATTGTAGGGAAAGTCCGTTTCTATCAGATCTCGCAACATACAGGAGGTTGGCAGGATTTCTTCCCCGCTGAATGAGCCGGCCAGAACGAGAGCGGCCGAGACACGCGTGGGCACCCGGCTGGCGAATCATCCTCACATCCCACTCGCCCATGCAGCTCCCCGATCCGAGAGCTCCCAGCCGGCAGGACATCCTCGTTTCAGATGCATCCATGGAACATCCAGCTCCATATGCTCCCGGCAGCAGCGAGATCGGCCCAGCATGGTTGAGATGACGCTGGATCCGCCACATCACAGCCGCGGAGCAGCGCTCCGATATTGCCTCGCCGCACTGGATCCTTCGGAGCTGAACGAAGAAGCCGCCTCGTTTCCCCCGTTTCCTTCTCCACGGTCTCCGAGGCAGCGGCAGACCAACAGGCATCACAAGCCCGAAGGCTTGGCTAATATCAGTCTCCAGCGGCGGTGGGAAAGGGGGTCCCGCATTAGAATACTGGAGGTTGTCCATTCCAGACCGGATCGAGAGCAGGAAGTCCCGATCATACGCCAGCAGAGAATCAGCACTATATATCAAACAAACAAAAAAATTGAAAAGAAAAACAAAAAAGGTCGGGAGCCGAGCAGACACGCAGCCGACCAAGGGCGCCATCTTGCTTGACTACAATGAAGCAGCAACGTTCCGCTGACGTTCCGCACCACTGATGCTTCCTGTGTGACGTAGGGGTGAGTTTTAACCTTTCCAAGATCCAAACTGTCCATTTTAAGAATGTTTAGTACCTGCAGATACACTTTACTTCAAGCTGCTTCTCTACTTCTTCTGCAGTTCTCAGAGAGTTCAGACGCTTTTTCTTCAGCTCCCTTATCTGCTTCCCCAAGGCTCTTGTCCTGTCAGCCTACAGAGCACTTCTCTGCATTTCTCCTGAAATCACTACTTCTTTTTTGGAAAATGGACTTAATTAACTGGTCATTCAACGCGATTGATAAGTTTTTTTCTACGATGAGAACGGAGAAAGGGGCTCCCACCTGTCCCGAGGGGACATTCGCAGCGGGATATGCACTCGATTCTTGGGAGGTCTGGCGAATCGTGTGCCTCTCTCAGTTGTCCATCGAGGACGTGGAAGATTTGTGGATATTCGGCCTGATGATCACTGGATTTCTTCTGATTGGAGTGGGAGGATATCTGGTTTTCTGGAAAATTGGGAAGACGGGAGCGATTGGAGTGTGACCCACACCCACGGAATGTGCCGCCCGTGCGGTGACCTCACAGACTGGGACGTTACTCGAGGTGAACCGTAAGCTGGACAATGTCCTCGCGGCGTTGCCTGTGTTAGTGCGCAAGATGGATGTCATCTCGGAGAGGGTTGCCGGACGGTGTGGGGATGTTTAGAACGTATAATTGGCTTCACTGGTGGACATGAATGACCACTTATAGACTCCAAGGCAGAGAGGAAAATTATCTCTGTCTGCCCTAAACAAAGTCTTGCTTATCCTTATCTGATGCCAAGCAGCCTCCAAGGCTGCCTTCAACTCACCCCCACGAAAGGAGGAATGCTGACAGATGCTGTGTCCCGACCTTCCCCCCCTGCCTTCAGATTGTGACTTCGGCTTCGAGCCATCGACCTGCAGGAAACTCAATGCGCTCTCTGTTCCTCATTTCTCCCTCCCACCTGTCGACTGCAGCTGGTGAAGCGCCGCAGTGGCAGCTCCCGTTGGAGGATTCAGGACCCCCCCCCCCCCCCCCCCCCCCCCGCCTCCCTATCGGAGCCTGTGATGTTTTGTAACTGTGATGTTCGTGCTTATATGTCTGAGGTGTTTTTTTTTTTCATAGTACAGCTATGCCCTGTCGGGTGTAACTATGTTATGCCTGTTTTTTTCCCTCCACCAACCTATTCTCATGTAATTCATTTTCATCTATTAAGGTAGCGCGACTCATGTTGCGAATGACCGCAGTCACCAATTCTTGTCATCTGTCTTACCCATGTATGTCTGAACTCTGAATTGTGTGTACTGAAACTCAATTTCGTTTCTCTGTATGTCCTGCACATGAGGTAGAAATGACAATAAATGACTTTGACTTTGACAAGCAAACAAAACCATAAATACATAGGAATCAAACTGGGTAAAAACATGGTTGCACGATATTAGGAAAACCTACGATATTCGATAACAGTGCTTAATATTGCAATATCGATATTACTCACGATAAATGAACAAATACTAAAGTATGCAGTGTTGATGTCGTCTGGCGTGTGACGTCTGCTCTGGGTTCAAAGCAAACAAAAACTAATGCATGAATTCCATTACAACATAACGTTTTTATTGCAAAAATATGCAGCTGCACCTGCTACTGTATCAGCAGCTGCACCTGCTACTGTATTAGCAGCCGCACCTGCTACTGTATTAGCAGCTACACCTGCTACTGTATTAGCAGCTGCACCTGCTACTGTATTAGCGGCTGCTCCAGCTACTGTATTAGCGGCTGCTCCAGCTACTGTATTAGCAGCTGCACCTGCTACTGTATTAGCGGCTGCTCCAGCTACTGTATTAGCAGCTGCACCTGCTACTGTATTAGCAGCTGCACCCGCTTCTGTATTAGCAGCTGCACCCGCTACTGTATTAGCAGCTGCACCCGCTACTGTATTAGCAGCTGCACCCGCTACTGTATTAGCAGCTGCACCCGCTACTGTATTAGCAGCTGCACCTGCTACTGTATTAGCAGCTGCACCTGCTACTGTATTAGCAGCTGCACCTGCTTCTGTATTAGCAGCTGCACCCGCTACTGTATTAGCAGCTGCACCTGCTTCTGTATTAGCAGCTGCACCTGCTACTGTATTAGCAGCTGCACCCGCTACTGTATTAGCAGCTGCACCCGCTACTGTATTAGCAGCTGCACCTGCTACTGTATTAGCAGCTGCACCTGCTACTGTATTAGCAGCTGCACCTGCTACTGCATTAGCAGCTGCACCCGCTACTGTATTAGCAGCTGCACCCGCTACTGTATTAGCAGCTGCACCCGCTACTGTATTAGCAGCTGCACCTGCTACTGTATTAGCAGCTGCACCCGCTACTGTATTAGCAGCTGCACCTGCTACTGTATTAGCAGCTGCACCTGCTACTGTATTAGCAGCCGCACCTGCTACTGTATTAGCAGCCACACCTGCTACTGTATTAGCGGCTGCACCTGCTACTGTATTAGCGGCTGCTCCAGCTACTGTATTAGCGGCTGCTCCAGCTACTGTATTAGCAGCTGCACCTGCTACTGTATTAGCGGCTGCTCCAGCTACTGTATTAGCAGCTGCACCCGCTACTGTATTAGCAGCTGCACCTGCTTCTGTATTAGCAGCTGCACCCGCTACTGTATTAGCAGCTGCACCTGCTTCTGTATTAGCAGCTGCACCCGCTACTGTGTTAGCAGCTGCACCCGCTACTGTGTTAGCAGCTGCACCCGCTACTGTGTTAGCAGCTGCACCCGCTACTGTGTTAGCAGCTGCACCCGCTACTGTGTTAGCAGCTGCACCCGCTACTGTGTTAGCAGCTGCACCCGCTACTGTGTTAGCAGCTGCACCCGCTACTGTATTAGCAGCTGCACCCGCTACTGTATTAGCAGCTGCACCCGCTACTGCGTTAGCAGCTGCACCCGCTACTGTATTAGCAGCTGCACCCGCTACTGTATTAGCAGCTGCACCCGCTACTGTATTAGCAGCTGCACCCGCTACTGTATTAGCAGCTGCACCCGCTACTGTATTAGCAGCTGCACCCGCTACTGTATTAGCAGCTGGACCTGCTACTACTACTACTAAACTTTTTCTGATGCTCCAAATACAGAAAAACATCCCATACCAGGGTTTTTGAATAAATAAAAATATCAGAAAATAAGTTTAAATGTTAAATAATAGTTAACATCACTTACATGCAACAGCAAATTCTCTCATTGCTACTGAGCATTTTCTCCACTTATGTGGTTATGATATAAGGCTGTTGCTGTAACTGGGAAGTGAACTGTGCTGGGCCAAACTAGGAGAATATTAAGATTTTCTGAGGGAAAGAGAAAAACAATCGTCTACCTTTCAGAAGAGGAAATGGCAAAAAACTACATGGAAAATATGTGAAAATGTTTGTTTTTAACCCCAAATTGAACAAGTTTACCTAGATCTTAAAAAGCAGCTCAGATGATGAAACTGCAACTATGATTCTGATAACAAGCTAACTAATTGAACTAGCTCCTCTAAGATAAGCGGCCTGATTAACAAGGTTATAAAAGCTCATAAATGAGCTCACTTTGATGTGTGGGGGAACTTTTCCAGGCCCTCTTTAGCAGCTCAGGGTGGGACTGGGAGGAGAGTGCTGTAGCCTTTTAGCTGGAAGCTAACCGGAGCCAGAAACCTCAGCACAAAGTGCGTTCGTTAATCTGAGCCAGCATGACGAACAAGGGAAGCGAGTGGCAGCGGAAAACGGGGGCGGAGCGGAGATAGTGGAATTTTGGGGATACAGTCTGTGCTGGAGCGGGTGAACCAGGCAGCACCGTCTTCGACGCTCCGGTGTCAGCGCGCTGAGGAAGTGGTGGTGCCGAAAACAAGAGCAGTTATGTAAGGCTGGCAAACATCTCAACCTTCGGATGGAGACAGCCGAGCAGCGCGGGGCAGCTCGTAGGGGGCGGGCGTATTACGTGAACGGACCCATCTGATTGGCCGCATATCAGAAGGAGTACATTTGATTGGTCAAATAATACTTCCTCGTAAAAAACATAGCTGGTTTACAAAAAGTTGATGTATGACATGGATGGAAATGTTTGAACCAAACTTTTATCGCCGTTTTTGACGTGCTTTGCGATGGGCCTATCGCACGTCCTGTTATCGCGATGACGATAATTTTTCGATACATTGTGCAGCCCTAGTTTACAGATAGGATTATGATGCATGCTCAGTAAAACCATGCATAAAACACATAAGCACTGCTGCATATCTCCAGGCGAGACTTGTTTGCCCTTATACCTTAGCCTTCAGCTTATCAATATCTACAACACACTGGCTGGCTTTCTCCCCGTTCCGCTGTCTCTCCGTTTATTAATAGTATACATATAATACAGCTCAGTGCATTGTTCTCTGTGATGGTCCTCTCAGGAGAGTGTAAATCAAATACAAAGAGAGTAGATGCAATTCATAAAAGAGACAATTTCTCTCTTCATGTGGACCACTGTGCAGTGTGTTGGTGTCTGTGAGAAGGTAAAAGCAAGATTCTCTGAAGCATTTAATCTTTCCAAGAAATTGGATCCCAATTACTGGAGAGACTGAATTGCTTTGCAGCATACATATCCGATGATTAACCATCACTTTAGCGCCTGTTCGTCTTGTCTTACCGTCCAGCTGCCTCATCCGCGGCTCGGCTGTATTATACCTCATTTTTAAAGGACAGCACAAAGAAAGCTGCATTAAATTAAACTTTTTTTTTCCCCTTTGAGTTGATTTTTTATGCTTTGGTATAAAAATTGAATTAGACAGCAGAGTGTATTCCATTAGGACCTCTGCTGTAGCTTAATTTGTAAATACAAGAAAAGGGAGGCATTTAGGACCTGAACTGCATTATAAATGCAAAAAGGAATATCTTAGACTTAAAGAAGTAAAGTGTTTGATTCTGTGTAGGTCTTAACAAATATACCACGTTTACTGTTCACAGATGACTTTGTAGTGCAGCAAATAAAAATGTAAGAGACGTCTTGACAGCATCTCGGGCACTTGAGGTTGTTTTGTGATTTGGAAGAAAAGCGTTGAAGCTTCAGTTGATGCATGCAAATGTAAATGCAAATGTCAAAAACAGTCTGGCTCTTGCAATATTATTCAGAGTTATAATTTGCATGAAATGAATTAGCCTGAGGATATCCCTGTAGCATGCTGCATACACATTTACATGTGTGGCCCTAAAAGCTCCTACATACAGATGAAAATAGCTATAGTTTGCTGAATTCTCACAAAGTCAAGCTTAGTTTTGGAATGAAAATTCAAGTTTTTACAGCCATTTATTGTATAGATCTAATCTCTGGAGCTGGAGGTTGTCTCAGTTGTGCAGGATTCAAATTGACTTAACAGATATACATGGGATTGGCAGAAAACGTAGCATAGCTTTATCTTATTTCCTCAGGGCTTTGCTCCTAATGCTGCATCGGAGGTAATTTTAGGGGGCCTGCACAGCTGCGTAGACCTTTTTAAAATCATTCTGGATGATTGGACCTCTGATCAGGTCAGAGAGACGAGAGCTACGCTGGGAATTATCCATACAGCCAATAACATGATAGAGATCTAATGTGTTCCACCCTGGCAGATGCATCTACAGGAGAAAGAGGAAGCTGTCAGTCAAACACCCAGACATTCCTGTGAAGCAGACGAATAATGAGGCCAAACAAGTGAAAACTTCAACTTCAGTTGACCAACAAGGTGCAGAGAAGAGTTTGGGAGCTACAGATGCTGCCAACCAAGTATTTACCTGAGCTTCACAGTGGAATTTGAAAACAGCATTTTATTTAGCAAGCACCTGTCAATATTTAGCAATAGTTAGGTCATCATTAGCATGTATGTGAACTATTGACCTCAGGGAGCTGCTGCATGAAGAGCTGCAGCAATGTCACCTTGAGGGCATCTTTATTTTTGTTTATTTTTCCAAAATGAGGATGAAATTCAAAACCAGCTAAAACATTTTTGTAAAAGAAAAAGTAGTTTGATTCATTTAAGCAGAAAAAATGAATTTTATTCCTATAAAGGATGAATATCCAGTTAACCAATATGTTTTATAGCAACATGTGAGCATGACGACCTCAGCAAGCAAGCTGAAGTTTTCCATTTTCATGTTTTTCAGAAGGATTTCATAAACTTTTTAATGAAATCAGTTTAAAGACACATTTTACGGAATCAAGTGCTCGTGTCACTTCGGATTTAAAGATCCATCACATTAGTGAAAGTTTAATGTAACCACATTTATGTTGTATTTGTCCCGAAAGATAAACATTTTTGTAATGCAAAGACAAATCTCGATAATAACGTTTCTGTTTAGTGATATGACGTTCATGAACGAATCAAATCTTTAGAACAGGTTTTCAAAGTGAACAATGAGAGCCGAGTCCTTGCAAAGAACCGTTCATCTTGTCTTCCAGTTACGTAATAGATGATCGGCCATTTCGACTCTCTGAACGACTTGTGTCCTAGTACTGTATGTGTGCTTGTGTCTGGATGTTAATCGTGAAATTATTTGGATAAAGAGGGCAAGCTGTGGCTATTGACTGCACTAACAGACCGTCCAAGCAGTTTCTGCTTCTTTTTATCAGTAAGTAAAATTATATTTCTGTATTTTATTTCGCTCAAAGATGGGTTGAAATATAATGTATTGGTGGGGCTGGCTGACTGGGCACTGAAACTCGTAAGCTGCTAGCCAGCAGAGGCTTCACTGCTCCACTGCAGTCAAAGATTTGTGAGGTCGCTGCTGCAGAGAGGTTTGACGAGTTTCTGTAACGTACCTCTCCCTTGAACAGCACAGCGGCAGTCCTGCGATCAGAGATCTGAGAATTTGCTGCTTCCTCTTTACGGAGGAAGCTCAGTGAGGTGGGCACCCAAGCCCTTCCGTCCCTCAGCCGGGAACAACTGTTACACGAGGGGTCCGAGACTCACTGCACATCTACCTGGCTTCCATGTAAGGTTTTAGTTGTGCTGCTCAACTTTGGAGCACCCTGAGGGAGTTTACAGCAATGCCACTGCTCTTTGAGTGGATTTTGGAGTCGCTTTACCTCATGTCTCTCAACAATACGGCCAGAGAAACGCTCATTTGCTTGAGTTAGCATGTAGCTAATCTCCCACTGATGTCCGACTGAGGCAGAGCATGAACTCACGTAAGCATCCAGGGTGCCTGGCTCCAATCGCAGCACTCTGAGTCTCCGTTTTTATTTGACAGTAACAGTCGATGTTAAAGCTCCACAAGCTACCAGAATTATAGCAATAATCAGCACATCCTGAGCTCCTTCAAAGGAATCTCCTACCATCTTTATGCAGATGACATCCAACTGTACATCTCCTTTAAGCCCCATGAGATGTCTAAGCTGCAGCTGTTACACACCTGCTTAGACTCTATCAAAACCTGGATGGTGGGAGCTTTCTTCAGCTGAATGAAGATAAGACTGAGATCCTCATCTGTGCTCCAGACAAGCTGGTTCCCAAAGTCAGAGACTCTCTTGGTCAGCTTGCTTCTCACACCAAACCTTCTGTCAGGAATCTTGGCGTGACCTTTGACCCAGCTCTCACCCTGGATTCTCATGTCAGTTCTCTTGTTGGCTCTTCCTTCTTCCATCTCAGGAACGTTGCTAAGCTGAGTCCTATTCTGTCCCGCTCTGAACTTGAGACAGTTCTCCACACCTTCATCTCCTCACGCTTAGACTACTGTAACTCTCTTTTCACGTGTCTGAGCAGAACCTCCCTGAACCGTCTACAGGTGGTTCAGAACGCCTGTGCTCGGCTTCTGACCAAGTCCTCCAAACACACCCACATCACCCCGCTTCTCCTCCAGCTTCACTGGCTGCCAGTCACCTTCAGGGTTCATTTCAAGATCCTGGTTCTGGTCTATAGGGCCTTACATGGACAAGCACCATCTTACATTGGTGATCTTCTTAGTCCCTACACCCCCAGCAGGTCCCTGAGGTCCAGTGATCAAAGCCTACTGGTTGTGCAGCACCAGGCTAAAGGTCAAAGGTGACAGATCATTTGCTGCTGTGGCCCCCAGACTCTGGACCTCTCTCCCCCTGAGCCTGAGATCAGTGGACTCAGTGGTCTCCTTTAAAAAGCAGCTGAAGACTCACTTGTTCAAGCTGGCTTTTGTATGACCTTCTTCACCTCTCTCTCTTTATTCTGCTCTCTCTACCTATTCCACCTTCCTCAGGATCCACTGACTTCCCTCTTTCCTGTTCACTCTCTCTTTCCTTACATTTTTTCTTTTAAATCGCATTTGCTTATTCTTGCTCATTTTAAATATATTTTTAAACATTTTCTAAAGTCTTTTTTATTTTTTACATTTTTTGTTTTTGTGAAGCGCCTCGTGATTTTATCTTGAGAGGCGCTATAGAAACGATATTTTCTTCTTCTTCTTCTTCATGATAACCTCACACGGAAGCCAGGAAGCCGCATGCTGATTCTTAGCTTCTTGGGTTAGATAAGTCAGCTAATGATTACACTGGTTCATTTGACTCCAACCTTGTTGCAGCCGTAACAGCCCCAATCTCAGCTCCACCACTTTCCCCATTTATGGATTGTCTGGGCGTGACGAAACCTGCGACACGGCCAAAATGGCATGTCACCTCAAATCTGCCCCCCACAGAGCAATGGGCGGGGTATGCCCATCATTTTTATATGTCAATGATTGCATCTTATGCCCCTCTACCTACCTCAGTGATTACGACTCGAAGCAACGCCTCTTGTTTGTGGACACACAGCTTTAGCTGGTCAGCAGAGCTAAAACGCATTGTTTGTTATTCTCACGTTGTGCCATTTATCTGCGAATACATATTTAAAAGACTTAAGTGTCTATAAGAAATGTCGCTAACTCTGCATCAGGCTACGGAAGTAGCCTCTAACGCTAATGGCCAATGCTCAGTGATGCTCAATGCAATATGCATTGTCCCGAGGGGACGGGGCATTCTTAGCAAAACAATGATGTAATGCGAAAGGGGAAAACTCTGGATTTCTTCTGTGATACATAAAAAACATTATATGTTGCATAATTCTTCGGCATAATAAAAGATTCTTAGCCCTAGTAATCACCACCTACAATTTGGATGTAAGATTTAAACGACATTTATAAAAACGCAACTGTCGTTTATTAAAATAGTTCAACACAAGTCACATAATCATAAATATTAGAACATGATTAACTATGAATCTTTCATTGACTGTATGTAAAAACATTACATGGATGAGTTACATATAATTACATTTCATAGTCTACTTTATTCCCTAACCTTTTTCCAGTGTACAGTAGAGCTTTTATTTGATCACATTAATACATTTTCTTTCTGATTGAAACTTTTTTAATGGAAACCCTGTAGTCTAACAGCTAACATGAGTGGAAACCAATTCCCAACACCTTTTTCTCTCTTTGTCACATGTGCTTACTCATGCATCTTTGTTCTCTGACCTGTGTGATGGTTTTTTTTACAGATACATTAAAATCTTTCTTATACAACATGGCGCTTGTGGAACTTGGACAAACCGAAGTGCCTCTTCTCCCTCGTCTCATTCCTCCACGCTCTGGTGTTTGTGTTCTTCCATGTGGAATTAACAGCTCACTCACTCATAATTACAGCTAATAGCTGCAGGATTCGGTGCTCTGCAAAAAGCACCAGCTACTTGCAAAGTGAGTGAAAAACAAAAATCCTACTTTTAACCAAACACGGGTTCAGAATGTGCTAATTCTAAGTGCGTGCCTGTGATTCTAAGTGAGAGACATTAGCTTCTGGCGTTAAAGTTTAAAAGAAATACTTCATGAATAAAACAAAGATTCTATTCAGGGAATTGGATAAACACCATATCTGATGCTTTAGGATTCAGACTCATCAACATGAACAGAAATACCTGCAAAACCTGAAGTGATAATGTGACATGAATGGTGACAAGTGTCCTTTTATAAGGATGTTCATTCATGAAGGTGCAGCTGAGAGCAAAACATCTACCTTCTAGATGAGAAGGATTTCACTTCCTAAATTAAACTGATATTTATATTTCAAGGGAAACTTGCCAAAGCAAAGTAATCTGGGCAATGCATTAGGAAAACAAAGATCTAGTTTGGTGACGAAAACCAAGGAAACTGTTTTTATCAAACCAAATCTGACCTAAAAGCTTCCAGATGCAGTAAAAGGATTTCATGAAAATCCTGCTATTTCCAGTCCAAAACCAGTTATGATCTACAGATGGTCACTATTTGATTATACGATCACACATACATGAAAAAAGATTTTAACCCAGGTGTTATCAGTCAATAAATGCTTCCCTTTTAACTCCTAGATTATTAACATTCCTCTTTAGTTCAGGATTTAAAGGGTTAATATATGATAAATTAGTGTTGTTATTAAAACTAAAGCAGGCTCACAACAACAAAAATGTCACTATGAACTAATGCATTTGAACTATTTGTTATTGGTTACTAACATGTTTACAGCTTAACGAATAACTGTTTGATTAAGCATTTCCTTGTCATTGATGAAGGTGGACTTTTTTAAAGGACCATAGCTTGTTTGTGTGTGTGTGTGTGTGTGTGTGTGTGTGTGTGTGTGTGTGTGTGTGTGTGTGTGTCTGTGAAGGTAACAATGTATAGTTTTTACCGTTAATCTCTGGAAATATCCATAAAAATTTTGTTGGAAATGAATAAATGATGCTCAGTTGCTGAAAAACATTGGGGACTTTGTAACATATAACCATAAAAATGGGGTCTAAAATACATGGGAGTGGGTTTAACCTCTGAGCGACGCCATTGTAGACGCCATGTTTCCTTCTACAGAAGCCTATGAGGACAAAATCCATTTACTGATTTGCAACAAGCAGTTACAAAACTTTAGCCATTGGCTGAGCACGCGCTGATGGCCGGGCTGAGCATGCGCTGACGGCCGATCACCGGATACACGGCAGCGTTTGAAGCTGATGGCAGCTCGTTAACAAACATCCACAAACAAAATCATCTGGTAAGTATAACTCACTCAACCTGGAGGTAAGTGGAGAAAATTTAGAAAGTTTACAAAACTATATTGACAAAGTTTTTTGAGTTTTTCGTTATGGGTCCGAAGAAATCAGCAGCTGAGACGGAAACACCTGGGATCAAGAGGAGCCGTCCTCAGGACTCGCCTGAGGCCTCATCTCCCCGTAAGGACGTATTAGAATTATTAGATTCTATAGATAAACGGCTTCTGGGATTTGAGGGGCGACTTCATCTGCTCGAGGTTCTTCACCAGGAGTTTCAGAACCTCCGAACATCTTTGGAGTTCAGCCAAGAGCAGGTTGAGCGGCTTGCTGCTGAGAACGCGTCTCTGCGGGAGTCCGTTTCTCCCTGGAAGAGGAAATGACGCAGATCACCCAGGACAACAAGACTCTGAAGGAGACGGTTTTGGACCTTCAGGCCCGCAGCATGAGGGATAATTTGGTGTTCGCAGGCCTGCCGGAGCAGGCGGGAGGGGCGGAGAACTGCGAGCAAACAATCAAGAACTTTCTCCAGACCCAAATGAAGATACCCGAAGAAACGGTACAAAAGATCACCTTTCACCGGGTACATTGCCATGGAGCTAAAAGAGGAGACAGCAGAAGACCTCGTCCCATCGTGGCTAAATTTGAATATTTTAAGCAGAATGATCTTGTTAAAAGCCACGGAAGAGAGCTCAAAGGGAACGATTTCAGCGTAAATGACCAGTTCCCTAAGGAAATCCTGGATCTGTCATGCGTTTAACTGGCGGACCCGTAAGAAACACCCAACACAGAATGACACGTTTAAGGGGAGAGGCAGAGACTGTCAGGAGACAGTAGGTCGTTACCAGAAGATCTGAGGTGGGAAATGTCCGATAGGGGAATCCAAATATCCAGGTCAGGGAAGGAGCAGGGTCGGAGCCAGAGGATCAGAGAAGCGGCGGTGCAGACAGAGTAATCCAAAAGGAGAGGTCGGGAATGGAGCGAGGTTCTGGATCTATGACGGCAAGGTGAGTAACAAGGCTGGAGAATTTACTAGCAGAGCGTTCAATAATCTGGCAGGGAACTGGTGGCTGGCTGGTGAATATACAGCAGAGGAGCAGGTGTGTGTAATGAGCTGATGGCAGGAACAGGTGAGATGGATGAAGATGATGAGGTGCTGACTGGGGTTGTTGTGGAAACAGGGCATGGCAGGAACAGGAACATGACAGGATCGGCGCCGAGTCCTCTTTCCGCTGCGCAAAAAGTTTATCCAGGATGGGAAGAGGGCTGTCATCTTGGTGGATAAGCTTTACGTGGACAACAAACTTTACAAGGAGCGAGGAGTGACTGACTGGCTGTATTAGCCCAACATCAGGTCAGACATTTATTATTCTTCACTGGGTTTGATCACGTCAGGATTAAACAGCTGCTAGATCCATATTCTAGATGATATCACCTTTTCATCACCACCTCACACCCCTATCACCTTTTCTTTTTAGTTCTTTCTTCTTCTTTAACCTTAAAAATTCTTTCCTTTCCTCTCTTACCTGCTTCTACACCTTTACATCTGTATGGCACAACCACACAACTTTCCAACACTGCGTCAGACTCAGCGCACGCACACACACACACACACACACTCACACACACACACACACACACACACACACACACACACACACACACACACACACACACACATTCAATCCACTGCACAATGTCATAATTTATGCGTCAAATAATACAACCACAAACACTGTTGGATCTTTATTATTTTTATTATTATTTACTGTCCTCCTTGAACCGTCACCTTATCGTGGTGGAGGAGTTTGAGTGCCCTAATGATCCTTGGAGCTATGTTGTCTGGAGCACTTTGTGCCCCTGGTAGGACCTCCCATGACAAATGGGTCTTAGGTGAAGGGTGAGACAAAGAATGGTTCACAGGATCTTCCATGGAGGTAAATTCAAAGAGTCGGAGTACCCGGCCCGGTGGGTTACCGGGGTTCCACCCTGGAGCCAGGCCTGGGGTTAGGGCCCGTGAGCGAGCGCCTGGTGGCGGGGCTTTCGCCCATGGGGCCCAGCCGGGCCCAGCCCGAACCGGATACATGGGCTCATCCAACTGTGGACCCACCACCCGCAGGAGGAACATGAAGGGTCCGGTGCAATGTGAATCGGGTGGCAGACCGAGGCGGGAGACTTGGCGGTCCGATCCCCGGACAAGAAAACTGGTTTTTGGGACATGGAACGTCACCTCGCTGGCGGGGAAGGAGCAGGAGCTTGTGGCAGAGGTTGAGCGGTACCGGCTAGATATAGTCGGACTCACCTCGACACATAGCATTGGCTCTGGAACCCAAGTCCTTGAGAGAGGTTGGACACTCTCCTTTGCTGGAGTTGCTCCGGGTCAGAGGCGGAGGGCTGGGGTTGGCTTTTTGTTAGCCCCAAGACTCTCTGCCTGTGTGTTGGGGTTTACCCCGGGGGACAAGAGGGTAGCTTCCCTGCGCCTTCGGGTCGGGGAACTGGTCCTGACTGTTGTTTGTGCTTATGGGCCAAATATCAGTTCAGAGTACCCACCCTTTTTGGAGTCCCTGGGACGAGTGCTGGATAGTTCTCCATCAGGGGACTCCATTGTCCTGCTGGGGGACTTCAATGCTCGCGTGGGCAATGGCAGCATGACCTGGAGGGGTGTGATTGGGAGGAACGGCCCGCCTGATCTGAACTCGAGTGGTGCTTCGTTATTGGACTTCTGTGCAAGCAGCAGTTTGGCCATAACGAACACCATGTTCGAACATAAGGATGCCCATCGGTACACTTGGTACCTGGGCAGCCTAGGTCGCAGGCCGATGATAGACTTTGTAGTCGTATCATCTGACCTGCGGCCGTATGTTTTGGACACCCGAGTGAAGAGAGGAAAGGAGCTGTCAACTGATCACCACCTGGTGGTGAGTTGGATCAGATGGCAGGGGAACATGCCGCGTAGACCTGGCAGACCCAAACGCATAGCGAAGATCTGCTGGGAACGCCTGGCAGAAGAACCTGTCAAGATGGTCTTCAACTCCCACCTCCGGCAGAGCATTGACCGCATCCCGAGAGCAGTGGGGGACATTGACTCCGAGTGGGCCTTGTTCCACTCAGCAATTGTTGAGGTGGCTGTTGCTAGCTGTGGTCACAAGGTGGCCGGTGCCAGTCTTGGTGGCAACCCCCGTGCCCGCTGGTGGACACCAGAGGTTCGGGGAGCCGTCAGGCTGAAGAAAGAGGCCTACAGGGCGTGGCTGGTCTGTGGGTCTCTGGAGGCAGCAGACAGGTACCGGAAAGCCAAGCGGGGTGCAGCAGTGGCAGTTGCCGAGGCAAAATCTCGGGTGTGGGAGGAATTTGGTGAGGCCATGGAGAAAGACTATCGATCGGCTCCAAAAAGGTTCTGGCAATCTACCCGGCGCCTCAGGAGAGGATGACAGCAACTCGCTCACACTGTTTACAGTGGGGATGGGGAGCTGCTGACGTCAACTGAGGCTATAGTCGGACGGTGGAAGGAATACTTTGAGGAGCTCCTCAATCCCGCCTACGCGCATTCCGAGGAGGAACCAGAGCCTTGGGCTTAGCCTCTTTGGGATGGGTTGGTGCCCTCGGACTCTGTGAGGCTCTGTGATGCTGCTGCTTTGGGCCCTGGCAAGATGGGCTGGGGTCTCCATGCCCTGGGTGGCATTTTGACAACAGAGGTGCCTATTGGGGCCAGTGGGGGACTGGCTCCCTGGAGGGCTAAGCCCAACCAGCCATTCCTACGCATCCCCACACATTTCTCTTCTCCTGCTCCCTCACATCATCATGCAAACATGCACATAGGACCTTGGGGGGTGTACAAGTCAGGGAGTGCTTGTATGGACCCCATTTCTGCATTCCTGTGGCAGCCTGCCCCCAATTTTATTTGCATCTTAAACACTTCCACCGCACACTCTCTGTTGGACGCTCCTATAGAGAAACCTTACATAAACAAGCGCGTGTACACACACAGGTGCTCACATGGTGCTCTCAAAAGTATGGGCTTGGGCACGTTAAACACAGGTCTTAAGACTATGGTGGGCACTTAATGCACTGTGATTTATTATCGTGATTGTTCAGTTAAGCAATGTTGATTATATATTTTTTCATCAAGTTGACGCAGTGATAGCTAGATCTTGTTGTATTGTTGTTGTGTCCCTTTTTTTTCTTCCTTTTGCTTCTTTTTTGTCTTTATGCAGGTCTAGAAGCAGACTCTTGTTCATTGTTTATTTTTGTGGACCCACCCCACCCCCCTCTCCCCACTTTTCTTTTCCTTTCTCTTTCACCTCTGTCTCCGTGTCTGGTCGGAATTACCAAGCATTCAAAAACAATAACAATAAAATTTTAAGTATCAGGCGTGACATTAAAAGCAGACGCTTTGATGCTCCACCTGAGAGTAAATCTGTAAGGCTTGTCACCAGCATTCAGACATCAATTCTGCTTGCTTCACAGCCAGACAGGACACGGAAAAAAAAAATTGGCCATTCATAAATGTTGTTTTGCACATTTACCTCTTCCCTCATTGCCAGTGACTGATGGTCTTGACCTTTTGCTGGAGGTTGAACAATCTGATGAAGTACTTGTTCGAGAGTTGTGCTGCCAGGGATTTTTGACCCTAACCCCGGGTTTCCACGGGAGCCGTCAGCAGCACGTTACTGCAGCAGCACGTCTTGCTGGCGTAAGCTGCTGCTTGGCCCTTCCCACGAGACGCGAAGCAGCAGGGGAGCAGCTGTCACCGACCGAGCACGAAGTCACACGAGTGACTTCGTCATTAAACACAACAACAAGCAGGAGAAAACTACAACATGGTTTGTGTTTTATGTTCTGTCCGTTTTATAATCGCCAATACAGACCTGAAAAACAAAGGAGACCGCTAGCTAGGTGATAACTTCTCACAGGGACACACAGTTAGTAACCTTTTTTAAAAGTAAAGCAACCGGAAGGCAGTACGTTTCTTTATTCTGAAAATCTCGGGAGCTTCTCTCCGTTTCCGCGTCTGATTTCCTGTCTTTCCTTCCCCAAAAATGTGGAACTTGACCCGTTTCAGAGGCGTTGCGCGTAGAAAATAGAACCGGCGCGTAAAGGCCGCGACATGCTGCTCCTGAGACGCGGCCGACTCGCGCTGCTGACGGCTGCTCCGGTGGAAAAGGTTCTGTTGACCACAGCGGTTCCTATCAGCAGCTATGACGTGCTGCTGCAGTAACGCGCTGCTGACGGCTCCCGTGGAAAGCCGGGGTAATAACCATTACTGTTGGTAAAGTCTTACTTGAACACTGCTTGCAAGTATTTTGGTATGTACTGCCCCCTATTGCCAGGGAAAACACTCATCGACACTTTAAGTAATCGTTTCTCCTTGCTCATCTTCATTAGCCTGGCCTGCCAGACTCCTCCTCTGTTTAATTCTGCACAGAGAAAGAGTCTGGAAACTCCCCTGTTCACATAACCCCACCCCGTGAGAATTGCAACCGAGCCAATCAGCGCTGAGTAGCGTATGTCACACACCACAACGCCGAGTTTGTCGAACCTGGCGACTGAAGCGGAGTTCTCTGCGGGTCTTTCCTCTGTTCTAAATGACTTGGACGCATCTTTAAAACAACACCAAGTAGAAGCGCTTAAAGCTTTTCTTGTAAAGAAAGATGTTTGCGCTGTTGCCAGACGCCATTTTTGACTACACCCATATAATTACTGCGTCACGGACGTCACACATAGCGACGCTCCGTTTCTCATAAACAACGAAGACAGCAGCGGAATTCGCTACGGCTACCGTTGCCAGGTGGCTTTTTTTTACTACAGCTAAAAAAAACTACAGCGTCGCGCGGTACAGTCAGCATTTCTGTCTTTTTTCTGATTGGTTATTTTTGAGCTGCCTCGGCCCGCCTCTTATGTGCCTCTCTGCCTGTGAGTAACCAGACTCTTTCTCTGCGCAGAATTAAACAGAGGACGAGTCTGGCAGGCCAGGACACATCTTTGTTGCATTTGTTCTGATTTCTTTAACTGATTATTTTTTGCGTTTTTCACAATCCACAAAGTAAATAGAGCTTGTCTTTACCTTTTTGCTGACATGTTTCAGCTTCCACTTCGTTAGCTCTGTTAACTCTGTGTATAATGAAGAACCAAAAAGATGGAATCAGATTTGGAAAATAATGTTTTTTACTGACATTTTTTCTAATGTAGATCAATAAAATAATAAATAGATGAAAACACCAGCTATGTCGTCTCCTGATAAATAATAACAGGTGTTAGGTTAACAGAATAAACATGGGGGATACAGGGTCCCAGGAGGATGTGAGGAAACAACAAAACTACTTTTCCTGCTGTGTTTGTTTTACTAAAGCAGGGCATCACCTTGCTCCAACATACCTGATTCATAGCCTGGCTTACTTTGACAGAATTTTGCTTAGTTTAACATCAGATATTAACTTGAATCAGGTGTGTTGAAGCAGGGAAACATTTAAAACATGCAAGGTAACGAGGCCCATGGGGTGGGACTGGGAAACATTGTTTAAGATGATAAATTCCCTCAAAATTTAACTCAACTGTAACAAGATCATAGAGTGGAATGTGTTATTGCTGTCTGAGTCAAGAATTGTTTTGTAGTTATGATGAATCAGAATGGGAACAATAAAACATCTGGAATTTTTCTAATGCCCTCTGGGTTGTTGATAGAGGGGTTTGTCTCGTCTCGTCTCGTCTCGTCTCGTCTTCCTCCGCTTATCCGGGTCCGGGTCGCGGGGGCAGCATCCCAACTAGGGAGCTCCAGGCCGTCCTCTCCCCGGCCTTGTCCACCAGCTCCTCCGGCAGGACCCCAAGGCGTTCCCGGACCAGATTGGAGATGTAACCTCTCCAACGTGTCCTGGGTCGACCCGGGGGCCTTCTGCCGGCAGGACATGCCCGAAACACCTCCCCGGGGAGGCGTCCAGGAGGCATCCTGACCAGATGCCCAAACCACCTCAACTGGCTCCTTTCGATCCGGAGGAGCAGCGGTTCTACTCCGAGTCCCTCCCGAATGTCCGAACTCCTCACCCTATCTCTAAGGCTGAGCCCGGCCACCCTACGGAGGAAACTCATTTCAGCCACTTGTATCCGCGATCTCGTTCTTTCGGTCATTACCCAAAGCTCATGACCATAGGTGAGGATTGGGACGTAGATCGACCGGTAAATCCAGAGCCTGGCTTTCTGGCTCAGCTCCCTCTTCCCCACGACAGATCGGCTCAGCGTCCGCATCACTGCAGACGCCAAACCAATCCGCCTGTCGATCTCCCGATCCCTCCTACCCTCACTCGTGAACAAGACCCCGAGATACTTAAACTCCTCCACTTGAGGTAGGACCTCTCCCCCGACCCGGAGGTGGCAAGCCACCCTTTTCCGGTCGAGAACCATGGTCTCAGATTTGGAGGTGCTGATCCTCATCCCAGCTGCTTCACATTCGGCCGCGAACCTACCCAGCAAGAGCTGAAGGTCAGAGCTGGATGAAGCTAGGAGGACCACATCATCCGCAAAAAGCAGAGACGAGATTCTCCTGCCACCAAACTCGACACACTCCACACCACGGCTGCGTCTAGAAATTCTGTCCATAAAAGTGATGAACAGAACCGGTGACAAAGGGCAGCCCTGGCGGAGTCCAACCCTCACTGGGAACAGGTCCGACTTACTACCGGCTATGCGGACCAAACTCACGCTCCTCTGGTAAAGGGACTGAATGGCCCTTAACAGAAAGCCACCCACCCCATACTCCTGGAGCGTCCCCCACAGGGTGCCCCTGGGGACACGGTCATAAGCCTTCTCCAAATCCACAAAGCACATGTGGATTGGTTGGGCAAACTCCCATGCCCCCTCCATCACCCTTGCAAGGGTATAGAGCTGGTCCACAGTTCCACGGCCAGGACGAAAACCACATTGCTCCTCCTCTATCTGAGATTCAACTATCGATCGGACCCTCCTCTCAAGTACCTTGGAGTAGACCTTTCCAGGGAGGCTGAGGAGTGTGATCCCCCTATAGTTGGAACACACCCTCAGGTCACCCTTCTTAAAGATGGGGACCACCACCCCGGTCTGCCACTCCCTAGGAACTGCCCCCGATGACCACGCAATGTTGTAGAGACGTGTCAACCATGACAGCCCTACAACATCCATTGCCTTGAGATACCCAGGACGAACCTCATCCGCCCCCGGGGCTCCGCCGCTGTGTAGTTGTTTGACTACCTCAGCAACTTCTGCCCCCGAGATCGGACAGTCCATCACCAGGCCTCCCAGCTCTGGTTCCTCCTCGGAATGCGCATTGGTGGGATTGAGGAGCTCCTCAAAGTATTCCTTCCACCGTCCGACTATAGCCTCAGTTGACGTCAGCAGCTCCCCATCCCCACTGTAAACAGTGTGAGCGAGTTGCTGCCTTCCTCTCCTGAGGCGCCGGACAGTTTGCCAGAACCTCTTTGGAGCCGATCGATAGTCTTTCTCCATGGCCTCACCAAACTCCTCCCACGCCCGAGATTTTGCCTCGGCAACTGCCACTGCTGCACCCCGCTTGGCTATCCGGTACCTGTCTGCTGCCTCCAGAGACCCACAGACCAGCCACGCCCTGTAGGCCTCCTTCTTCAGCCTGACGGCTCCCCGAACCTCTGGTGTCCACCAGCGGGTACGGGGGTTGCCACCACAACTGGCACCGGCCACCTTACGACCACAGCTAGCAACAGCCGCCTTGACAGTCGCAGAGTGGAACAAGGCCCACTCGGACTCAATGTCCCCCACTGCTCTCGGGACGTGGTCAAAGCTCTGCCGGAGGTGGGAGTTGAAGACCGTCTTGACAGGTTCTTCTGCCAGGCGTTCCCAGCAGACCCTCACTATGCGTTTGGGTCTGCCAGGTCTACGGGGCATTTTCCCTTTGCATCTGATCCAACTCACCACCAGGTGGTGATCAGTTGACAGCTCCGCCCCTCTCTTCACTCGGGTGTCCAAAACATACGGCCGCAGGTCAGATGATACGACTACAAAATCTATCATCGACCTGTGACCTAGGCTGCCCTGGTACCAAGTGTACCGGTGGGCATCCTTATGTTTGAACATGGTGTTCGTTATGGCCAAACTGCGGCTTGCACACAAGTCCAATAACAAAACACCGCTCGAGTTCAGATTAGGTGGGCCGTTCCTCCCAATCACACCCCTCCAGGTCAAGCTGTCATTGCCCACGTGAGCATTGAAGTCCCCCAGCAGGACAATGGAGTCCCCTGATGGAGCACTATCTAGCACTCATCCCAGGGACTCCAAAAAGGGTGGGTACTCTGAACTGATATTTGGCCCATAAGCACAAACAACAGTCAGGACCCGTTCCCCGACCCGAAGGCGCAAGGAAGCTACCCTCTTGTCCCCCAGGGTAAACCCCAACACACAGGCAGAGAGTCTCGGGGCTAACAAAAAGCCAACCCCAGCCCTCCGCCTCTCACCCGGAGCAATTCCAGCAAAGTAGAGTGTCCAACCCCTCTCCAGGTCTCGGGTTCCAGAGCCAATGCAATGTGTCGAGGTGAGTCCGACTATATCTAGCCGGTACCGCTCAACCTCTGCCACAAGCTCCGGCTCCTTCCCCGCCAGCGAGGTGACGTTCCATGTCCCAAAAACTAGTTTTCTTGTCCGGGGATTGGACCGCCAAGGCTCCCGCCTTGGTCTGCCACCCGATTCGCATTGCACCGGACCCTTCATGTTCCTCCTGCGGGTGGTGGGTCCACAGTTGGACGAGCCCATGTATCCGGTTCGGGCTGGGCCCGGCCGGGCCCCATGGGCGAAAGCCCGGCCACCAGGCGCTCGCTCACGGGCCCCAACCCCAGGCCTGGCTCCAGGGTGGGACCCCGGTAACCCTCCGGGCCGGGTACTCCGACTCTTCGTTTTAACCGCCATGAAAGATCCTTCGAACCGTTCTTTGTCTCACCCTTCACCTAAGACCAATTTGTCATGGGAGACCCTACCAGGGGCACTAAGTGCCCCAGACAACATAGCTCCTAGGATCATTAGGGCACTCAAACTCCTCCACCACGATAAGGTGACGGTTCAAGGAGGAGAGAGGGGTTTGTGAGGGAGATTTCCTGCAAAGGGCTTCTTTCAGATCCCATTAGTCTGGGCCACCTCTGACTTTTTTATGTAATCTGTAAGCCATTGCGAACTTTTTGAGGAGGACCGGTGCAGATCACTAGAGCCCCAGAATGCAGACATGATGTGAGGGACAGTCCAAGAAAATCCTGTTTCACATACTTCTGCATGGTTTGTAATGGTTTTTGCTGTTTCTGGAGTGCACTTTAAGAAACAAAATGTTTTAAAACAACATGGCCAATGAACTTCAAGTAGCGGTTCGCGGGCCAGATTCGGCCCACTAGACCTTTGCTCCTGGCCCTCCAACCCTTTGGGCCCTAATGCCCCCCAATTGGGGGACATTGAATTTAGCAGCAAAATTCATGTCCCAAATATTAATAATTGTTTATGTTCTCCAAACACCTAAAACTACAATGAAAACAGTTTAGATGGAAAACAACGCCAGTTTAAATACTAATAAATTAAGATACAATATTACTTGAACTTTATTTTAGAGGAGCATCTGGCGCTAACGGTGTCTGCAGAGAAAACTCTGACCTTGAATTGAATTAGTTGAAGACCCCTGCTTTAAGCTATTGTTTTTAAACTGGTTTCAGTGATTCTTGAGCCAGAAAACGGAGAAACTTCACATTGAACAAACCTCTGCCCTCTGCTGACTAGAAACTGCACTTAACAGTTTTGTGGTTCAAGTAGGAACATTAGTGGGAGGTTACTATACTAGACTTACAGCTTTAGCTGTTTACTGTGCCAGTAGCACGCATAAAGGCTAGCAGCTAGCTTTTACTAAGAACAAGAAGAAGAGGAAGAATTTAGCTAGTTTTGTTGCGTTGGAGCCTGGAAGTATGCAAGTAATATCTTTGGAGGTGAAGCAAAGAGCTAAAACTAGAGTGAACATCAGTGTGGCCAACACTCGTTTGAGGGAGTTAAAGGAGCCTACGAAATCACGGAATGATTGTGACCTTCCTTTGTTGTTACTGTGCTTATAAGGAATGATATTTTTGGTCCAACAGTGTAGATCTTTTGCTTTGTGGTTTATTACATTGTTATGTTAGTGGAACCAGTTGATATAATTTGGTGAAGTAAATTCAGCATTTTATTTTTACAGTGTAGATAATTGATTAAATTGAGATTTTAACAAACTTTTGAGAAGATAAAAGCAAAAAGATGCATAAGTTGATTTAGTTGTTCTATAATACAAACACATCTACTAATCAGGCAACCCACACACCGCAATATTTATCCGAGCAGATGATTAAGCAACTCATCTGGCTAATTAAACTTAAACTGTAACTTTAACTGGACGTACGAGCATACATGTAAATGTTCTGCTCACCAGGGTGGTGTTTAATTCACTGGCTTTAAATGACAAGTCCTCGTCATCATGCACGGACAACCCAGGAATTAAAAGCAAATGCAGAAGATGCTTGTAATTGGTTGTAATTACTGCCAACTCATCTGACGAAGCAAAGCCTCGCTGCAGGGGAGGTCAAACAAATTTAAATGCAAATGTACGCTCCTGCCAACAAGTGTAACTTTCAAGTTTAATTTAGCCTCCTGCCTGTACTTTGTTTCGGATGACGAGTGAAGACCTGCACAGGGAGATTAGGACGTCCTGAAACGTTGGTGGGCCGCGTTTCACAGCACTTCTGTGTAGGGCTCTCAAATACACAGATGATAGTTTTTTCTTCTTCAAAAGCTTCTTTGTGTGTTGTAGCATGTCAGCCATCGTTACCTACACCAGGTGCGGGCATGCATCAAACAGACATGCAATCAAGTGAAATAATTAAGGGGTGTATTGAAGCCTAAGGTGCATTTTGCAATTCTGTGCATATTTCTGTTCAAATAAAAACTTTTAATTATATTTCAGATTCTTACTGTTAGCAAATAAACATTTGACCAAAGCATGCAAGGTGATCTTCAGTGGCTCTGAATTATTAGCTCTTCTTTGAGTTCTACCTTCGTTCAATACCCAAAATTATTTTGCTCGGCAGAACATTTTTGTGCGTTTACATCTTACTAGGCAGGTGACTAAACGCTGCAATGGTAAATTTAGAAAACATATTAACCTAGAACATTTTTCACGCATATTGACAATGTTCTAACAACATATGGCTATAATGAGTCTATTGTGGAGATAAAGAAAAAAACTAAACAAAAAAATGTAACTAGGCGGTTCTCTCGCATTTGTCTAAAAGCTTTTTCCAATAACACATTTTGGACCTAAAGCAACTATTGGACCATCTGGCTGTCGGTCTCGCTGAGCCCCTGCACTTCCCTGGGTCCTCCAGTCGTTACTCATGTCAAACATACGTAGCAACAGAACATCACTGGTGTGAGAGGTTCTCCGCTCAATAATATCAGAGAAGCAGAAACAGCCGGCTGCTATCACCTTAACTTTAGGACAAACTACCAGAGTCCCAAAAGGTTGAACACTATTTAAAGTCAAAGACAACAAAAGATACTTAGACCTATAAACAGCGACTGGTGTTTAGCACATTCTCGTTTGATCCGGTATCGCGGGTTTTCGGTTCTGGCAGAAGCATCTTGGGGAAGATACCCAACGGGAGGGGTGAGTGCTCCGAGACTGTGTTTGCATTCAAAACTTAGCTTGCTTGCAGATTCGTTATAACAGCTTTAAGAGCCAAAACCAAAGGAATGCAAATATTAGTATAATGCAAAGTGTAAAGATTTTTTAAACAAATTTTCCATGAATGTCTGCAAAATGTAGGAATTTGGAGTTCAGCCGTCCAGAAGGACTCAACTTCTGTTTCCCCAAACAAAGGCCATTCACCTTTTTTTTTTTTTACATTATGTTGACACTACTGGCTTGTCTAGTCCCGTGTATTGGTTGTTTATTTGTTGTGTACTGTTGTCCCTCCATTCCCCCCATCCCTCTCTTTTCTCCCTGCCTGTCCACTCGGGTGCGCAATAAAGGCTACTGGAGGGATAGCCCACATCCCTCTTGCTCTGGCAATGGCAACCAGATCAACCATTCTGTTTGCCTCCACGACCAGGACAGCACAGGTAAAAAAAAAACAAAGTCAACGTACGATAACTCATCGCAGCCTTGTTCCAAGCTTTGTGCACCGTGTGTTTTCCCTCCAGATGCTCTTTGCCAGACTTTGAGACTGTCCTTATACTCCTGCTAACAACTGCTGTGAATTTTATAGCTACCTATTTTGAAGAAATAGTTACAGAGATCAAAACGTAAAGTATACACAACATTCCAGACCTATACATGTTTCATTTATTGTTACATCTTTCGATCCTGTTGTGGCTTTGATTACTGGAAAGAGCCCAAACACAACAGCAGTCTTTAGTGCTGCTATTGTTGCACACACACACACGCACACGCACGCACACACACACACACACACACACACGCGCAAACACACACACGCACACACACATACACGCGCGCACACACACACACACACACACACACCCAATAAAGCATCCTGTGCCACAGCCAACACACACACACACGCACACACACGCACGCAAACACACACACGCACACACACGCACACACACACACACACACGCACACACACACACACACGCACACACACACACACACACACACGCGCACACACGCGCACACACACACACACACACAATAAAGCATCCTGTGCCACAGCCAACACACAAGACAATATATCCTGGGATATTAGAAAGGAGCAGAAGACCAAACATAGCTGAACTCGCCGTCAGTGAGAAGCATCCGTAATGAAATTGCATATGCATGCAGGCCAATGAGTGGCTGAGCTGACAGCAAAACAGTGCCAGGCAGCGCACAGCAAGAATATATCACAGAGAGAATGGAATAGGATGCTCAAAGGGAGGGGAAGAAAGAGTGGAGGACAATAAAAAGACACAGGATGGAAGGAAGTCACAGGAACACATCAACGTCCCCGCAGAAACATTTCAGAGACGCCTCTAATCTCATCCAGGTAAACAGCCAGAGAGCGTGCTATTAAAGATGCCAGATGCTGCAAGGCTTCCATACATATGTAAACACATTCATAAGATATGTGTGTGCAAAAAAAGAAATATAAAACCAGGCAGGTAATAAGCCTGTTATATTGAAAAGGACGCTACATTCTTCCAGAGTTCTTATTGTGCGGGACAGCTTGTGCTCAAAGAGGAGATCAAAACTTTGGCTAAACTTTACTAAAACCAAGCAGATTTAAATTTCAGTATTTAACTAGGTCTTGTGAGTGCGGACACTCCGGTGTCAAAAGTGTCTCCATCGTTTCTGGCAGCAGAATGAAGTGGAGGCTGGAGGGAATTGAGACATTCAGACAAGGTCTTGACAGTAAACAAGACTGTTTTCACACCTTTAGGCTCCAAAAGCAGAATTCAGACTGTGAATTATTCTCTCCGTCTGCATTCAGAGTAAGAATATAGTCAGGCATGGCCGGTGAAGCTGAACAGCAGGCAGAAATAATTGTACCTAAAGCACAGGAGGTTTGTATTGTTGACATGCAGAGACCCCGATAAACAAAGGAGACATGCAAAAGACTAAATATTGGAGGAATACGGGAGAATGTAAATTGTAAGATCATGGCACATGCTTGGTTTCACTGAAAAACACTTAATGAGCACCATCTGCTAGCACGGCATGAAGTGGTGGTGTATATTGTGAGCTAAATCTATGATGGCAACACACTTTTTGTATTTGGCGACGCTCCAAACGAGGTTAAGACCAGCTTCCAACCGAGCTAACAGGTGAGAAATAACTGGCTTCAGTAAAAAAAATGGAGCTGCGTGGCAACAAGAGAACAATGAAATTTAAGTAGTAGTTCCTGATAATGTCACCTGAAGAAGACACGGGCAGAAAAAAACAGATTGGGCCAAGGCCAGGACCCTGTGGAACCCCATAACTGTATTTTTGTGGACATATTGAGAAACATAAAAAAGGCACCCGCCTATCTCCAGAAGTCACCAGATGAGTAGCAGAGGACACCCTGAATTAGTTGCCAGTCCATCAAGGGGTCACACAGAGTCAAACAACCAATCACACACTTTTTTCACACCTTGGGACCTTTTAGGGTTGCCAGTTAATCCAACAGGATTGTTTTTGTTCTGGAAAAAAACACACCCATGCAAAGGAAGAACGTGCAAACTCCTCACAGAAAAGCCACAACCGGAATTTGAACCTGCAACCTTCTTCATGCGATTGCAACATTATGCATTACCCAGTGAGATGTCCCAATCTATCTGAATGATAATAATTTCTGTGTATAATAAACTCATTTTATCTTCATTATTTATGTTTAAATGTAGCTTTTACGTAATAATTAGGAACATTTGGATTTGTTTTATAAGCTTTAATGGTCTGTGATGAAAAAGGTGATTAGATCTAATCAGTGTAGGATTTGGTGGCGTCTATTATTTAATATCATTAAACTATGGATCTTCTGATACATCTCTATATTTTTTCTCTTTCTAGTTATTAGAAACACCAGTGAATTGAAGTCTTTGCTCATATTTGTTATCGAGTGGCTGTGGTAGTGTTGCCATTTAGACTCATTTAGTCCCTTTTCTGGGTTTTTTTCACCTGTTTCAATATCATAATGATGAATGCGTCGTTGATTCTGGAGAAAAACCACAATAACTTAAGCACTAATATTTTACTCACAGTAACTTAACCTTTAGCTTGGTAATGAATGAAGAGGGTGAGTGAAAAAGCCTGCTGTTGATGTGTGAGGAGCTCTTAGTTCACAATAAGACAAACTTCTCAAATATTTCTGAAAAGATCTTTGGCTTCATTGTCTGCTTTGAGCCTGCAGTCAGCCTTTGTGCTTATTTTT